>NC_064616.1:291529848-291843543 GCF_023898315.1 Schistocerca nitens | reverse complement strand
CTCTTCAGAAATTGAAGAAACGACTTCAGCATGTTCGTAGGCACAAAAAACAGAACGAACTTCTCCTTCTTCATGACAACGCAAGACCTCACACAAGTCTTCGCACCCGAGAGGAGCTCACAAAACTTCAGTGGACTGTTCTTCCTCATGCACCCTACAGCCCCGATCTCGCACCGTCGGATTTCCATATGTTTGGCCCAATGAAGGACGCAATCCCTGGGAGGCACTACGCAGATGAAGAAGAAGTTATTGATGCAGTACGACGTTGGCTCCGACATCGACCAGTGGAATGGTACCGTGCAGGCATACAGGCCCTCATTTCAAGGTGGCGTAAGGCCGTAGCATTGAATGGAGATTACGTTGAAAAATAGTGTTGTGTAGCTAAAAGATTGGGGAATAACCTGATGTATTTCAATGCTGAATAAAGCAACCCCTGTTTCAGAAAAGAAATGTGTTGCATTACTTATTGAACTGCCCTCGTACAATTCCTGTTGAAATCTGAGTGCCAGCTGTTTATGTAAAACAATTCTGGTGGTGTAAAATTTAGTATTTCTAATATTAAAGCACAGAAAACAACAAAAAAACAACAACAACAACAATCTAAAAGAAAGCCAGGTAAAAGACAGGAAGGAAAAATAGAAATGGGTACAACGAATCTTGACAATTTACTACGGGTCAACGTCCAGAGAGAGAGAGAGAGAGAGAGAGAGAGAGAGAGAGAGAGAGAGAGAGAGAGAGAGAGAACAAACAAAGATATTTTCCGAATACAGACGTTGTTGCTTAAGCCAGGATTCATTTAATGGATTGTAGTGGGAATATATATTTACTTTGCATTAGGATTCACTGGAAGCCTGACCATTACCACTGCACCACATCAACATACTGAACACTCGCCATAAATATGGGTTTTTTATTTTTATTTTATTCTGTGGGGGTGGACAAGGGTGGTAGTGTTAAGACAGCACAGACATACCAGTTACGAAAGGAACAAATGGTCTATGGTGTTCAAGCCAGTTTATGACTTACTGGATTATGCACTTTTAATATAAACGGAAAAATAATTTTCATATTTTAGCGGAGCAACTGAGTCAATATTTACCTGATATTCACCCTGTGACAGTCATCACGTTTCCATACCAACCTGTTGTACCTCTTAAGAACGTAACGACAAACTATCTGATCAGATGTATCCAGAAACCTATTAGTGGACATTAATACAGGGTGTCTACACCCTTCACCTTCTCTGCCAACTAACTTTGTTGGGGACACTTTCAATGAAGTGTATTAATGTCTGGATAAATGGTAGCTCTTTCTTCTACAAGAGCTGAAACCGGAGAAGGTAGTGAAGTTGAACACTGGGGTCTGGAGCAGAAATCGACACAAGTCATTCCATAGGTGTCTGGATTCTGGGCATGCCAGCCATTTCAGAAACGTTGTTAGTCACCAACCGTTACCACATACATGCTGCTTTATGACAGGGTGCACTGTCATGCTGATACAATCACCATCTCCAAACTGTTCCTCTACAGTGCTGTGCACAGTAAATAATACCATAAAATCCTGCCATATTTAGTGCTTTACATACAATAAGGTGAAAACACCAACCACGAAAAACCACTCCCACACAGTAACACCAACTCATCCGAACTTCACTACAAATGGTGGCAGGTAACGTTCTATAGGCAGTTGCCAAAACCCCACTGTTCCACTGGATTGATACAGCGTATAGCACGAGTCATCACTTCAAATCACTCATTTCCAGTCATCCTTTACCCAGCGACATCACACACTATATCATCTTAAATGTCACTTAGCAGTGACTCCGGAAGTATACGACTTATGAGGAGCTGCTCAATCATTGTACCCCATTCTTTTTAACTTCTTACAAAGTCACTGTGGTAACTGGTAAAGTTTGGGAACTCCCGAGTGATTCCTTCCACCAATGTTATTTAACCATTTACAAACATCCTCCACAATGCTCGATGTCTCCTGCCTGTCAATACAAGAGGTCTGCCTGGTCTTGGTTTAGCTGTGGTTGTTCCTTCGCATTCCCATTTCACATCAACAGTCAACTAGGGCAGCTTTAGGAGGATTTAAGTGTGTCTGATGAATTTGATACTCGTGTCAAATCCAATGATTAGTACACATTTGAAGTCACTGAACTCCCCTGACTGTCGTATTTTGCTATTACTGCTTCTCTACTAACACACGGTATACCCGTCTCATCATACTGGTGGGCCCACCTCTCATGACATCTAGTGGTCAGTTTCGCTTTACATATGAGTGTTCAGATACGTTCGATCAAAGAGTATGGAAGCTGTACTGAGCAAGCTGAAAGTTTGTTTTACCAGTACATAGCACACTAAGCAAGGAGCACACAAAGCAAACACACTTTTACACAGATAGCACACCATGCCACATTGACAGTCAGGTGATCTCCACTTCAGCACTTGTGGGGCATTCGCAAATTGCAATATTGCCCGGGTTGTTCCACTAATACTGAATCACTGAACGATTAAAAAACTACAATATGCATAAGAATAGTAGTACAAGACTTTATATAAAAATTTTAGTGGTCTTCAAATGAAATTACATGTGTGAATAGCACAGAATTTATAAATGCCCTATTAACACCAACTAAACTTGGCACCTAATGCTTCACTTATAAATCACTACTTGATTCTATAGCATTTGGTCTTGCTTCTTTGAGGACATAAACTGCTGCATTACAGACCCTCTAATCTAATTCAAAATTCCTGTTTGAGTTGTTATTTACTGACAGACACATAAATTTTTAAACTGAAGTTCATCAGTATGCAAAGGTACTGTCTCTGATGTCCACTGTATCATTCAGGAAATAATGATTAGGTATAAGACAAAGTGTTAAACCAACTCAAGTGCCAGAACAATACACAGTTTCTGTTTAATAAACTAAATCCAAATTAAACTAACTTAAGATGATGATTACGATGCTTTTAAGAAACTAGACTGCATTGTTGTCAGTCCTTTCAACTGCAAAATGGTCAGCTGCCACTGTGGTGATAACACAAAGGGAGAACTGTGGCTTATTTTATACTAGAGGTCTAGCCTCAGCAGCTTTATATTACGGTGTGTTCAGTGAGTATTGTGATAAACAGATGATTTCTGAAGCACTCTACAAATAAAAATAACATTGACCTGATACAGAGTGTCAGTACATGGAGATGACCCAGCAGGTGCCTGCTTCAAGCTCAAATTGTGGTGAAGGGGTTTCATCCTCCAAAGCCACCACTAATGCTGACAACAAAACTGGTGGACCATAACAGTTTATTGTAGAATTGTCTTTCCTCATGAGAGGAGAGGTTCATCTGACATTTCATCATCTGTGAGTGAGATGTAGGGTAGCACCCAACTTCAGTTTCTTCCTCACATTGGTCAAGGTAGCACACTAAGCATCTGGACCACTGTCAAAGGGACACCACATTCACATAGAGGTCAATATCAAGGTAAAATCATAGGGGAGAGTGGTGTGATACAAAAGAACATATGGAGTAAAGAAGCAAAATGTGTGCAGTACTCTAAGCTTCCTAACCTGAAACTAGGTGCAAGCTGAAATAGAATGGAAACTACCTACAACACTACACAACAAATTTCCAGAAAATAATGTAATACACCTGATACCTTGCAAGTGCAACTAACTATATGGTGCTTCAGTTGGGGAAACTGCCAAAGGGGATAATGAGCCATGTAACAATCAGACTGCTTATGGCCTTAAAAGTAGTCAAATGTTAACATAACAAATTAGTTTTCTTTACTTCTGTTTGCTGATTTTCCATTATCAGTATTTTTCACTAAAGTGTGGTTACTGTTTAACAAAAGAACTTTAGGCCTAGGGTTCATATATTATAACAGAATTCAGGATATTTTCGAAACATACAAACATGCAGGACAAATGAGTAAAACTCAGGACATGATAGAATCATCATCAATACAGGCTTAATAATACGAGTCGTGTTTTTTAAGTAAGTACAGTTTCGAATTTAAAAAAAGGACGTGCTAAGATATCTAAATAATTTTAATTTTACATGAAAGCCTGTACCTTAATCTATGCACTGACGCCATTACAGTCTGATTCTTCCTTGTTTACATTGCGTACTGAGTGTTCAAGAAGCCTCCGATAATCTTGAGTCCCTCTGACTGAAGTACGGGCTGTTATAAGATTTCTTAGAGCTAAAGGCCTAAAAGCACTTAATATTCATTGTGAGATCTGTGCAGTTTATGAAGAAAACATTATGGGTGATGGAATGGTAAGAAAGTGGGCAAGAGCATTTAAAGATGGCCGCACAAATGTGCATGATGAACAACGGAAAGTTTGGTGCAGGAAGTGGACAATAAGGCGAGAGAAAACAGGTGCTTTACGATTTTCTCCTTGCAGGATGACTTTCCTAATGTTTCTCGTAGTGTTTTGTATGGCACTGTAACCAAGCACTTTAATTACCGAAAATTGTGCACACGTTGGGTACTGAAAATGTTGACAGATGCGCATGAAACCAAACGTTGACTTTCCTTGAGCGGTACCACAACGATGGTGACGATTTCTTAAGCCAAACTGTTACAGGCGATGAAACATGGGTGGCCTACGTCACACCAGAATCAAAGCAACATTCCATGGAAGTTGAGCGTTGGCATCATTTTGCTGCAAGAGAATGCCCGTCCGCATGTGGGGAATCAGACCAAAGATCTCATCACGTCTTTTCGATGGGAAACTCGAAATCATCCTCCGTACAGCCCCGATCTTGCGCCCAGTGACTACCATCTGTTCCTGCACTTGTGCACTTTAAACAACTGGGCGGTCAGCGTCTTCAAGACAATGAAGTCAAAACAGTGGTGATGCAGTGGTTAACAAGTCAGCCGGCAGACTTATGAGGAGAGTATACAAAAACTGGTACAATGTTATGACAAGTGGCCCAATACTGACAGAAATTATGTAGAAAAGTAGATTAAGATAATACAGGCTTTCACGTAAAAATAAAATTATTGAGATATCTTAACAAGTCTTTTTTAATTTTTAACGGTACTTACTTAAACAACACGCCTCTTAATTCTTTTTCACATAATATACCATACAACGAATGAGAGTAACAGTATTTGAAATTTGGATGTAAATATAAACACAAATTTCACACATTTTGTACTGAAGATGATTGTGCAGACTCCCCGGTACTTGAGTGGTACTTTTAGTGGTGTGTATTTGCTCTAGAAGTTTATTGCAATTGAGTATTAAATTGTAGAAGCCCACACAAGGGAGGCTAGCAAATATGGTTTTTACAACTGCCAGAGCTTTTGCTGTTTCTAACTTGAATGTGTTCATTTGCACACAAAGCTGTAATTGTAGAAAACATTCCTGATAGACGCATTATATCCCGTAATAGCTAATGAAAATTCAACCAAGCTTCTATGTTTTAGACCAAGTCACTCAGCATAAATATCAGGAAAAATTTCTTACCATTTTTCACTGACAATTTCACATTGCAGTCCAGCAACTTTCTCTCCAGTATTTACTTGCAGAACAATATTCATCAAACAGTTCTCTCATACACAAAAGTTGATGACTATTTTACAAAACTACACAATTACTGAATACTAATCCAGCTGATGGTTTTATGGCCATCTACAATCCACTGGCTAAAGAGATCCCAGAAATAGTTCACACCACACACAAACACATCCAATGCAGGTATCATAGAAAGCGATAGTGACATCTAACTGATCAACTGTCACACTTGTGTAGCTGCTGTTTTACTGCAGATGTCAAAAATCTTAGATTTTCAGCTTTCTAATTTGTTGAGCAACATGTTTATTTCATCCGTAACTTCATTCAGGATGATAAACATGTCAAGGGACAGGAAGTAGTACTTTAATGCTTGAAAAATACAAATGACTTAACAACTGGTAAAAGAGAATCATCTAGCAAGTTTTTTCATAAGACTGAATATTTCAAACACCTAAGACATACAAAGTCAAATGGCCTGATTTCAGTTCACTAGCTTTTGCATAGCTAACAGCACAATCTCCTTTGTGACAACTAATCTGATTTTCAGATACAAGCACAAGAGATTATTGTTGAACAGCAATTTAATTGTGTCGGCTGTGCAGTCCACGGATTCGGGTTGTGCACCACTGTGTGATATGCAAATTTGGCTTCTAGCACCAAACGTTATCCAAGTCTAACTATCTTCACCAATAAGTAGTCATCAACTTTTGATCTGTAAGAGTTAAGTGCAGTTTTATGTTTGTTCGACTTCATGTGACATATTGGTGTATACCTTGTAACGCAATCCTCAATTTCACACAAATTGCACACTCAATATTGTCATGTTTCTGAAAAACCTGAATTCTTGCAGTGTGTTACTGTTTAATGTGCACTTGCAATTTCCCATGATTAACAAAGGTAATATAAACTTTATGTAAGTCACTGTCGCAAGCATTGGAAACAACCATAAAACAGTTCAACATTCCAACACTTGTACATGTTTACAAAACATGGCATGATCCATTTTGTGGAAGAATCTGTATATTGTATCAAACTTTATAACCAAAAGTTTAAATTTTTTATGCAAATGAAGTGCTATGTCAATGTTCCAAGACTTCATGCAAGCAAAGTATTTTATCAGAACAGGTGAGTAGAAAGAATCTTCATACACAAGACAAAAATATGGAACATTTCACTGTTGCCAGACAGGGTTTAGGTACACTGGGGCATATCACTGAAAATCTGGACTGTCCCAGAAAAATCTGGATGAATGGGGACCTTGTTTATGCCACAGAATACAATATAGCATTGTCAGTTACCTTGGTCTAAATGATCTAATGTCTGTTAGTGCAAATATGCCTTGGTACTCAACAAGCACCATTTGTCTCGTACCGAAAAAGGGCAGAGATCTTTACCCAGAAGAAGAAGAAGAAGAAGAAGAAGAAGAAGTTAGCAAGGACAGGGCTTACAATAAGGGAAGATCCGACACACGAACGGCTAAAGATTTTAAACAGTGCCATATCCCATTTCGGCCTTCAGAATGTGTAGGCTCAGGATGGCAGAGTAATCATTAAGACAGCAGCTGGAAAGAAGACAGTCACAAACATGACAGAACTGAATAGTATTAAGTGAAGCTACTCGAGCCAAAAGTGTAAACTTAACACCATTTGCAAATTGTAACAGCCCTATACTCAGATATAGTCTTGTAATTTTATTAATTTTTTAATTATACCTATATTTGTAACTTCAACTAATTGTTTTTGTAACTGTATTAACTTTTCACCTTTTTTTGTGTCTGTAGCTCTAACCATTACTTAATTTTAGTTACTGCTAATACTTTTTTCATTTTCTCAGTTTATTCTCTTCCGTTCTGAAATAGTTCTATTGCAATTATTAGTCTCTCCTTTAGTTCATTAATCACCCATCTCTTCGGTTTAAATTGTTCATAACAAAAATCACTATCAGTATCACTTTAGCAAACTTTAATCTAATTGTAGCTTCCTACAATAATCACTACCAGTATCACTTTAGTAAATTTCAATTTAATTCTAGCTCCTTACGATAATCTATTAATTATTAAGCTTACTTCTCTCTGCTGGCAGCATCGGCCTCTTAAATCACTCCCTTTTCCCTTATTTCCACCCTAAGTTGTTTCAAATACGCTAATTACATTTCTCCTCTTACGACAGAGGATACACAGTGACACACAGCCGTCACTATTTTGGTCATATTCTCCTTGCACCGAATACCACTAATCCATTTTCTATACTTTCGCAACCTCAGGAAATCTCTAGCAGTCGCCTTTCTTTCGGCACTCGCGGTGTCACAAACAGGGCGCGCAAAATCTCTGACACCCCTGTGTTATGTCACTTGGCGGAAGCAGCGGCCAGTGCCCCTCGCGGCAGGTAGTGCCTAACAAAGGGACAAACCAGTCTGCCACCCTACTCCAGGCTGCTCAGCGGAACGCGTCAGAGCTTTTAGCAGCTCACTGCAACATCCAGTCTTTACCTGCACATTACGAAGAACTTAGCCTCCTCTTCAACCAACTAAACTACCACGTAATCCTCTTATCCGAAACGTGGTTGAAACCACACACATCCTTTGCATCTTTTCATCTCCCAGGGTACACATTTCCTTGGGCAGACAGATCAAAAAAGCGAGGTGGCGGGGTCGGCGCGTATATACGAACAGATCTCAAAGCGAAAGTCTTATGTACGTCAAATCCTGCTGAAGAAAAAAGAGGCTGAATTCATGTTCATTGAAATAAATATACAAAGTCGGAAATTATTGACTGGCGTCGTGTACAAGATGCCAAAAATAAGCTCAGTGAGTTCCTTCCAGTCGGAATTACATTCACTTCAGTGTCAATACGAACATGTCATCGTAATGGGTGACTTGAACATAGACCTGCTAAGAGACACTCCCTCCGCAATAAACCTAAAAAGACTGTTTAGTTGCAATAGCATGAACATTCTTCCATTACAACCTACACACCATACGGCGCACAGTCATACTCATAGACGTAATCGCAACGAAACAGACTGACAAAGTAAGAGATGTTGGTCAAACATTGGCCCCTGGCCTCTATGATGTAATATTCCTGGCCTACTCTGTGCAGCCCCCAAGGATCAAATCGCGTTACATAACTTGTAGGAACATGAAACGTATTGACCTTGAGGCTCTAACAGCCGATTGCTCAGAAATCTCATGGCATCAAATAATCAGAAAATCCACAATCGACGGCAAAATTAATGAACTTGGTGATAAACTCACTGCCCTCTATCATAAACATGCACCTGTGCGCACAATCCGTGTAAGAAAATCTCCTGCTCCATGACTGACAGCTGAATTACGTCAAATGATGACTAATAGGGATGCTGCCCACAGGCGTTTCAAGGCAGATCCGAAACCCGAGCGTTTCAAAGAATATAAAAAGCTACAGAACAGAGTGAAACAATGCATTCGCAATGCTAAAATCAGGCACGCTCGCTCCCTTGTATGCAGCGATCTGACGCCCACGACTCTATGGAAGAATCTCCGTAGCTTGGGGGTCGGAAAGGCAAAATCGGAAACTACTTTTCATGTGTCTGCTAATGAATTAAATGAATTCTTCTCTGCACCTCTGAATACCAGCACAGCTGATAGTTACCGTCCACAAGAATCCCCAAACAGGATAACTAACAACGATACCTTCCATCTAAAACATGTAACAACAAATACGGCAAGAAAAGCAATAATGAGAATCTCTTCTGATGCAATAGGCAACGACAGTATCGGTATAACCATGATTAAGAATGTTGCCGATATCTTAGTACCTGTCTTAACTGACATATTTAAATTTTCCCTCGTGAACGGAATATATCCCACTGCATGGAAAAGAAGCCTAATTCGACCCATCCCTAAGATCGAAAACCCGCAACTGCCTAGTGATTACCGACCAATTAGCATACTGCCTGCTGTTTCCAAAGCACTTGAATATATTGTTCATGACCAAATCACTGAACACTTGCATGAATTCAGCCTATATGACAAATTTCAATCCGGTTTCCATAAACATCACAGCACAAACACTGCTCTAATTAAAGTAACTGATGACCTGAAATATGCCATCGACAATCAAAAGGCAACAATTTTGACGCTACTGGACTTCAGCAAAGCTTTTGACACTGTTAGCTTTGACATATTGCTCAGAAAAATGCAACAGCTTAATTTCTCTGATAGTGCAATGTGATGGTTTGAAAGCTACTTAAAAGACAGACAGCAATGTGTTGTCTGAGTAAATGAAAAATCTTCCTGGAAACATGTTTCCTCGGGAGTGCCCCAAGGATCAGTCTTAGGACCACTTTTGTTTTCTTTATATGTCAACGATATTTCGCCGGTTCTGTCCTCCTGTAAATATCATTTCTATGCTGATGACCTCCAGCTCTACCTAAGCGTCAGACCTGAAGATGTAAACACTGCAATCACTCAGATGAATGATGATCTGTCTTCAGTAGTGACATGGGCGAAAAACCTGGGGCTTAAACTAAATGCAAAAAAGACGCAAGTAATCTTAATAGCCCATCAGAAATTAATAAGTTCAGATTTCTGCGAACAGCTACCTCCTATTCTGCTCGACGGTACTCCAATACCATATCAGAAAACAGTGAAGAACTTGGGTGTAACTTTGGATGAGCATCTCAACTGGGCGGAGAATACAGTTGCAGTGTGCCGAAAGACGTCTGCTTGTCTCTATGCTCTCAAAAAGTTTCGGAACATATTTCCACAGGACTTGAAATGCCAGCTCGTGCAAGCACTCGTTCTACTGAACCTCCACTATTGTGATGTAATTCAACAAGGCATGAGTAGTGTAACCAAAAGACGGCTAGAGCTAACCATGAATGCCTGTGTGCGTTACACCTGCAACATTCGTCGATATGATCATGTTAGTGCTTCATACTCCCGAGCTAGGGTGGCTGCGGCCGGACAAATTGCGTGACTACCACACTATGTCTACTCCACCGACTCCTCGTCGCGCAAGCACCCCAGTACCTTGCTTCAGAGATTAAAAACCTGTCATCTCATCATAATCGAAACACGAGGTCACTCTCATTTGGTATCCTAACTGTGCCCACTCACAAAACAAAAACTTTTGCAAACTCCTTCTCAGTTGCCGCTGTCCGCCTCTGGAACAAACTGCCCCTTACCTTCCGCAAAATTCAATCTCCTGCTGCTTTTAAGAAGAAGTTGAAGCATTTCCTACTATCATCCTCATAAAGTTCTCCACAAAATTAATGTACAAGGGCAATCCCCTCATCTGTCAAATAACAAAGCTATCTTGCTCCTGAGATGCCTTCCTCTTCATCTATCTCTATTAGCGATGCAATCTTCTTTTCCTTTATATTTCCTTAATTATGTTTCATCATGTCTCTATTCCTCTCCTCCCTTCACCATGAGTCTCCCTCATACTCCCTGCCGCCAGCACTCCTATCTAAAATCTCTCTCTTCAATAATGTCTAATTATAACAGTACTTGTGATCTAAGAATATAAACTCTATATGTATGCATTTTTCCAGGTTTACCTTTCAAATTGTTTATTTCACTTTTTATACTAGATGTAGTTTAACATGCCTACTAAAACATATGAATGTAAAATAAGTAGAATGCCTGGTTAGATGTAAGAGAGGGCCTGATGGCCCTAATCTTGCCAGGTTAAATAAATCAATAAATAAATAAAATAAAATAAAATAAATTTTCCTACCTTTGCAATATTTCAGGATTATGCCTAGGAGGTTTGAGAGCATATCTGATAGTCAGAAAAAGTGAAATATTGTCCCACTTCAGTGTCTCGCAAGTTGAATGAAGCTTTTCATAAAAAATGGAACACTCGCTTTGAACAGGAACCACATGAAGAATTCAACATTATTTTATATATAAAGTACTCATATAGTGTTATACAAAAATAAAAAATGGATGCTTTAATTTATTCCTCACTTAAGATGAAGGAACACTCAATTTGATATACTTTATTAACTCCATCACACTTATGTACATACAGATGCAATACATGTCACACAGTCTTCGTAGACTTAATCTGCAAATGATGTATGAGAATGTGCTGAAGAGCAATGCATTTGTACCTGTGTGAACATTCTTACACATTTTTAAAACACAGATGTAAGTAACATTCTATATATTTATTCTTTGTGTCTACATATTTATTTCCCTACATAGTCACCATTGCAATCAACATTTTTCCCAACAATATACCAGTTCGTTCAAACCTTCACTGAAGAATATTTGAATATATTGACAGATCAACAACTTTATGTCTGCCTGCATTGCTTCATCACTACAAAGTGAAGTCCTCGAAGGAGTTTTGTAAGTTTTGGAAAGGACAAAAATCTGTTGGGGCCAAGTTGGAACTGTATGGAGGATGATGGATGACAGTGAACCTCAAGCAATTGATAGTTGAAGATGTCACGCCACCCGTATGTCGTCTGGCATTGTCATGGTGAAGGAGAGGGTGCTCCATGAATGAAACTGTGCATTGAAGTGTGTTGTACGGTGGGTTGCTGCACCCAACTGTCTCTTCACAGAGAAATCATACTGAATCCATCAAAACATACTTTTAAAGTGAACATCTCCCCCCCCCCCACCTCCCCCCCCCCCAATGAAAGTTATTATGGTATCACATCTCACGATTTCTTGGCACAATTGATTAATGGTGTGCTTGTGTGTGTTCAGCCAAGTAGTAGTTCCCATATTTTTGCTCAGCATTTCAACATCTTCCTCAGCTGCTGCAAGCTGTGTTAATCATGTGTACTCCCTACCTATACTCCAACTTGACAAATATTTTTGATGAGTAGCAGTAGCAAGAGCACTGAAGCATGTAGCAGGTGATGGAGAGTATAACTAACTAACCGACACACAGTCTCTCTCTCTCTCTCTCTCTCTCACACACACACACACACACACACACACACACACACACACACACACACACACACAGAGAGAGAGAGAGAGAGAGAGAGAGAGAGAGAGAGAGAGAGAGAGAGATTTTTTTGATAGTTAAAAATTACCAATGTGAAGGTTCCCTATTACGTCTTTAAATGACATTCTAAGGCTAAAACAACAAATTCTTTACTATATGTTCCTGAAAAGTTGAGCTACATGAAGTCTTCTGTCATTACATTAATTTATGCTGGTTGTTCTGGAGTGGGAACATGTAGATTTGCAACTTCACATATGGCGTTTGTTGGGTGGTCACATGACCAATAATGGGACAATCATACCAGATATTTTGTAACCATTTTGCTCCACACATTAAATCACCACTAAGCAGCACTTTAACTACACTTATATTAACACACTGCATACAGCTCTGATTTTTTAGTTTCCACAACAATCTGTATTTATCAGTGTTAATTGTTTTATCATACAAATATGCTACTTCTCAGTAAAGATAAGCTCATCAAGCAGAGTACTAGAGCACACTGTTACCAGGCAGTCACGTGACCCACCACTATAGCACTGTAGTCACATGGCTAATCTGCAGCATTAGTGCTTGTTTATGGCACTCGCTACACAAGCTCATATGGACACACACAGCTGGCAGTTCATTCACTCGGTATCATGCGGCACTCACACAAGAGTGATGGGCAACAGCTGTGTGGTCTTGCCATAGGGATAGGGAAACAGACTATCCACATAGCTTTGACAGAACGTAGGGGCACTAACGCATCCGGCAAGCATTCAAATGCATTTCGATTTGGAATTTCTTTTGAGCTGTCAACTTCCATGTTTCTTATGGAGAAGTGCACACACTATACCTAAGATTCACTAAGTGTTACTACAGTATAATGAAAATTTAAGTGATAACATAATACGTAATGTTACTGAATGTCATTGTTTCAGTTGTGGAGCTGTATATTTCCATGAAATAAAAGCTGATGAATTAATGCTCGCTTTGAGTCAGCTTCTGAAATTGCAGTGACATTTAGACATATTTTGAACAGAATAATTTTAAAAGATTTATGTTGAAAGTGAAACAACACACTATGATTGTCAACTTTGTTTATAATTTACTAACAAACTTCAATCCAGCAACATCATAGCCTTTTGTGAATAAACTGGGCAAGTGAACTAGTTACATTTGATAATATGAACAGAAAAAGAAAGGAAGCATAAGGTGTAGTGGTGTAAAAAGTTGGGTATTGTTCGAATACATTACTCTCTGGATAATTATTCGAATAAGTAGGTCATTCAAACAAATTTATTCACCAATAAATTATCTATAAACTAAAATAACAAAGAAAATAATGCCACTATTTCCTTTGTTTACTTCTTGTACAAAATTAGTTTTCATTCCCTTGGTTCAGTGCAGTTTCTGTTTTATACACAACTTATCAATGATCTGTCCAGAAACGTGACTTTGTGGCTCAGCAGCTATGTTCCAGAATCCAAACTTCCTTCAAGTTGAGCAGAGCTTTCCTAACTTACAACGTAACAATTTAAACATAAAAATGCTTATAGGCAGACAACCTCAGCAGTTTGGGCTTTAACACTCTAGGCAGCAGCAATGTTAATTAGCCTATTTAATCAGCCAGCTGGTGGTTAGTCATGATTGATCAGCCAAGCACAATGGGCCTGGAATATGTTATGCCTTTCCATCACAACAAATTGACTAACTATAAAAATTATTTTTCCGTGATTTACTTTGTTTAAGCACTGCAGATTATAAATTCACTTCATAGATGTGGGAGCTTACAGAAAATATTGTGACTTGGCTATTTTTATGCAATCAATTTCGCATGAAACTCTCGTTAATAAAAATTTACAAATACCACAGAAAAGTGCCCAGTTAAACAAGGGTGTACTGTTGCCATGCAGCATTGAGACGAAGCATTTGGTATACCTGAAAATGTAATGTGCCCTTATGCAGGAAGGAGTTAAACAATAAAAGAACCTTTAAAAACTGACTGTCTCCGACTAGGCGGATTGTAGAATACACACTGACAAAAGAATGAAGAATAGAGAACATTTCATCGCCAATGGATGTTTGACATTAATTTGCAATTGCCGTGATAAATTCATGCCGTGTCTTAAATTAAATGTGCCAGAAAGAGATGGCTATAAATCTGAGGACATGTCTTATATCCCCCAGAAATGGAAATTCCCTAAGTCGTATAAGCTGTTGAAAGCCATCATGAAATCTCTTTCACAATGCTAAGGTCTGGCTGGTTCAACAAGTTCACAGACACTTAAGGCGGCCACAAATTCTCCACGAGACAGCCTGCTCACAAATGCTGGGTGTCACAGCACACCAATACACAGGCTGCTACAAAATGAGTGAACCAAGTGAAAACTCTGTGGTTCCTCAGCATTAATGTCACCAAACTTTTAACATCTCCTAAAACATTTAATGCAAGTTTGCTGGATGTCTGGAATCATCCAAAATGTTTTAGGATTAATTCTGGGTGAGATTGCCATTAGAATATGTAATAGTTTTTCAATCCAACATCCATCTATGCAATTATGTTGAGCACTGAGACTTTAAATTTTCGGAAGAGACATTGGGTTAGAGTATATACCAGTTTGTAACATTTCAGCGCACGCACGCACAACGTTTGTATTGTTAAGGTGTCAAGGACATTTCTAAGACTTTCACCTTTCTATACTAACTACAATTATTGCAGCAAAGTCTTACCTACAATTTAAAAACATGAAGTTCACTTCTACTATTGTTCATGACCAAGGGAGGCTTACAAGAAACTTCAGACATATAATAGCCACAGAAATGGCAAAGAAATCGGGCCATGAGCTTCAAATGACAGATTGATGTAAAAAGATTTTTTTAGGAATGTTATTTGAGAAGTGAAGCTACAACGGATCACAACAATTTATTTGCCAAAAACTACAGTGGAATTGACAAGATCTCAATTTTTGGTGCTGATGATCTGAAAGCCATATACTGAAGTCATGATTAAAGAGGAATTCAGGAGTGCATTGCATGTGAAGAACGTATTTCCCTTGGTGTCACAACAGTAAAGCTAAAAAATAACATCAGCTGAAGCTTTATTCTAAACATCTTATCACAAGAAGTTGTTCTGAAAACTAAAAGAAACTGACAGTACATTCATTTGATATATGATAAAGTATTGGAGCAGAGTTATAAATGCAACTGAACTTTAAATTTATCTATTATCCTTCACATTTTTTATTCACAGATGCCGAATAAGGGTTTTTATTCATGTAAGTGAATAATGTTTTGAATAATATTAGTTATTCATGAATAACAAATAGTAATTTATATCTGTATTAGTTATTCATCTTTTGTTTAAATTTCACCCAAGTCTAGCACTAAGCGAAGGGCATAGTGCGTGCGTGCACTATAAATTCACAGCCTGTGTGCAGGTGCATGATATCCACATGGCTGATGAGGCTGTGCCAGCTGGGTGTGTGCGCGCTCACGTGGCTGTCTTTACCTTCGGTAACTTCCACCAATATTTGCAAAGTGTATTGGTGCTTTCACTTGCACACCACAGGTGCATGCAGGCCACGTGGATAGGCCAAGCATTTGCAGGGCTCTACCAAACACTTAAGTCATGGCAGTGAAGTGGTGTGTGTGTGTGTGTGTGTGTGTGTGTGTGTGTGTGTGTGTGTGGTACAGAATCAGCACAGTACAATAGCCGTGCCTAAGACACCAATGTTAACGTAGTTACCGAATATGTTGTTGGATCAACAAGGACTGTCCAGCTTGTCTAAAAGGGAAGGTATACCATTCGCGTCACTTAACACAGCATAACAATAGCAGTCTTACAAAAATCCTAACCAACAGTACTGCAGACGAGCATCACACCTTGCCAATGACAAAGTGTCCACCCCCAGTAGCTGTGTGGTCAGTGCGACAGAATCTCAATACTGATGACCTGGGTTCAATTCCTGGCTGGGTCAGAGATTTTCTCCACTCTAGGACTGGGTGTTGTATTGTCCTAATCATTTCATCCCCATCGACACGCAAGTAGCCAAAGTGGCATCAAATCGAAAAACTTTAAACCCGGCGAACAGTCTACCTGACAGGAGGCCCTAGTCACACAACATTTACATTTTAATGACAATGTTTCAACCAGACAGAAATGACCGATACTGATGAATTCAGGTCTGTTGCTACTAGTTTCTGAGTAAACATGGCGAAGGGACCAGCATGCAATGGATACCTGTGGTTTAGTATCTCGCAAAAGGCTACTGTTCATATGGGCACATAGCCACACGTCTTTAGTGGGTCAAACAACAAAGGAACTTTACAGTGCACAGTGACCCGAAACACCATAATATTTGAAAAATTCAATACTTCACAGAATAGTATAGGTTGAGAGGTAAAAAATGACACGTGTGAAATGTCATAGGGCTTTATTTATATGAAAAAGTGCACAAAATGACCAACACATGGTACTTCATGTGATACACTAGCAGTAATTAGAACAACAATTTATTTTTAGCAAAGCTATTCTTTATAACAAATGCTCAACATGTCCTCAACAATACCTGTAGTTGAAGGACAATGTTGTGACTACCACTCTACAACATATCAGTAGGTACAATGAGAAGTTGTCGTACTACGACTCTGGCTCTACTCCCTCGGTTTACAATGAGCAACTCCCTCAGTTTACAATGAGCATGAGCCAAATGTTTATTTCAACATTCTCTGTGACCAAGTGTCCCTTCTTCTACATCTTCATGATGGACATTGTGCAAACACTCCTGTCTTCCAAGATGACAACAGCAGTCTTCACAGGTGTGCATCATACATTCCTGATTTGAATTCCACACAGGAACTGTATCACACTTCAACTCATCTACTGAAGCACCCCAATATCAATCCCATATGAAACATTTTGGACCATTTGTAACAGCAAGTGCAATGCAAATCAACATTCCCACACTTCAGTAACACTATGGGACCTTGTAATTAATGAATGGCCTCAGCTGGATGTGACATACATGAAAAAATTTCTTGACATTTCCTCGCCGTATTGAGGCCATTTTTCAAGAGAGTCACTGTTCAAAAAATTTTTGTACTGTATCCTGGAGCTGACTAATTCTTTTTGTTTGGTGTACTTCAATTGTAAGCAATAACTAACAATTGAGATGCATGGTCAGCTATCACAGCTTAAAGTTGAAGCCTCTCTATGGCAAGATCATTGCTTTAGTTCAATATACAACAAATTTTCCTGTCACTTTAAACAAACAAGTCTCCCGTCACGCATTAAGCTAGGAATACATTGCAGCCTACATGAGCAGAGTTTCATCCTGGCTTAGGATTTTGATTTTTTCCCAAGCTTCATTGTTTTTTATACTCAATTTGTCTGCTTGTTGAGGAGCTTATGTGATAACCATATTATTACCCCTTTCACTGGTGTGGGTGTGTGTACACATCCTCTTATACTGTTCCCTAGGTTTTGTGGATGTGTATACACACACTGCTTGGCTTTTCCTACAGTGCTATGTACATCTGAATGCGTAAGGGCTGCCGACCTCTCAATGCTGCAGATTAGTTACTTTGAGGTCTTGGTGAATAAAAGTTTCGAGTATTTATACAACATATGTGACTCATTGCATGCTATCACCTGCAAAAAAATCTCATTTCAATATTTTTAATAGTTTATGAGATGACTATTTTTACGACCATGTGATTCACAATGCGCATCTACATCTACATCGACATCCATACTCCGCAAGCCACCTGATGGTGGATGTGAATCTGAGGATTGCACCTGACTGTCCTCTGAATACTAAACCCAAAACTAGAGAACAAAATGAGAGATTCTTCTGCTCTCAATTTTAAATAAAATTTCAATATCGTATCTGCATTTCATTCACTGCAATGTACGAGCTAAAATCGGCCACATGCAAAGTTTACATAATACATTTTTACATCTGTGAACACTGACATTGTGCAATATTTTACTTAATTTGATACAGCACAGTAAGTATGGTGAAAATTTAGATCTTCATCGAGTCAAGGTATCAGACTAAGGTGTGCAAAACAAATTTTTCACCTAATAGTTTTCAAAAAGTCAGAAATATTTCATATTGGCCAGAACACTGTCTCAGCACAGCCATCAGCATTTAGCAAGCAATACAGCCATAATGAAAGCCATCTCAACATGCAAAGAGCACGTCTGTAGCAGTGAAAGGGTTAAGATGGTTTTTTGTATCATACATGTACAAGCGGCATCTGCTGTTTGGTAAATGGTTTTCAGAAAATAAAGGAAAACAGTGTTACAGAATGATAACTGGCCTTCAAAGCAGTCACCACCACCAGTTACAACTCACTTCTGACAGCATTTGTAAAACTGTTGAAAACTGTCAACAAACACTTCTAGAGGAACCTCTCTCAGCACTATGCTCACAGACAATGACTGTGCAAAACATAAACCTTTCAGAGCTAATTTAAGGCAGGAAAATAAAATGTCTGTCAGCATCAAATGTGGAGAATAAGGAGGGCTTTGAACAGTCACTTTGTGTAGTGCAAGATAGTTTATCATGCAGAGATTGCAGATATCCAACAACACATGATCACATTGCTTTAAGTGGTTTCACGAGGAAGCAATAGCTGTTTTCAACAGCTTTACAATCTATGTCAGAGTTGTGTTGCAGCTGATGATGATTACTTTGAAGGCCAGTAATAGTATTTTATTTGCAACTCTCTTTTCCTTTATTTTCAGAGTCCATTCACCCAACTTTCTAGATACACCTTTTATTCCATATGTATACATGTACTCTATATGGCCCCATGAACCATGGAACTGGCCAAGGTGAGGTGGCTTGCTTATCTCAATGATACAGATAGCTTTATCTTAAGTGCAACCACAATGGAGAGGTGCTTGTGGAGAGGCCAGACCACCTTGTGGTTCTTGAAGAGGGTAGCAGCCTTTTTACTAGTGGCAGTGTGTCAGTCTGGATGATTGACTGGTATGGTTTTCTAATATGAGCCAACATGACCTTGCTGTGCTGGTACTGTGAGCGACAAACCGAGAGGAAACCAAATGTTAACTGTAAGGTTAAATGATGATGCATCCTGTTGGGAAAATGTTTTGGAGGTAAAAACAGTCTTACCTGATTCACATCTGTCAGCTGGGACTACTTAGAAGGACTGGTATTCTACAGGTCACATGTGGAATTGTTAGATCCCGAATTAGGCACGTAGGTTAGAAAATTTAAAAAGACAAGTGGATAGATTGGAGTAAAATGCAGTAGCAATTAGTGAAGTTCGGTGGCAGGATAAACAGTACTTCCGGTTAGGGGCATACGGGGTTATAAATAAAAAACCAAATACGGGTAATGCAAGAGTATGCCTAATAAGAGTAAGAAAACAGGAATGTGGGTAAGCTACTAAGAGCAGCATAGTGAATGGTGTAGCCAAGAGACACTAAGCCAACACCCACCACAGTAGTACAATTTTGTATGTCAACCAGCTCTGCAGATGATTTAGGGATTGAAACAATGTGTGATGCCATAAAAGAAATTATTCAAACAGTCAAGAGAGGAAAATTTAATTGTAATGGGTGACGAATTTGGTAGTGGGAAAGAAGGGGGGAAAGGAAAAATAGGTGAATATGGACTGGGGGAAGGAATGAAACAGGTAGCCACGTGGTAGAATTTTGCACAGAGCCTAATTCAATCATTGCTAACACTTTAAGAATAATGAAAGAAAGTTGTACACATAGAAGAGACCTGTAGACATCAGAATGTTTTAGATTGATAATATAATGTTAAGACAAAGATTTTGGAACCAGATTTTAAATTTTAATATATTTTCAAGGGCAAAAAAGGACTCCAAACAATTTATTTATTGGTTAAGAACTGCAGATTAAAATTGAAGAAACTGGAAAAAGGTAGAAATTAAGGAGATGGGACCTGGATAAGTTGAAAAGATCTGATAAGAGTTTCAGAAGGAAAAATCAAGCAATGATTGACTTCAACAGGGGAAAGGAATACAGAAGATGAATGGGTAGCTTTGAGAGTTGAAGTAGCGAAGGCAGCAGAAGATCAAAGAAGCAAAAAGACAAGGCCTAGTAGCAATCTGTGAATAACATAAGATATTGCATTTAATTCATGAAAGCAGAAAATTTAAAAATGCAGAAAATGAAGCAGACAAAAGTAAATACAAATGTCTTTAAAAAAGACTGACAAAGTACAAAATGGCTAGAGGACACACACAAATCTATAGGACATAAAACTAGAGAAAATATACATAAAGCCTACAGGAAAATTAAATCTTTGAAGAAAGTAGGAGCAGCTTTATGGACATCAATACCTCAAATGCAAATCGTGTACGAAGTGAATGAAAAGCTGAAAGGTGGAATGGATATACAGACGGGCTACACAAGGGAAATGAACTGCAAAGTAAAATTATAGAAAGGGAAGAGGAACTAGACAACAATATGGGTTATATGATACTGTGTGATGAATTTGATAGAACACTGAAAAAGCGAAATATAAACAAGGTCCCTGCAGAAGCTGATGTTCCCCCAGAACTGATATCCTCAGGAGAGCCAGCCACGACAAAACCATTCCACCCACTGTGTAAGATATATAGGACTCTCAAAATAGTCAAGACTTCAAGAAGAACGTAATAATTCCAATACCATAGAAGGAAGGTGCTGACAGGTGTGAATATTACCAAACTATCAGTTTAATAAGTTGTGGATGCAAAATACTAACATGAATTCTTTACAGAAGAAGAATAATGGAAAAACTAGTAGAAGCCGTCCTCTGGGAAGATTAATTTGGTTTCCAGAGATATCTAGGAACATACGTTGCAATACTACAACTTCTCTTAGAAGATAGTTTAAGCAAAGGGAAACTTGTAGCTTCTGTGGAATTTAGAAAATGCTTTTATGAATGTGGACTAGAATACACTCTTTGAAATTTTGAAGGTATCAGGGGAGAAAGGTTGTATACAACTTGTACAGAAACCACTTAGCAGTTATAAGATTTGAGGGGCATCAAAGGGAAGCAGTGGTTGCGGAAGGGGTTACACAGGGTTGTCACCTATACCCTGTGTTATTCAATCTGTTCATTGTGCAAGTGGTAAATGAAACAAAGGAGTAATTTGGGAAACAAATTTCAGGGAAAAGAAAGAAAAACTGAGGTTTGCCGATGACACTGATTTTCTGTAACTCTGAAGAGCAGTTGAATAGAATTGATATTATTTTGAAAGGAGGTTATAAGATGAACAACAACAGTAAAAACAAGGGTAATGGGACACAGTTGAATTAACTAAGGTGAATCAGAGGGACTCAGATTATGAAATGAGACACAAAGTAGTGGAAGAGTTTTGTTATTTGGGCAGTAAAATAATGGATTATGGCCAAAGTAGAGATGATATCAAATGTAGACTAGCAATCGCAAGGAAAGTGTTTTGAAGAAGAGAAGTTTATCGTCAGATATAAATTTAAGTGTTGGAAAATCTTTTCAACAGGCGTTTGAGGTATAGTCTTGTACAGAAGGGACATGTGGTTGATTGGGTGTAGTCTTTTAGAGGACTGAAACATGGCCAATATGCGGTTCAGAAAAGAGGAGAAGAGAGGCTTTTGAAATGTCTTACTACAAAAGAATGCTGAAGATGAGGTGGATGAATGATGTAACTAATGAAGAAATGCTGAACAGAAATGGGAAGAAAAACTGTGGCATGAATTGACTAAACAAAGATCAGTTGATAGCACACATTCTAAGCCAAATTTAGGATTGCAGGGCAGTGTGGGAAGTAGAAACTGTAGAGGGAGACCAAAATAAGTGTGACAAGCAGGTTTAAATGGATGCAGGTTGCAGTAACTATTTAGAGCTGAAGATGCTTGCACTTTGGAATAGCTCTGAGAGCTGCATCGGACAAGTTTTTGGATTAAAGACCACAAAAACAACATTATATATGACCTGCATCTTTACTGTGTAGTTTCACAGCTGCGTAAATGTCACTTTTGGGAAATGAGAACTTCACTCTCCCTCTTGGGCTGTTACTTTATCAGCAAGCATCGATGTTCATCCTCAGTCTTTCGCGACTGAATACATGAATAAAACATTCTCCGTTTTCAAGCCATGTCAATTCGAATAAAATCCTTGAGCTTTCGATGACCATCTCTGCCATCGTCATCAGGAGTTCACTGACTGCCAGGGGTGCTACAGTTTCTCGCTTATATAGGCATGATGACATCATCAGCAGCCAATCAGATAGACCCAATGTGGTGTGCGCGCATAAGTCTACCTGCACAGCTAGCAGAGCTATTGCCCGTGGCAGCACCAGTAACGTCAGGTGGCGGGCACCACATTTGAAACTGCCACTCCCGCGTCGTGCATCTGTCTTTGCTTTCTTTCAATGTCCATAGCCCGCCCCCATATCCTGGTGAGTGTACCCTTGGTCTCCGTTGAAATTACTGTTGTTTAAACAGATCTCAGTCACTTTCTTTACAACAGAGTCCCAATATGTAGACGCACGAGCCAACACTTTTGTATTTTCAAACTGTATTTTATGTCCATTTTTTAGGCAATGCTCCGCTATGGCCAACTTGTCAAGCTCCCTTTGTTTTATATGGCACTTGTGCTCCGTACAACGCTCTGAAACCATGCGAATTGTTTGTCCGATATACATGCTGCCACAGTCACAGGATACACCATACACTAAGAGCAATATCATCTTTAACAGAGTGCAACATATCTCATATCTTCGGGGTGGGCCAGAACACAGGTCTTAGCCTATGTTTCTGCAGCAGACGTCCTAACTTACTGCAAGTTGCTCCACAGTATGGCACGAATACAGTCCATTTGGCCTCTTCCGATTCACCAGGTGCCTTTCGTCAGCAGCCCTTGAAAGTGTTTGCGATGTCTCTTTTGTTGATATCATGCCTATAGAAGTGAGAAAACGTAGCAGCCTCGGCAGTCAGTGAACTCCTGACGACGATGGTGGAGATGGTCATCGACAGCCCGAGGATTTTATTTGAATTGACACTGCTTGAAAACCGACTATTTTTTATTCAAGCATCGATATTGAGGGAGGGAGGGAGGGAGGGAGGGGTGGCAGGGCGAGGGTAAGTCTCAAGAGTATCTTACATAGTTGGTGGAATAGTTTTGTCATTGTTGGTTCTCCCAAGAATCTCTAATTGTAAGGGAATGTTTTCTTTTCCCCTTATGTTATTCAATATTCTCAAATTATTTTTGCACATTTCCCAACTCTACAACTACATAATACTGTCCTATATATTCCTTCCACCTTTCAGCCTTCCCTTTACTTGTCATCTGAACTATTGTACAGATGCTACTATGTTCTGCAAAGACCTCTCACTTTTCTATAGAGGGTTCTTACCTCCCCCTCAGTTATGTATGCTTTTACATTTCTCCTTAGCCATTTTGGACACTTAAGACTAATTCTTTGGACACCCATTCTCTTTTGTGATGCCTAAATCCAAAATTAAATATATTTGCTGGACCCTGTCTTTTTGTGTAATTGTTTCTCTGCTGTCTTCACTGCTACTCAATCATATTCTATTACATTTCCCTTCATTGTTGCCTAATGCTCCCCTTGAAACACTTAACTTATGAATGTTTCAACTTATCCAGGTCTCATCTCTACTTACAATTTATGTATTTGGAATCTTTATGTCTTTCACTGTTCATTCCATGTTAAGAACATGTTTTACCTAAATCTTTTTTCATCATTTCTAATGCCTATCATCAATGTAGACAAATATGTAATTCTAAAAATTTAAGACACTCTTGAGACAAGCAATGGTTGACATAATTTGCTATGGTAGGGAATGGGATTATAGAACAATCAGCAGAATTCCTTTATTTTTACACTTTTATCATTCAGACAACCTTCATTTATTCAGAAAAGGGAACACTGCAATGAATACAACAATTTCATTATAAAGGTAATTTGATGCTAAATATATCAGGGATGTTGAGTAGTCTGTATCAAATTTACCTGAAATTTCCTAAGTGAAATATTAAATAGCTTAAAAATTTGTATGAAAAAGTAAACCAACCCTTCTTTTGATCCTTCAGGCAAAATACACCCTGGCACTTGTATATACAGCCGCTGTTTCCATAACACTGTTTCCCAGCTTACTTGTGTATTTTCTGTTAGCAGTAACACGAAAGTTAAACGAAGAGATTCATGGTGCTCTGCTGCCTCTAGCAGTTCTTTTTCCTGTAAAATAACAAAATAAAGAAATTTAACGTTCAGAGTACATAAAAATGAAATTGATGCATTAAAAAAAAAAAAAATCACAAAATTATTTCCCAGGTGCCAATTTTGTTTGCTACCTAGTTAGACGACTGCAACTATCTTTATTGGCTTGCAGTGCACTTGTCAGACAATACAAAGCCAAAGATGAACACAGTAAATGAATTTTTAAGGTAATCTGATGTTTAATATATTAGTCACAGATGGGACACACTACTGTCAGATTTGAGAGGATGATGCACAGCCTCCACGGCAGGTGTAATATTTCTTTAGTTTCCAAGTTGCAGTTTACTGATTTACTTCCCTGGCACCACACGTGTCCAGAAAACAATTCTATCCAGTAATTTAGTGACTAATACTGCCTCACTATTTTCAAGACACTAGTGAACTGCAATATGAAATTGCTGAGTATTACACTTACAAAGTCCTCTTTCTCCTCCCCCCACCCACCCCCCACCCCACAATACTTACAGTTTTATCTATCATCCTGTTGGAAATCACTTGCAATGCAAACCTCACAGCAATATTTCAATATCAGTAAGCCAATCAGTTCTTACAACAACATCCAAAAATACCCACAGGTAAGAGTAACCACAGAGTTGTTATAGTGAAATCCATATCAGTATGACAATTTTGTATTAAATGAAATGATAATTAAATGGACACTCTAGCTGCAAACAGGCGTTGATTATCATTTCATTTCTAGCAAAGCTGCATGGTCATCCACGGTAACTGTTCTTTCGGGAACAGATAATACCGTCATATATAATTTTGTATTAAATCTTCGAAGCATCCTACAACATAAAGCAATTTGGAGATAACGACAACTAAGTAAACAAGTCAACAGAACAATGCTCTAATGTGTGAAGTTACATTTCATGATGTCTTCATCTGACCTTTTAGCAGACAAGTTATAAACAGACCAAATATTCATCATTTGGACTTGCTGCTCTTTCATTTGCCATGTTTGCAGTTAAGAACCCAGACCAGTTCAGCATTTTCACATAAAAACCATTGCTGTGGGGGTGAGGAATGAGCATCATGAATTAAGATTTATAGCCTCGCCAACCCACTGAGCAATCAGGACCATATCCGTTACTGATTCTGTTTTTGTGTTAAGAAAGTGCCATTTGCTGACATGCAGCATACAGTACAATGGTTTGAAGAGCTGATGTTTGTGATATTCATATACCCATTCCCCACCTAAAGTTCAAATAAATTACAACTATGACAGTTCAAGTTGCTGGAAATAAGTTGATATATGGCATTAGATTGAGTATTATTACACAAATCCTGTAAGTTAGCTGAAGTTTTAATGTACAGACCAGTGAAAACTTCAAAACCTAATCAACTAGTTTATTTGATAAGTGTGGAGACTGACAAAAATTAGATAAAAGTGTTTATGTAATTTATTCATTTAAATCAATTTATCCAATATGCATGAAAGTCTTAAAGAATTTTTTTTGCACAAGTTATTTTCAAACTGCTTCTACAACTATCTTTGGAATAACTTTTAGTTTTCTCAGCAATGTGTGTGATCTTATCTATGCTTGTGAAACAGTAGCCCTTTAACGTTTTCTTTATTTTTGGGAATAGAAAGTCACAGGACCAAGTCTGGTGAGTGTGGAGGCTGACGCGTCATTACAGTATTGTTTTTGGCTAGAACTTCATGGACAAACAAAGTGCGAGTAGAATTCACTGCCACAGTACAAATGCCACAAATTGTTTTGCCACAAACCTCCACTTTTTTTTGCATAGCTTCACACAAATGTATTGAACTTTTAATTAGTACTCTTACTAATTATTTGATTTTGTGGCACTGTGCCATTCAAATCTAAAAACACACAGTAAGCATAACCTACACATTTGATCGCAACTGCCAAGATTTTTTCCCACCTATGATCCTAAATTCTTCTACGAAGATGATCGTGGCTTAGTTTCAACATCGTATCTATAAACCTATGTTTCATCAGTCATTCCATGTCAAATCAACACAGGTGCCAATGGATCCTCTTCAATTTTCATAAAATTTGGTGTGTTCATTGTACATGATAAGGGAATGAACTACCAAATCACAGAATTTTAACGCAAGTCTGGAAAGAGCAATGACCACTAAGTTCTAGAAAGTGCGGAAAATTTGACAAACACAGCTGACAAAATTGACTGTAACTTATGTTCTAATGAAGATAGAACAGTTAACCAGGTAATTTTGGAAAGATTTTTAAATAAACTTTTCAATGATATGCAATTTTTATCATATTTGAAGGATGTACACAGTTAAGGTCAGTGATCTTTACCTTTGACCTTTAATATCTCAAAATATGTTACCTTAAAAAAAAATAATTGCTTTTCAAGTTACACTAAACATCATAATAAAATACCTAATTTGGGATCACAATTGACTCAGCAAAGATATATACAGCAATGTGTTTTATTAATGCAAAATAAATTTTAATCAGATTCCAACAATGACACAAAGCACTGAAAACCATGTTTATTGTTAAAAAGCAGGTGTTATAGCACAGTAAGTTAGTACAGTCAACAGGCCAATAGCAAGCATTTATAATATGCAAGGTCACACTAGGGCATCTGACCTTCAAAAATGCAAAATATGAAATAACCACCCCAGCTGAACACATGCTTGAAAGGCAAGGTAAACAGGTTCATATTTACAGAAACAAACATGACAAGTGTATCATCTAGACTTACTATGTCTCAATACTGGGAAGCAACATATAGCTTTGCCTATGCATCTTTTGGTGCAAGGAAATACTGTTGCTGTTCTCACATCAACCTTTGTTAAGACTGTACTTGCCCACAGGTAAGATGTCAGGTTTCTTACAGTATACATACTAGGGTGAAGGCCCATGAGAATGTAGGAAACTAAATGGGACCTCACTAGTACCTGCAGTAACATTCAAAACACATTCAAGCCACCAGTGACCTTTGTACATGCATGCAGCAAACCCTGTGATATCACCCAGGTACAAGTCTTGTTGGGTCCTAGTTAGAGATTCATTTCTGATGTCTGGTGAGTTGAAAACTTTTGTCTGAATATTCTAATAGCCTGTGGGAATAACACATTAACTTGGGGGGATATCTGCAGTTGTGTGAACTTGGGCAAATTGCTCTTGAAGGACAGATACTTCATCATACTCACTGTTAGTTGTATAACGAAAGTGACACACTGCAATGTTCTTGAAGCACCATTCAAATAATAGTCTGGGTGTCAGTTTTAGATGCTTGGCAGACTGGCATGGGCAATAGTCTCCTGATGATACCAACAATACCATCACATGGTCCTTTGCTATGTGATGTGGCAAAGAAATGCCACTCTGCAGAGATATTTAAATCAGCCTAATGAAAAGTTATGTTAGCAAAATTCTTGTGATTCCTATACTGCACAGCAGCACCCTCTGAATAGTAGTACACACATTTTGGTGCTCTGTGGAAATGAGATCTTGTAAAGCTAACCAAGTGATGGTGAAAAAGATGAACACACACTGTGTCACATTTAAGGTATACTGCAATTATAGCAAAGGAAGTGTGATGAAGTGCATGGTTTTCTGGATGTCTATAATAAACAACAAATCTATGAATGGTGGCCTGTGAATTGTTACAATGACACCCCTGCACCTCACCCTTCATGATAAATGCATAATTTTCTGCAAAATCACATATGCACTCATTGTCACTAAGTGTTTCTTTCACATGCAGAAATTCAGACTGTTCGGCAGCTATGAATGAATGCAACAGAAGCTTTTTAATTTGTCTGCAAGGTTTTCCAAGAAGTCTTCCACAGATGATACACGTGTCTAGAGAGTTTTTCTATTGTACATATCCACAGCTTGTGTGTTATTTCACCAATTCCATTTTGATCAAACAACTCTTGTATGTGTGTCTTGGTAGAATGTGTACCTGGGTAGTTTTCACAAGTGGACATATTACATTTTGCCCATGCAGGATTACAAATGATCTGAGCAAGATATTGTTTATAGGTGCAAAGTTGGCAGTCTGCATCATATGTCAACTCTAATCTGGAACCTCACTGCTTGTGGTGCTGGTACTGAATTTCTCTTTCAATTGCATCATTTCAGATTCAACATTTGTTTCTTAATATGCATTTTCTTCCACACTAGGTATGTATTTACTTCAGAATACCTCACACACTTGATCTTTTTCTGCACGTATGTTCACTCTCCCCAAGCGTCTTCTTTTCCACTGGGGACTTGCCAGGACATACCAAACTATCATTTAAAGCATCTAAAGCAATTTTTGTGGCTACAGATTTGTCTGACTCACCTGATGAGCTACGCTGGTTTGTGGTTTCCACTCGTTTCAATGTAGTTTAGTCAGCCACAGGCCCTTGTCAACAAGCTAATATTTTTCCTACATTTATCACATATTTTGTAACTGTCATTATGCATCAATCATACCAACCGTCCACATTTGCACTTTACATACATATTTCTTGTATCTGCTGTGTCCATCTTTCCTGAATGGATTACAGTGATACATGATCTTCTCAAACTCCATCTTCAAATAAGATTTGTATAATTTTCATACACAACAGCTTTTGCAGCAACTAACTTTACAGGCAACAGCCACACTGCCATCAAATACTAGATAGCTTGAGTTTGGCCTGCTTACATTGTTACACCACCACCCTATTAACAATAAACATGTTTTCAGTGCTTTGTGTCACACTGAGTCTGAATACAATTTATTTTGTATTAATGCAACACACTGTGTATGTATTAATTTATATCTCATGCCAGCCCAGTTGGAATTTTTACAATGTTGTATAGCATAACATGGAGAAGCCTTTTTTTTTTTTTTGTCAATTTTGAAGGTGACATGTTTTGAGATATTCAAGGTCAAGGTCGTTAAACGTAATATTGTACTTCCTTCGAATTTGATGAAATTGCATATAGCTGAAAAGCTTCTTACAAGGGTTTTCCAAAATACCTGGTTCATTGTTCTATCTTTATTAGATCAGAAGTTACAACTGTTTTTGTCAAATTTTCTGCACTTTTTAGAACTTCAAGCGGACATTATTCTTGTCTTACTTTCATTAAAATTCTGTAATCTGGCACCTTTCATTCTCGTCATGTGCAATGAGCACACCAAATTGTATGGAAATTTATGAGGGTCAGGTTGGAAAGTGTACTTTTCAGTATTGATTTGACATGGAATGACTCTTCACCTATTTTGACACATTTCAGTAGTTCTATATTATTGTTGACTTCACCTAGTGACTCCTAAGGAACTTGCAATTGCAGCTGGTTTGTTCGAAATTCAACATTTTTGGAACAAATTTTGCTTTGTCATATGTTTCACATCTAAAACACCCATAAAAAAATTAATGGCATGAGCCAATTGATACACCAACATCAGACTTCTCTGATTTCAGTTTGGCAATCACTTATTTCACTTTTTTCACAATTTCATAGGTTGAGGATGTGCTGGGATGTCCATGTTTCTTGTCATCAACATCTTTACAGCTTTTTCTAAATGCTTATAATACTTGTAAAAACCCTTGCTTTACTCATAGCACACTCACCAGAATCAACATTGATCACTCCTGAAACAGTTTTATTTATTCCATTCTTACAGCAAAATTAATACAAATTCTGTATTTATTTTGTATTTAAATAATTCAATCATCAATACTATCAGCTGACAAATGACTAAATTTGCAGCATGGCTAATACTGTACTGACACTTCCTGGGAATATTTACCAAATGAACAATGAAATATGTGCACATCTGACTAATACAAAATGCAAAATTTCAAAATTTATATTACTGTTTTAATACACTTCGTATAATTTGCTCAGGTTATTGAGTAGTCTGTACTACTGTTTGACTGACAGCATTTTAGCACTGTGTGTAACATTGTTTCATTTCTTCACTTTGTGTGTGTGTGTGTGTGTGTGTGTGTGTGTGTGTGTGTGTGTGTAGGGGGAGGGACTCTTAAATGACTTCACTTGAGTGGAGTCTGCAGGTTGGTTATACCACAGAACCTGTAAAAAGTGAGTCATGAATTTACCTTACAAAACAGTACTGACTGAGTGGGTCAAACTGTTTTATATAAACAGAAACAACCTGCACAAATGGGTAGTTGTTTGTTGATAACGTACAACACTCCTGCACCATGCCTCATCCCTGTACAACAATATAATTTCCTAACAACCAACAATTTTTTAAAAATAATTTCATGCTGTCTTAGCTGAAATGACAGTACACTTGTCCTTAGGCCACTTTCAAGTACCTAGAACAGAAGCATTATACATTGGATGCATTAGTATCACTTATGTATTTACCGTATTTACTCTAATTTAAGCCGCACTCTAATCTAAGCCGCACCTGAGAAATGAGACTCGAAATCGAGGAAAAAAAATTTTCCCGAATCTAAGCCGCACCTGAAATCTGAGACTCTAAATTCAAGGGGAGAGAAAAGTTTTAGGCCGCACTTCCAAATCGAAACAAAGTTGGTCCATTGTAATACGAGACACAATTTAGGTTGAATGAATGACGATACAGCTGTAGTAGTTTGGTTCGAGTCGTCGTAAGCTTAGCAGTTAAGCTTTAGCAGGTAGCCGTTATGCGTCAGGCGCTCCGTCCGTATTTATACGGGTAGCCTTCCTTTTTCACGTGCTTCGTCTGGTTTGAATTGATTGCTTATTTTTCTTTGATCTGATAGGTGCAGTTCTCTTTGTTATAGGTGTTTCTGTCACTCAAAGCTGAAAATGCATTGCTGTACTGTGTCATGCATTGTTTGTCGCATTCTGAAAATGAGGGTTTACGGTCTGTCGCCGCTCGCGGCATGGCTTGCTTTTGTGCACGCTACCGCCGCTTACAATTAAAAAAACAAAGAGGAATCGTCTCATTAGCGAAACAATGGCAAGAGACTGCTATTCGTTGCTACTTACACTGCTGCTTTCTTTGATAATGATCAACAAGAACCAAATAATAGATTGTGTATGATAGAAGATTTTCTGAACGAGAATTTAGCGAAAATTTGTTCCGTTTGAAAATCTTTGCAGACGCCTCTTTTGTACATTACATTCTGCACAGAAATTAGTCATCTTAGATTTAAAAATCTAGTCAATTGCCGTGCTTCATTTCTGACTGTATCACTATTAGGCATAAGAATAATACGAATATGAACATGACATGGTATGTATATTCGTCCGCGTCTGCTGTTGTCTCACTCTAGTTTCGTAGTTTATTAGGCGGACAGGATTTAAATGAGATAGCAGCAAACACGAAAGAATACATGGCAAAATGTTTATATTCATATTATTCTTATGGTGAAGAGAATACTGTATGTGATTCACAATTCATAAAAGTTCGTATTAGCAACCATATCTTCTCAAAGTTAGGAAAAAATTCAGAAAGCAGAGTTGGCCATATTGACAAATATCCCAAACAGTTTTGCCAGTCGGATTTTCGTAGTACATTGAAATGCTGCTACGTTCGAAGAGGGACAATACGGAATTTGTATTTACTTCATTGGATAATGTATGAAAATGCAGTGGTCGAAACTCGGGGCGGAGAAAAAAAAAGCTCGTCTTCCACCTTTTTTTTTATTTATTTACTGACGCAGAGGTTTTTGTGCCAGTATTTGTCTTTGTGCCTGCGAAGCATGCCTGAGTAGCGCTACATATATTCGACGACACAAGTTAGTTGTGACGGCACCTACCAACATTTTTCAGAACTTCCGCTTACTTTGCACTCGATTCTAAGCCGCAGGCGGTTTTTTGGATTACAAAAACCGGAAAAAAGTGCGGCTTAGATTCGAGTAAATACGGTAACATACAAACAAGTCATATCCCAAGATATACTAGGAGGATTATAAATAACTTTATGGACAATTCTTTAATGGTATATTAGGCCATCTATGTCTTTGTTCCTATGACTGCATGTAACTGTTATAAAATAATTTTTTTTTTTTTTTTTTTTTTACAAGCATGTTACTTTTGAACAGCTGTTGCAAAGCTCTTACATTTAATGTCTATGTTTTTAATGTACTTCAACTAGGAAGATTATAATTTTATAGAAACTTTTTGATCAAACTATATTGTTCTTTTTCTCAATCATATTTAACCACCACTGGTGTAAATATGACTGCATAAACTAAAGTAAAACTAGTCCTAATTTATTTTATGACAATTACATTAGTCATAGGAGCAAAGATGTACATCGCATAATGCATCATTAATGAATCTTCCATAAAATAAGTTATAATTCTTTTAGTATATTTTGGGATATGACTTGTTCCTATGTTAAATACGTAACTGATACTTAAGTATCCAATGTATAATGCTTCCATTTCAGATACTTTACAAAGGCTTCAAGTTGAAATTGTCCAACTGTTCATCAAATAAAGATTATGTCAGCTGAAGACAGCATGAAATCATTTAAAAAATTCATCACAGCAGCAAACCATCACAATATAGATTACAAATAAATTCCTCTAACCCACGACTAAAATCATAGGGTAGTTACTAATCATGGCAACAACTGCCTTACTAGAGGAATCAATACTAAGAACTAACTAATCAAAGTTATTGCCCTATTAAATAAGGGCTTTTTTTCAGCTTGTAGCAATGTATGAGGCTGCTATTTAATGCACAGTAATTGTCAGCCTACACATGCTAAAATCAATGTTTTAATCAACATTAACCCCAGCATGACCACTCTGTATGGGGTGGGAGGTGGGACTTCTTGTTTATACCAACCTTTTGGAAATATTGCAATCTAGTAATGTAAGTCATATTTTAATACTGTGAAAAAACTGTAAAGAATTCTAAACGATTCTACGATTGTTTTAAACTTTTAAGTTAAACTTTATAAAAAATAAAGTCTACCTGAAGTAATCATAGTCTACCCTTTTTGTAGTATATACAACTTTTCACAACAGATGCCTTATTCAATAAATAAATGCGTTGTGGTAATATATGATACCTAACCATCAAGTTTCTGTGTGCACAGCAACAGTACTCCCAACAACATTATTAAGGTCCAGCACTTCGTGAATGTTTATACTGTTACCTTAAGCCACACTAGGTGACAGCAACTTTCTGGCACATCAAAACTGTGTGCCAGACCAAGACAAACTCTGGATCTTTGCCTTTAGCAGCAAGTGCTCTACTAGTCTAGTAGAATTAGCATTCAAATCTGAAAAAATTGCTACAAAAGGTTTTATTGTTTTAATGGCTTCATTTGTGTCCCAGTATGACTACCCTAGGTTTTCCCCCTCAGCGGAGTTGTGGATAAGTGGGGGGGGGGCAAAAATGTAGCCGAAAAAGGGGTATGTTTTCGGTTCTGTGATTATATCTCGTAAATGACTCAATATCAAAAACATAGTGGAATTAAAAATTGTAGGGTATGAAATTCTGCATTGAATGAGACCATCCGCATATATTTTGGACCACCCATTTCCATTCTAGTGCTCTTCAAAATTGGACCAATTTTACATTTTCTGTTTTTTTGGCAATATCGTTGAAACTAACCCACCGATGAATAATGTTTTCCATAAAAATGGTATGGAGAGAGAAATTCTGCATTTGATGAAACCAAAAGAATTTATTGGACCACCCATTTGTGTGCAGCTCCTCCTCACTAAAGTTGGACCATTTCTAATCATCAATGAAGACAATTTCAAATGTAGTTCTTTAGTAATTCTTATGTACACTCTCTTAAATACAGAACTATAGCAACCCATTGTCTTGTACTTTATTAAATATAGTAATAGAATAAAATAATGTTGTAAAATCTGAAAAATAATATTAAAAATGTCTTTCATATCTCGAGGGTTAAGAACTGAGACTTCGTACCTGAGATGTCAGAAAACATCCTGGCTCAAAAAACTTTTAAGTGAAAAAAAAAATTGTTATAACAAAATGATGAAAAAAAGACAATGCACAACCTGAGAGTAATAAATGATTATGCTCTAAATAAAAAATCAAAGCAATCAAAAAATTTATTAAAAAGTTATGTTTTTTAGCTCCCCTGTAAAATTTTGTCTTTTGTCAGATACGTGGTTATTATATTTCGTAATTACAAAATTTTACATAAATGTACAGGATGAAAAGGGCAAAAGTATGTATGTACACAAATTTCACTGATGAAGTTTGACTGTCATTGCACCACTCGGCTCCTTAAAGTCTAATTTCCGAGTCCGACGCCCCGTCACTCAGCTCCTCAAAGTCAGTAATTTTTGTCCCCTTGCAGTTGACAAATTAATGAGCACTGAATACCAGCCTTCTGACACCCACAACTACCTGCACAGCCCGCTTGTTTCATTTGCAGGAAATTGGTGAGAGAAGAGACTGTGGAGTTGGTTCTTTGGAGGTAGGAACGGGAGCCAAGACCAAACTCTGAAGCCTGCCATCCCCAGAGGAGCAGATCCATCTAGTGTCCTATCCACATTTGTGCTTTTAAGTAGGTCCTCAAGCAATGCTGGCAAACTGCTTCCGACGGTAGTGGTAGGGATGCTAGGGTGAATCTGAATTTCACAATCGATTTGGAAAACAGGTCAAATCACAATTTGTCTGAAGTGTCTCCTGCCGTACCTCCATAGAGGGTTGTTAAAAATCGGAGGCCAGCTTCGACAAGAGCTTCAGCTTGAGTGTCATGCTCTAAGAAAGGTTTGATATCTTCCAGAAGACATTTATTTTTGACCACCTTCTTCTTGCCTTGACCGAAGAGTGCTGAAGTTGTTTCACATCCACTTATGGCGTGGAGAAATATGAGTGACCTTCTGATGTTTGCCAGTCTGAAACTTCTGGAACCAAATACTTGTGATGAGGTCTTTCCTCTTCCAGGTTTCAAGACATATATTTGCCAATGGTGTAGCTAGGGCATTGAGCACGATGAGAAGGTCCATATCCCCACCAACAACCACAACCTTCTAATGTTCCTGTGATACTTCAAGTGCTGTAGCAACAATTAGGTGGTCTGAGTCTTCATTAGCTTGCTTTACTGAGAGGCCTTCATCTCAAGCCTCGAAATAAGCAAGCTAATGAGACATTCTTTATTTCTGTCATTGGTCCTCTATGGGTTGAATGATTATAGAACTTTAAAGATGACGCAACTTGTCATATGCAATGTATGTATTGATATGCAAAAACATGGTGCTCTTTCTTACGGTAGCAGTGACTATGGCACAAGGGCAGTGAGGTGATGCGTAAATGTGTCAGAGGTGGCCTGAGGAAAACACATCATGGCGTGGCGTGGGTGTGAGGCGCAGAGGCACGTTGGCGTCGCGGCACGCTGCACGTCGCGGTCACGCGAAACACCGGCACTTATCGCTGCATGGCATGTTGTTGTCTATGGGTAAATAACTGCGTCGTTTGGTGTGCGTCCACCCCGGAAGAAAAGTGGGAACTGGCGAGACCCATCCAGGAAAAGCTTTTGCCTGGGCCACACCTGTCCTTTTGTCCACGGCTGGCGCCAGGCGCCACTAGAGAGCAATTAACTGTGTCACCTAGTGGGCGGACGCAGGATGCTGCCACCTGGTAACACACACACACACACACACACACACACACACACACACACACACGTTATGCACGATATTCTAGTAAAGCAAAAGCTGCTCTTCCAAATGGTACATTTTAAATTGAAATCAGAGGTGCCTTTTTTTTTTTCTTTTTTTTTATTTGCCTCCAAATTTGGCCAAACGTAGGGTTCTGATTTTTTGAAGGTAACTTTCTGGACGATTACCTTAGGAATTACAGAAGATACACCTTTGTCATTATTACACTGGCTTGCCAGGCAGAACATATAGACAAAGGCAGAATAAAAAGGTGCAAAAAGGCTTTGCCGTTTAATAAGGGACTGTCAAAGTTGACCTTAAATTTCTTATCTCTGAATTTACCCGTGACTGAAAAACTAAAAAAAAATTTTTTTTCCAATCTTTACTCATAAGAATAATGCTGAGAATTAGATGGGTAGATCACATAACTAATGGGGAGGAACTGAATAGGATTGGGGAGAAGAGAAGCTTGTGACACAACTTTACTAAAAGAAGGTATCAATTGGTAGGACATGTTCTGAGGCATCAAGGGATCACCAATTTAGTTTTGGAGGGCAGCGTGGAGGGGAAAAAAATTAGAGGGAGACCAAAAGATGAATACACTAAGCAGATTCAGAGGGATGTAGGTTGCAGTAGTTACTGGCAGATGATGAAGCTTGCATAGGATAGAGTAACATGGAGAGCTGCATCAAACCAGTCTCAGAACTGAAGACCACAACAACACTCATGATAATGTTTTTTGAGTTCTCTGCATAAAACTGATCTAGATACCTAGATTTGTAAATGTGAAGTACCTTACATGCACAGCAATGAAAGTACAAACTTAGCCATACAGAAACGGGTGGTCCATTTCACTTTTGGTCTCATCAAACGCAGAATTTATTCCTCTATATCTATTGTATGAACTACTTTATTGATAGATGGGTTAGTTTCAATGATATTACCAAAAAAACAGAGGTTAAAACGAAAATTTTTCCATGAACGTGTAAAATTGGTCCAATTTTGAAGAGCACTAGTATGGAAACGTGTGGTCCAAAAAATATGCGGATGGTCTCATTCAATGCAGGATTTCATGCCCTACAATTTTTAATTCCATTATGTTTTCGATATTGTGAGTCATTTACAAGATATTATCACAAAACCGAAAAAATACCCCTTTTTCGGGTACATTTTTGCCCCCCACCATTTTTCAACTCCGCCGAGCTGGAAAACCTAGGATGTCATATTTGGCCACAAATGAAGCCATTAAAACAATAAAACCTTTTGTAGCAATTATTTCTGATTTGTCTAATTTTTAGGTTTAACCCTACTGGGCTATATTGGCTGACCTACCCAAGCATGACTCACAACCCATTGTCACAGCTTTACCTTGGGACAGCTGGAGACAAGGTACTGGCAGAAGTACATCTGTGAGGACAGATCGTGCTTCAGTAGCCCAGTCTGTAGAGCACTTGCCCATGAAAGGCAAAGGTCCCGAGTTTGAGTCAGTCTGCCACACAGTTTTAATCTCCCAGGAAGTGTCATACCAGCACACACACACACACACACACACACACACACACACACACACACACACACACACTGCTGCACAGTGAAAATTTCGTTTCTATAGGTAACAGCAGTTTACTAAAAGTCAGATTTTATCACAGATATGAAATGAATGCAGGGATCACTTCAATACAAAAAGTATTTGATAAAATTAATGAAATATTGCCGAGATATTCTGCTGGGATGCACACTGTTATACGTGAAATTATGTCATTGTCCCATGGTAATTGTCCCTTCAAGGTCTTCAGCAAGAAAAATCCTGGAACATTTACGGTGTACTTACATGCCTACTGACCCTAAGGCAAGATGTGCTATCAGCAAGATGTATACAAGAAAGAAAAATGATGGCACACAACAACCATATTCAGCTGCAGTTGAGTTGAAACCAACGCATTGAATGTTTTGACGAAACCATGAAAGCCAACTGATGGTAAACTGTATAAATTTGAAACTGCTAGCAGTACTTTTTGAATAAAGTAACCTAAAACCAATTTGTTGCTGGCTGCTGTACACTATCAAAAATTTATTTCATAATGTCTCTGTGTCTTTCACAAAACTGTAAAATGCCTAGTTGGTTCCTACATATGTCACCACTGGCAAATGTTACATTTCAGTTGATTTGACTGATTTGTGGGGCAATGCCAAGCTAACTCTCTTAGAAATATTACAGGCAAATTATATATATATATATATATATATATATATATATATATATATATATATATATATAAAACAAAGACGATGTGACTTACCAAACAAAAGCGCTGGCACGTCGATACACACGCAAACAAACACAAACATAAACACAAAATTCAAGCTTTTGCAACAAACTGTTGCCTCATCAGGAAAGAGGGAAGGAGAGGGAAAGACGAAAGGATGTGGGTTTTAAGGGAGAGGGTAAGGAGTCATTCCAATCCCGGGAGCGGAAAGACTTACCTTAGGGGGGAAAAAAGGACGGGTATACACTCGCGCGGGCGCGCGCACACACACATATCCATCCACACATATACAGACACAAGCAGACATATTTAAAGACAAAGAGTTTGGGCAGAGATGTCAGTCGAGGCAGAAGTGCAGAGGCAAAGATGTTGTTGAATGACAGGTGAGGTATGAGTGGCGGCAACTTAAAATTAGCGGAGATTGAGGCCTGGTGGATAACGGGAAGAGAGGATATATTGAAGAGCAAGTTCCCATCTCCGGAGTTCGGATAGGTTGGTGTTAGTGGGAAGTATCCAGATAACCCGGACGGTGTAACACTGCGCCAAGATGTGCTGGCCGTGCACCAAGGCATGTTTAGCCACAGGGTGATCCTCATTACCAACAAACACTGTCTGCCTGTGTCCATTCATGCGAATGGACAGTTTGTTGCTGGCCATTCCCACATAGAATGCATCACAGTGTAGGCAGGTCAGTTGGTAGATCACGTGGGTGCTTTTTCACACGTGGCTCTGCCTTTGATCGTGTACACCTTCCGGGTTACAGGACTGGAGTAGGTGGTGGTGGGAGGGTGCATGGGACAGGTTTTACACTGGGGGCGGTTACAAGGGTAGGAGCCAGAGGGTAGGGAAGGTGGTTTGGGGATTTCATAGGGATGAACTAAGAGGTTACGAAGGTTAGGTGGACGGCGGAAAGACACTCATTGTGGAGTGGGGAGGATTTCATGAAGGATGGATCTCATTTCAGGGCAGGATTTGAGGAAGTCGTATCCCTGCTGGAGAGCCACATTCAGAATCTGATCCAGTCCCGGAAAGTATCCTGTCACAAGTGGGGCACTTTTGTGGTTCTTCTGTGGGAGGTTCTGGGTTTGAGAGGATGAGGAAGTGGCTCTGGTTATTTGCTTCTGTACCAGGTCGGGAGGGTAGTTGCGGGATGCGAAAGCTGTTGTCAGGTTGTTGGTGTAATGCTTCAGGGATTCCGGACTGGAGCAGATTCGTTTGCCACGAAGACCTAGGCTGTAGGGAAGGGACCGTTTGATGTGGAATGGGTGGCAGCTGTCGTAATGGAGGTACTGTTGCTTGTTGGTGGGTTTGATGTGGACGGACGTGTGAAGCTGGCCATTGGACAGGTGGAGGTCAACATCAAGGAAAGTGGCATGGGATTTGGAGTAGGACCAGGTGAATCTGATGGAACCAAAGGAGTTGAGGTTGGAGAGGAAATTCTGGAGTTCTTCTTCACTGTGAGTCCAGATCATGAAGATGTCATCAATAAATCTGTACCAAACTTTGGGTTGGCAGGCTTGGGTAACCAAGAGGATTCCTCTAAGCGACCCATGAATAGGTTGGCGTATGAGGGGGCCATCCTGGTACCCATGGCTGTTCCCTTTAATTGTTGGTATGTCTGGCCTTCAAAAGTGAAGAAGTTGTGGGTCAGGATGAAGCTGGCTAAGGTAATGAGGAAAGAGGTTTTAGGTAGGGTGGCAGGTGATCGGCGTGAAAGGAAGTGCTCCATCGCAGCTAGGCCCTGGACGTGCGGAATATTTGTGTATAAGGAAGTGGCATCAATGGTTACAAGGATGGTTTCCCTTGTCCGCCGGAAGGATGACGATGGACCGGTCAGCCTTCAGATCACGGATAGCCTGGGCTTCAGCAGTGGTGATGTTGGGAGTAGGATTAAGGTTTTTTAAGAAGGATTGAGAGACAAGGCTGGAAGTCAGAAATTCCTGGAAGGTTTGGAGAGGGTGATTTTGAGGAAGAGGAGGTGGGTCCCGCTGCGACGGAGGACGGAATTGTTCCAGGCAGGGTTCAATTTGGATAGTGTCTTGGGGAGTTGGATCATTAGGAGTAGGATTAGGATCATTTTTCTTCGTGGCAAAGTGATACTTCCAGCAGAGAGTACGAGTGTAGGACAGTAAATCTTTGACGAGGGCTGTTTGGTTGAATCTGGGAGTGGGGCTGAAGGTGAGGCCTTTGGATAGGACAGAGGTTTCGGATTGGGAGAGAGGTTTGGAGGAAAAGTTAACTACCAAATTAGGGTGTTGTGGTTCCAGATTGTATTGATTGGAATTTTGAGGTTTTGGAGGGAGTGGAGCTGGAAGTGGGAACCTTAGCCAGCTTCATCCTGACCCACAACTTCTTCACTTTTGAAGGCCAGACATACCAACAATTAAAGGGAACAGCCATGGGTACCAGGATGGCCCCCTCATACGCCAACCTATTCATGGGTCGGTTAGAGGAAGCCTTCTTGGTTACCCAAGCCTGCCAACCCAAAGTTTGGTACAGATTTATTGATGACATCTTCATGATCTGGACTCACAGTGAAGAAGAACTCTAGAATTTCCTCTCCAACCTCAACTCTTTTGGTTCCATCAGATTCACCTGGTCCTACTCCAAATCCCATGCCACTTTCCTTGATGGTGACCTCCACCTGTCCAATGGCCAGCTTCACACGTCCGTCCACATCAAACCCACCAACAAGCAACAGTACCTCCAGTACGACAGCTGCCACCCATTCCACATCAAACGGTCCCTTCCCTACAGCCTAGGTCTTCGTGGCAAACGAATCTGCTCCAGTCCGGAATCCCTGAAGCATTACACCAACAACCTGACAACAGCTTTCGCATCCCGCAACTACCCTCCCGACCTGGTACAGAAGCAAATAACCAGAGCCACTTCCTCATCCTCTCAAACCCAGAACCTCCCACAGAAGAACCACAAAAGTGCCCCACTTGTGACAGAATACTTTCCGGGACTGGATCAGATTCTGAATGTGGCTCTCCAGCAGGGATACGACTTCCTCAAATCCTGCCCTGAAATGAGATCCATCCTTCATGAAATCCTCCCCACTCCACCAAGAGTGTCTTTCCGCCGTCCACCTAACCTTCGTAACCTCTTAGTTCATCCCTATGAAATCCCCAAACCACCTTCCCTACCCTCTGGCTCCTACCCTTGTAACCGCCCCCGGTGTAAAACCTGTCCCATGCACCCTCCCACCACCACCTACCCCAGTCCTGTAACCCGGAAGGTGTACACGATCAAAGGCAGAGCCACGTGTGAAAAAGCACCCACGTGATCTACCAACTGACCTGCCTACACTGTGATGCATTCTATGTGGGAATGGCCAGCAACAAACTGTCCATTCGCATGAATGGACACAGGCAGACAGTGTTTGTTGGTAATGAGGATCACCCTGTGGCTAAACATGCCTTGGTGCACGGCCAGCACATCTTGGCGCAGTGTTACACCGTCCGGGTTATCTGGATACTTCCCACTAACACCAACCTATCCGAACTCCGGAGATGGGAACTTGCTCTTCAATATATCCTCTCTTCCCGTTATCCACCAGGCCTCAATCTCCGCTAATTTCAAGTTGCCGCCACTCATACCTCACCTGTCATTCAACAACATCTTTGCCTCTGCACTTCTGCCTCGACTGACATCTCTGCCCAAACTCTTTGTCTTTAAATATGTCTGCTTGTGTCTGTATATGTGTGGATGGATATGTGTGTGTGCGCGCGCGAGAGAGCGAGAGTGTATACCCGTCCTTTTTTCCCCCTAAGGTAAGTCTTTCCGCTCCCGGGATTGGAATGACTCCTTACCCTCTCCCTTAAAACCCACATCCTTTCGTCTTTCCCTCTCCTTCCCTCTTTCCTGACGATGCAACCGTTGGTTGCGAAAGCCAGAATTTCGTGTGTATGTTTGTGTTTGTATCGACGTGCCAGCGCTTTTGTTTGGTTAAGTCACATCATCTTTGTTTTTAGATATATTTTTCCCACGTGGAATATATATATATATATATATATATATATATATATATATATATATATATATATATATATATATATATATATATATAACAGAGGGAAACATTCCACGTGGAAAAAATATATCTAAGATGATGAGACTTACCAAACAAAAGCGCTGGCAGGTCGATAGACACACAAACAAACACAAATATACACACAAAATTCAAGCTTTCGCAACAAACTGTTGCCTCATCAGGAAAGAGGGAAGGAGAGGGAAAGACGAAAGGATGTGGGTTTTAAGGGAGAGGGTAAGGAGTCATTCCAATCCCGGGAGCGGAAAGACCTACCTTAGGGGGAAAAAAGGACAGGTATACACTCGCACACACACACATATCCATCCACACATACAGACACCATGTGTGTGGATGGATATGTGTGTGTGTGCGAGTGTATACCTGTCCTTTTTTCCCCCTAAGGTAGGTCTTTCCGCTCCCGGGATTGGAATGACTCCTTACCCTCTCCCTTAAAACCCACATCCTTTCGTCTTTCCCTCTCCTTCCCTCTTTCCTGATGAGGCAACAGTTTGTTGCGAAAGCTTGAATTTTGTGTGTATATTTGTGTTTGTTTGTGTGTCTATCGACCTGCCAGCGCTTTTGTTTGGTAAGTCTCATCATCTTTCTTTAGATATATTTTTTCCACGTGGAATGTTTCCCTCTGTTATATTCATATCATTAATTTGAACCCAACAATGACGTTTGTTATTGTCACTGTTACATTTCGAAGTCTTTTCTGTCGTCTTATTTCCTCCTTCTGTTTTTGCCAGTAGTTTCCCTTTGTATTCACCTTCTGCTTTTTACCGTAATCCACTATACAATTTTATCCCGCCGATATATACTCAACAATACGTAATAATACGTAACCCACTTCCAAACCATAACCAAAAAAATTTTTTCTTCCGCTACTGCTATAAAATCCACCGTTTCTAGTTCACAAACAGTTCCTTTCAGCTATTAAACAACCTTTTCGGCTAGTTTTAATAACTTTTGCTTTATTTCGATTTCCGTTTTTTCACATCACCGATCATTTTTAGCCGCTTCCCACAGGTTTTAACGTTATTATTTCTCCACCAGACAATTGTTAGCCTCATTTCCATAATCTGCCACCACCATACCACTACTTTTAATACATCCTCACGTAGTTTTTTCGAAATTTTCCCGAATTTCTCCACCCTTTAACGTGTTTTGGCGGCAACACAACCACCTAACCTTAATGCACATCGTTTTCTACCTACACTATTTCACCACAGGATCAACATAACCCAGCTCCAACCAACCCCTTTTCGCCTCTTTTCACACCAGGTGTCTGTATGTGTGGATGGATATGTGTGTGTGTGCGAGTGTATACCTGTCCTTTTTTCCCCCTAAGGTAGGTCTTTCCGCTCCCGGGATTGGAATGACTCCTTACCCTCTCCCTTAAAACCCACATCCTTTCGTCTTTCCCTCTCCTTCCCTCTTTCCTGATGAGGCAACAGTTTGTTGCGAAAGCTTGAATTTTGTGTGTATATTTGTGTTTGTTTGTGTGTCTATCGACCTGCCAGCGCTTTTGTTTCGTAAGTCTCATCATCTTTCTTTCTTTATATATATATATATATATATATATATATATATATATATATATATATATATATATATATATATATATAATCTCAAGAAGTGAAATGTGTCTTAACAAGAGAGTTATAGTCTCATAAATCTGCTCCCAGTGCTTCTATCCAAACACTTTTTTCATATGTCCCATGAATAACCCAAAGTAAACCTCCTGCTGTTATCTCAACATTATAACACTGCAGCTGGTTCACTTATTGACAAGAACAAGAGAAGTCTATTTATATTATAAAGAGACCACAGGCTGCACTAAATTTATCAAATGGCAAGCAAATATTCAACTAAGAGCTACAAGGTACCCACTATATTTTTTAAACTCATGTGGACACAGCACCAGTAAATGGTTACACATTATTTCTACACAAACTTCCCAGACTGAAAGTCTAAAAGGTGACGACTTTCTTCAAAAGATGAAACACATATTGAAGAAAGGGCTACAAATATTTGAGAATTCCATGAGTCTGAGGTTTCAGCCATGGAAGGGACTCAGACGGAAATCAAGCAGTACTTCAGTAAACAAGACGTTTATGGTGGTGAATGTGTATGCCATTTGTGTACTACTGAAAGTTAGTCAAAAGCAGCAAAGTACAAAAAACGAACAAAAGAACAACAATCTGTGACAATTTTAAGAGATATGTGTGGTAAACAAGGAAACTGTTGTATGTTCCAAGTGTGAGGTAATTCTGAAGACTTATTTATATTTTTTTCATAAAATATGTTGTGTAAACATCACCTAAAATATTTGCTATATTTTTCATTGTATTGACATTTTCTTCACTTTTACTTCTAAATTAAACAGACAACTGAAGATAATGAGAGTAAACAAATGACTCCGCACACGAAAAATACAATATCTATGTGTGTAAAAAGTGCTAAAAGACATTTGTGGGTTCTGGACCCTACTTACATGTCAGTCTCTTTAAATAACTTTTTGTTAAATGTCAACATAAATTGACAAAATCTGTATTTTTATGGTGGAGATAAATGTCAAGCATGCAAATTACAACAAATGTTTTTCCAAAACCCCTATCTGGTGCATGCAGACAAAAAGCTACTTTGACAGACACTTCGCTTCTGAAGTAGAAACACTGGAATTACATTACCCGAGTAACTACATCTCAAGTATCCAGTATGTAATTAGGGGCATAACTTCATAAGTTTCCTTTCTCAAGCTAGGTGAGGTCTCAGAGTTAATAGGCTGGGTTTGAAGTATTTGATTTACATTATGCAATTTACTGCAAATAATTTATTAATGTAGGGAATATAAAGCTTTTCACTATAAACCAGTAATTGATGTTCACACTAACATAACCAGAACATTTTATCCGTGCTAAATAATAATGAGACTAATTAATAGGTGATGCTAATGTTTTAGCATTATAACCACCGCCACACATTACAAAAGCAACAATATTATAAAAGTCATACTTACAGGACATATATCTCTGAATTCACATGGTCGGCTCACAGAGAGCTCATTCTGTTTCCCCACGCCGCTGCCCTCTGTGCTGATTGGAGACACACTACATGCGGCATGGGGGGCATCAGGACCACCACTGAGGCCCGGCTCCCAGCGTCACACAAAATCGTTGGCATGGCTCCTCCATAGACTCACTGGAAATGCATGTTTAATATATAACTATGGACTCAAAACTGAGAGGTTAAACATTTCAACACACACACACACACACACACACACACACACACACACACACACACACACCTATATAATTTGTGGACCATATAACATGCTGTGAGATGGAGTGGAAGGGCAAGAGTTTTCCACCATCAGCAGTACTCCACTGCAATTAAGAGACTCGCTTGCTCAAAAGTGGCACTCTGGGATGCACTCTGTGAGAGCCTATCTCAGTGATTACGCAAACACTTATTTCTGCCCGCACACCAACACGAGCACTGCTAAAGAGACCTCAGCGCTTGTCCGGGATAACACACGTGCTGGACTTAGAAAACTGTGGCATCAGCCACTAACCGGACGAGGGTACATCGAGAACCGGAGGTTCAAGGATGCAACAGTTTTTCCTATAAGAAATGATTTTGGTAAGAAGGCATCAGTCTTCATGCAGCCGCTCTAGTAACAGCATTGGACCGCTCCCACAGAACATGCTACATCTGTAATTGGAATCATGAAAAATGCAATTTCTAAAGAGAGAGTGACTATTTATTAAGTACAATGGGTGTTTTTCCAAGGGCATGAAGCTTTACTGTATGGTTAAATGATGATGGCGTCCTCTTGGGTAAAATATTCCGGAGGTAAAATAGTCCCTCATTCTGATCTCCGGGCGGGGACTACTCAGGACAGGCTGTTCCAACAGAGCTACAGGGAGCCGGAGCGTTCCGGAGCGCTCACTGCGGCAGCTCCGAGCCCGCGTGGAGGGGAAAAGCGGGCTCATTGCCCCCTGGCCGCATGCAGCCGCAACTGGCGCAATAATCTGTGTTCAATGACAACTATGACTAGCCGCGGGAGCCCTGTACCTCTATTGGAGGATACCTGTCTTTTCATTGAGAGGGATGGTCGTCCGCAGTGTCTTGTATGTCATAAAGTGTTTAATTCTGCGAAGACGTACAATATACAACGACATTATAGAAGTCTTCACGCAGCGCACTACGATCATTATAGAAGGCGTTGCACGCAGAGAACTGGTAGCCAGGCTTAAGAACGACATACCAGGAGACGTAAGTTTAAAAACTGTTTCGTAATACGGAGGGTATCAAAACATGCAACATAGTTCGTGTTCTGTAATGCGTTTATAATTTTCAGGTGAATGAGAGCGGAGAAAACGCTACCGAGTCTGGAATTCGAGCAAGCTACAGGGTCGCTCACATCATTGCAACGAGTGGCAAGCCGTTTTCGGTATGATCACTCGTAAAATCGTGCATGGTAGCAGTTGCAGAATGTTTGTTTCCAAGGGAGGTGCAGGCAATTGAAGGGGTTTGCCTGTCTAAGCAAACAATGTCTCGTCGAATCCTGGACATGGCAGCGGATTTAGAGACACAGCTCAGGAAAAAGGCGGAGAGCTTTGTTGCATTTTCGCTAGCACTTGACGAAAGCACCGACATATCGGACTGTGCTCAGCTTGCAGTCTTTGTGCGTGGTGTCGACATGGAGCTGCAAGTAACTGAAGAACTCTTTGATGTGGTACCACTCGATTACACCGCAACAGGACGTGACATTTTTGAAGCTGTTTGTGCATCAGTGGACAATATGAATTTGCCGTGGGATAAGTTCCATTCTGTTGCGACAGACGGTGCACCACAAATGATCGAGCGTCACCAAGGTTTTGCTTCTCGTTTGTAAAATAAACTCAGGGACGAATTTGGGAAAGACATTGTGACTCTTCATTGTTTTATTCACCAAGAGGCACTGTGTACTGAAACACTAGAGCTTGTCATCGTCTCTTCAATTGGAGATTATTGATTTGCAAAATTCAACTTTGTTGAAAGAGAGGTACTACAACACGTTGGATTTGTCACGATGGTATCGTTCATTACAGCAAAAAATATTTCCCAAGCTACACAACAATGCCACTCAGTTCATGTGCATGTTTGGATCTACATATTGTTGTGAGCAGTTTTTCTCAGCGATCAAAAGAGTAAAAAGTGAGGAACGATCGTTTCTTCAGGATGCAACAATTAAGGCCATCCTCCGCTTTAACGCTGCGAACACTTTGACGCCTGATATTTCCGATCTTGTAATGAAAAGAAAATGTCAAGCTACAGAGGCCCAATAAATTTGGTATGCAATTTATGGTAAAACAGTTGTTTCTTATTTATTTCCTGAACATCGTATTTCCTGGTATGAGGTTGCCAATTTGTAAGATGCAGCTGGCACATCAAAACGCTTGCCTTGCCGCCTGCCTCAGCCAGCCGTGCCACGTGCCGGCCCACTTGACTGGCCACAGCGAGCAACGCGGCTCCCTGGAGCAGGGAGCGCTCCGCGGCTCACAACGGAGCCGACGAGCTGGAACAGCCTGACTCAGGAGGACGTTATCAGGAGAAAGAAAACTGGCGTTCTACGGGTCGGAGTGTGGAATACCAGATCCCTTAATCAGGTGGGTAGATTAGAAAATTTAAAAAGGGAAATGGATACGTTAGAGTTAGATATAGTGGGAATTAGTTAAGTTCGGTGGCAGGAGGAACAAGACTTCTGGTCAGGTGAATACAGGGATAATACAAAATCAAATAGGGATAATGCAGAAGTAGGGTTAATAATGAATAAAAAAAATTGGAATGCAAGTAAGCTACTACAAACAGAATAGTGAAAGCATTATTGTGGCCAAGACAGATACGAAGCCAGCACCTACCACAGTAGTAAAAGCTTATATGCCGACTAGCTCCGCAGATGATAGGTGAATATGGAATGGGGGTAAGGAATGAAAGAGGAAACCGCCTGGTAGAATTTTGCACAGAGCATAACTTAATCATAGCTAACAATTGAATCAAGAATCATGAAAGGTTGTACACATGGAAGAAGCCTGGAGATACAGGAAGGTATCAGATAGATTATATAATGGTAAGACAGATTTAGGAACCAGGTTTTAAATTTTAAGACATTTCCAGGGGCAGCACAATTTATTGGTTATGAACTGTATATTAAAACTAAAGAAACTGCAAAAAAGTGGGAATTTAAGAAGATGGGGCCTCGATAAACTGACAGAACCAGAGGTTGTAGAGTGTTTCAGGGAGAGCATTAGGGAACGATTGAGAAGAATGGGGGAAAGAAATACAGAAGAAGAAGAAGAAGAAGAAGAAGAAGAAGAATGGGTAGCTTTGAGAGATGAAATAGTGAAGGCAGCAGAGGATCAAGTAGGTAAAAAGACGAGTGCTAATAGAAATCCTTGGGTAACAGAAGAGATACTGAATTTAACTGATGAAAGGAGAAAATACAAAAATGCAGTAAATGAAGCAGGCAAAAAGGAATACAAACGTCTCAAAAATGAGATCGACAGGAAGTGCAAAATGGGTAAGCAGGGATGGCTAGAGGGCAAATGTAAGGATGTAGAGGCTTATCTCACTAGATAACACGTGAGGCAATCCTGACCCTACGACTTATCTTAGAAGAAAGATTAAGGAAAGGCAAACCTACATTTCTAGCATTTGTAGACTTAGAGAAAGCTTTTGACAATGTTGACTGGAATACTCTCCTTCAAATTCTGAAGGTGACTGGGTAAAATACAGGGAGCGAAAGGCTATTTACAATTTGTACAGAAACAAGATGGCAATTATAAGAGTCGAGGGACATGAAAGGGAAGCAGTGGTTGGGAAGGGAGTGAGACAGGGTTGTAGCCTATCCCCGATGTTATTCAATCAGTATATTGAGCAAGCAGTAAAGGAAACAAAAGAAAAGTTTGGAGTAGGTATTAAAATCCATGGAGAAGAAATAGAAACTTTGAGGTTCGCTGATGACTTGGAAGAGCAGTTGAACGGAATGGACAATGTCTTGAAAGAAGGATATAAGATTAACATCAACAAAAGCAAAACGAGGATAATGGAATGTAGTCTAATTAAATCGGGTGATGCTGAGGGAATTAGATTAGGAAATGAGACAAAGTAGTAAAGGAGTTTTGCTATTCGGGGAGCAAAATAACTGATGATGGTCGAAGTAGAGAGGATATAAAATGTAGACTGGCAATGGAAGGAAAGCGTTTCTGAAGAAGAGAAATTTGTTAACATTGAGTATAGATTTAAGTGTCAGGAAGTCATTTCTGAAAGTATTTGTATGGAGTGTAGGCATGTATGGAAGTGAAACATGGACGATAAATAGTTTAGATGAGAAGAGAATAGAAGCTTTCGAAATGTGGTGCTACAGAAGAATGCTGAAGATTAGATGGGTAGATCACATAACTAATGAGGAGGTATTGAATAGAATTGGGGAGACGAGGAGTTTGTGGCACAACTTGACAAGAAGGGACCGGTTGATAGGACATGTTCTGAGGCATCAGGGGATCACAAATTTAGCATTTGAGGGCAGCGTGGAGGGCAAAAATCGAAGAGGCAGACCAAGAGATGAATACAGTAAGCAGATTCAGAAGGATGTAAGTTGCAATAAGTACTGGGAGATGAAGAAGCTTGCACAGGTTAGAGTAGCATGGAGAGCTGCATCAAACCAGTCTCAGGACTGAAGACAACAACAACAACAACAACAACAACAACAACAACGTGTGTTACAGTTCGTCGATCTTAAGCACCACACAGACATTTCACAATCTGCAAGTACTGTGAAAGCCCATATTGATTAACCCTCCCAATGAATATTTCCATTGGTCCTGGTGAGCTACCATAAGAACAACCACACAAATTAGGTAGCAATGAACCCCAGTAAAGAAAAAGATCAGCTTTTAATGAATAAAAAGCTATTTGCAAACTGAAATCCAATTATGAAATTTTTTACATTTTCAATGAGTTGCATTAAATTCCTAATAGAGAAAAGTCAGTAATTCACAACTGACTTAAATTTTATTTCCAGACACAGGTCATGTGATATGACATCACAGGAAAGTTGGCATTATGTCCCAACCCCCAACTGATTGGTGATAGACCAAACAGCAAGGTCATTGATCTCTCTGACAAGAGTTCCTTCATCCGGAGGTAGTGATGCCCCCAGGAATGTGCTCAGATGAGGAAAGACCGCAGCAGGGTAAATCAGGGCACTGGAGATAATACTGATGACAGAACTCAAAAATGATTTAGGGAGAAATACAAGTATACAGACTGGTTCAGTATCGCAGCTAGCCCAGACAAGGGGTCTCCCAGGGATTAGCCAAACCGAAGAGAATTGTCACTTGCATTTGACCCCAGCCAGCCCAAGTAAGGGTGAAGACAGATCAGAGTAAGAGCTTCCAAGCAAGAGATTCAAAACAGTAAAAGTGAAAAGGCTGGACCATCAGTAATTAAAAAGATAAGAAAAATTAAATCACCACCAGCACTGTACATGCAAGTGGGTATATGCCCTCCCATACCTGATCCATCAGAGGAGGAACATATCCACTAACAGAGAGTGCTACCCCTTAAACAAAAGCAAGGTGCAGCAGAAGAGGCAAACTGCCTAAACGCAATCAAAACAGAGGAAAGAAAGGATGACAGAAGCGGGAGACTGGTTCAAGGGTACCCTGACTCACTCAATGGCAGGAAACTCCCCGACTCCAATCACCCTGCACCAGCCCCGAACATAGTCTAAATTATACTGAGAATGAAAAGCACTGTCACAGAGAAAATGGAGAACCAGTTCAATTGTCCACGCGTTATCTGCCAATACAAGTGACAAAGAATTCTGAAGACCATGCTTTAAGTGGAGAGCTATTAGCAGGGGGCATTTCACCACAATACAAGATGCTGTAAATTAGGCTCCACTTTGTAAAATAAAACTGTTGGTCAGCCTGGTATGGTCAATGTGGAGATGACATACAATGGTGGATTCTTTCCAGGAGGAATAGAAGGAAGAGTCCCATCCAGCTGTAGTCTCCTTGACAGTGCAGAGTTTAGAGGGAGGGTAGTAGCTCAACAGATTATGCATCTCCTAGTAAGCAGAGGCTGTAGTTGCACACGAAAATCTGCTCCTAAGATTTTCATAGTGAATTGGATGGGGAGTGGCTTAAGGGGAGGTGAGTAATAATGTCTCTAGCAAAATGGTTAGCCAGTTCATTCCCTAGGACACATATGACTAGGGACCCAGAGAACGACAACCAAGCAGACAGTCTACGTTTAGAGAGGTCATGAATACCAGATATCACAGGATGACAAGAATAAATATGTCAATGGACTGGAGGCTGCTCATCTAGTCACTACATATTAAAAAGCAGTCAAGGGAGGCATTTTAATAAAATGGGTAGCTCCGTTAATGGCCATCAGTTTCACCATAAAAGCACTACATCCCCAGCAACAAATGGTGTTCCTAATCAATGGGAAGTGTGAAAGCATGTCCTATCCGTGTTTTACAGCCATCAGTGTGAAAGGCTGTAGCACCCTGATACTTATGAAGAGCTGAAAGGCCATGAGGGTGACAGAATTTAGGTCCTTGAAATAGATCAGTCTTAATTCATGGCCTAGGTACCAACCAAGGGGTGGTATGTGAGCAAGCACGGGGAGTACATTCTGAGCAGGATAGACAGAGGTCCTGGCAGAGGGTTGAGAGCATTCCTACTGGTAATACCACCTGAAGACAGGTTTCAGGGAGTCGATGCCCCTTATATGCAAAAAGGAAAGGCTATGTCTGTTGTTGAGGCATTGACACAAAATGCAAGGGTGACCAGTGGCCTAACAGAGGTCACTAGCCCAATGATTGCTATGAGATAGAGTGTGACACTCAGAGCCTTATGGGAGGCTCTCTTGGACCCATGGAGAGCTAAGTGAAATATCAACTCTAACCCAGAACTGGTGGGATGAAAACTGACAAAAAATGGTAGGAAACCTTAAAAAGCACAATCATGGAGAGCAAGTAAAACATGATGGCATCAGACAGTGTTTTACACCTTATATAGGTAAAAAAAAACTTAGAAGAAACCTGTCAGACAGCTGCTTCCAACCTCAGCAGATGGTCAGAAGTGCATCAACACTCCCGGAATTTAAAGGTCCTGAGAGTCGAGAAACCAGTATAATCAGCAGGTTACTACCATTTCAAGCAGTTTGCAGAGCACATTGGTAAGGCTAATAGTTTAGTAGCTGTCAAGGAACATTGGGTTTTCATAAAATGTAAATTTTCACAGCCAGAATTGTCACAATTAATAAAATATTTCGGTCTATTATGCTGTCATCAAATGGATTTCACTTTAAAACCCGACGTCTCATCCCCATCCGTGGAGGACATTTTCAAGGATAATTGTAGCTTTGTGGAATGTCAGATTCACACCATGGCTCGCTACTGACTGCAGCAAAGTTGCTGCTCGTGCATTCAAAACATGTGACGATGTGCCACTGTGCAGAAGCAGAATTCTGCTGAAGTTGGTAGCTAGCCTGGATGTGAATCTGACATTCCACAAAGCTACGATCCCCTTGTAAATGTCCTCCATAGATGGGGACAAAATGTCAGGTTTTAAAGTCAAATCCATTCAACCATGGCATAATAGCTCAAAATATTTTATTCGCTGGGTTTTTGCTTGGCTTAAGGACTGTGACAACGATAGTATCTCACCAGGGCAAAGGGAAGATAATGTCAAGCCAAATGTGGTTCAAGATCCTGAGTAGATGTAGCCTTTGACTAACAGTCAGGTGGTGGATGATCAATTATGAATTGAATCAGGGTCTGGAACTGTATTGAAAGAGAAGGCAATAGCCTGAACTAGTTGCCATCAAAAGGTTCATTGTGAGTTAGCTTGGCAGAAGTGAAACATAAGGGTATGCCAACTGTCATTTCTGCAGTATAAAGATAGGCAGATAAGTACAAGATGCCAACGCTGTCGCAAAGTGGGTCGCTAGATGTTCAGCAAGAACCGATACTTCAGTATGAAGATCACCCTGAAGGACAAGACCCGAGATTGTTGGTGGCCCAAGAGACTATGGAGCTTGGTCCACACCCGAGATGAAGACAGGCACATTACCAAGCCAGAAACATAGCACTCCTCCTTACTGCAGTTGATCAGAAAGTGAACCGAAAGTGAACCTTAGTGTGAAGTATCTTAAAGGTGAAAAGGTTTGGCGGTGAAGAATGTCGTTTGAAACATTACAGGGCTCTTCAGTGATAATTAACTGCTATTGCAATGTCTCTGGCCTACCAATGCACCAGTCAATGGGGAGGGGGGGTCACTTGTACAAAGGGGAATAGCAGTTCCAGCAGTGTGGGTAACTGCATCAGAGACGTGTTGCACAACCTTGTTCATCATGCAATCCAACAGGGGATGAACTTAACAGCAGAAGCATAAAATTGCCAGTCAGCTCTTCGAAGCAAGCAGCACAGTAGTCTGCCCATGTGGCAGTGAATTGAAAAGATCTCCAGAAAGTGGTCACTGTCACCAAGATCATCATGTGGTGACCAATGTAACAAAGCCACAAGATTGGAAGAAGAGATGGTAGAGTACATGGGCAGAAAGGTGCAATGAATAACACTGAAATGGGTAAGAACACCACCACTGAGATAACAGATCATGATCAGGGTGTCCAGGTTAGGTGTGCAAGTATCAGTCGTGAATTTGGATCATTGTCTGTCACTGACTGGGATGGAACCACATCAAGGAGCATTGGTTTAGAGCTAGACTGTGTGGTGGGACCTGGCACCACCAGGGTTATCAGAGTAGCCTTGTCCCAATTCTCCTCCTCTGGAGCTGGCCAATTAGAACAACCCTACCAGACAAAGTGGTACTCCCCATGGCAAGCTGAGCACAGTGATGTCCCCCAGTATGAGAAAAGAAGGTAAAGTACTTGTATTAATGTGGCCAACTCAATGAAGTAAGTGGCTACCTGGAGGTAGATAAATGTTGCAAATGGTGATAACTGAGGTCATCTCCACCTGTACTGTTCTTGCTTCCAGTGTGGTACAGTGGGGAATCCACTCACTGGCATCTGCATGAACTAATGTACACACCCCTCTGGATGCCCTCTTTGCACCAGCAAAGCAGGTTTCTCTGAGAGCAATGTAAATTGCAGCAAAGGACATAAGGTTTTGCAATTATGGCAGGTGGCAACAATATCCATTACAGTTCCACTGAATGATCACATTATGGCTGACCAGGTTAGGTGTGATGGAGCCAGGAGTGCCAGTCACACACCTTTATCACTGCCTGTGACCAATGGGGGTGGAACCAAATCAATAAGCATTGGTTCAGGATCCAACTGCATGGTGAGATCTGGAATCTCCACTGTTACCTGAGTAGCCTTGTCCCAATTCTCATTCTTCTCCTCCTCCTGCCTTTGGTGGATGGTATTCTTGTGAGAGCCTCTAAGTGATGAACATAGGGACAGATGAAGAGTAGACAGCCCTGGGAACCACAGGCTGCAACTTCAGTCATTATGTGGTATTGGGCCTTTGATCTGTGGGTTTCCAGGGAGAGATGTCCCGAGAGAGTGCCCTGTCACAGTAAATGTCAGAGGAGGAAGCCACTTCTCTGGTGGGACGCAGAAAGGGGTTCCTGGGGGATGGTGCCATGAAAAACAGATGAGAGAATAAATAACTTGTTTGGAAAAAAATTGTGACAGTTGGGGGATTTTTTCATGCCTCCGTATATGACAGGCTGTCAATATATTTATATTCTGTACTTTCTTTTCTCTCTCATAGACTGGGCCAACTGTTGAATGTGGAGCATCGTGCTCTATGCAGTTGACATAAGGTAGTTGTTCACAAGGACTGCCTTCATGGAGTGATTGTCTGCAGCTGCCACACTTTGGGTCCACTGTGCAGTGGGACGACATGACCAAAACATAAGCATCATAAGCACCTCATCAGTGGTGGGGCATATGGGTTTACATCCCACCTGTTTCCAGGACAGTCACTTCAAAGGCTAAGAAAGGCACCTGCATCTATTTGATTATCCTTGGGACCTTTTTGGGTGCACTGGACAAAATGTAAAACTCACCACTCCAGATTAGTCTGTAGCTCCACATCTGGAGTCCAAAGTTTCTGTGGCACAATGGTCACTGGCATGTGACTATAGACTGGGCTGCAGAGGCAGCTTTAATCGATACTGATCAACTGTGCATTTTCCCAACTTTATCTTCTATAATGGCATGGTAAAAGTAGCCCCATAAATTCAAGTACATACTTAGTATTGGAGAAATTGTTTTGATCCCCATCATCTTGCTTGTCCCACTTTCTACATGGAAGCAGTGTACAGAAAGCATAGGATTGTAACTGTCTGCACTGAACATTTGATTCCTGCCTGAAGAGACAGCCGGATCAGAATGGGCATTGTTCTGGTGTATGTTGATATGTTTCATGTCCAGAATGTATGCACTTATACTGCTTACTTCCATCAAGTGCTCTCTCCACAGGTGCCATCTGGCAGCAGCACCAAAGGCCATCTGGCATCGACTGCTGTTGTAGGAAGTCCTGATGTCCTAGAAAACAGGAGTCTTCTCCTTGACACTATGGGGAGGTATCAACTCTGGTATCAACAGTGTTATCAACAGTGTGATTCCAGTGTTGTCAGGGGACTCAACTGAAAGGGTACTCAATGACCCCATCACGTCATATACAAGAGTCCTATATACACACTGTGTGCAGATGATTTTTAACACTGCATGCAATAATCTCTATTTAAGGTGTTCCTTCCTGGTCAGTCCACACTATAGAAAAAATCTGGAAATGTAGGTCAAACCCAGAAGGGAATCAAAAATTACTTCAGGCAAAAGTTGATGTAAAGAAAATGAATGAATATTCCAAGAAACCAAAGCAGAACCTAGGGAATAGCCAGGTTGACATCAAAGGCTGCCACCATGAGGAAGAGTAAGAGAGGGATGATAGTCAGATGTGAGATTGCAGCACACTAAAGCAAATGGGTGCTCCAATAGCTTGGGGAGCCCAGCATTCATCACACACACGCAAACAAAGTCTCGAGTCCTCTGAGGGGAATCACACTGCATTCCCTATCGAAGTGTTGAGTTCTACACCAAAGCTTTGTGAAGTTAGGGTCATAAGAGAAGAAAGCTTAAGATTTAGCAGAAGCTAACAATTAGTCATGATGTTCAGGACAATTGTAACATTTAAACTCTGAATGGCAAAGAAATACGATGTATACTGAAAAATAAGCAGACATTCCTGAATACAAACTGATGGTCCTATTGTATTACAAAGAGAACATTTGTGCTTCATCATTCAAAGGGGTAACACCTTCAGTTTAACTGAGCAGATGTGTGTAGAAGTCAAAATCTGTACAGGTATTTCAACTGACAATGTGTAGGCTGCATTCAGTTTTCTCAATTCTGGCACTTCATGCAGTATTCTTGACGAAGTGATACGAGGAAAAGAAAAAGGTACAGCTGCAGAGTGAGTGTGTGGGGGCACGCATAGATTAAAACTGTGTCAGATAGAGATTCAAATCTAGGATCTTTGCCTTTCGCAGGCAAGTGCTCTACTAACTGACCTATTCAAGCACGACTCTTTACCCGCACTCACAGCCCTGCTTGCAACAGAAAGTCTCTTAATTTCCAAACTTAACGGAAATTCTACTACAGAGCTTGCATGTCTAGTACCCTTGGAAGAAAGGATAATGCAGAGACATGGCTTAGCCACAGCCTAGGGGATCCACTGCAGAATGAAAATTCATTCAAACTTTTGTGGAGTTTGGATGGTAGAAGGTAAGGTACTGGCAGAAAAGGGCTGCGAGAGCAGATGGTACTTGGATAGCTCATTCAGTAGAGCACTTGCCTGCAGAAAGTGAAGTTCCCAGGTTCAAGTCCCAGTCCCACACAGTTAATTTATCAGGAAGCTCCAAATTTAAAGCTGCTTACTGTACGGATTACACCATCATGAGTCACATCAGGCCCACAGAGATAATGATGGCCAATGTAGTTTCATGCACAGGCAGACAGCTTACCTGAAATACACAGTTCCTCTCCTAATATTAAAGTGTCACTCAAACATCTCACGTAATAAGCTGCACAGTTAAACTGAAGGTATGTAGGCCCCTTACGGAGTTAGAAAGCATCTTCTTACTAATAAAATGGCTCCATGAAATAAGTGGAAAGATTCCCATACGCAGACACTTTTAACAACAAAGCCCAGGAAATCACCCTGAAGCTTCAGATGGAAGATTTAAGTTTACCTAATGGGTGTCAAGTATGCTTAGGAAGACTAACACCATATAACATTTCATCTCAAACTGTAAATCAAAAAAGGAGGTAGTAAATTTGGAATGTACTGAACTTTGGAAGACAAAAAATATTTTGCCACCGCTGATAACAGACATTAGCACAGAAACATTTTCAGTGCTTATGGAACTGTGGTCTTCTATAATTTATTTTCCTCAAAAAACGTAGGTCTACTCTGTTCAGTGGGGAATGTCACTTAGGCTAACAAGGAATGAGGGCCCTGTTTGCCAAAAGAGACAGCAAGGGAGAAATTTAAACTCGCATGAGATAAAACTAACATTAATGTGCACCTATTACTTTATTAGCAATGTTTTTTTTGGGGAGGGGGGGGGGGGGCGCAAAACTTCTATGGTCATTAGCGCCCGGTCCGTGACTCAGGAAGCAGTAAAAAACCGAAATTTAAAACCAGCAGCAATGAGAACGAAAGTCATAAAATTGGAGAAACTAAAAGCGGAAGGAAGGCTTAAAAATCCACTACAGAAAGGGGTTGGAATAGCAATGTCTGGACGACTGCCGACATTTGTCCGCAGTTTCTCAAGAGTTTAGACACTAAGATAAGTGCACCCTGTTGCCATGCATACCCAAAGGAAATTATATTCTTCAGGAATGTTTGTGTTCCTTCCTGATAAGTTTACACTTACATGCAGTCTCTAGACCCAGGCATAATTCATCATGTGAAAGCTAAATATAGAATGCCTGTTTTGGATAAGTCAATTTCATCCCTCGGAAGGAAGAACATTATGTGAATGAATATTTCACAGGCTGTTGACATGTTTCTGTCTGCCTGCTACACAGATTGTGTTGAGCCCTGCTAGCTGTGGGTCAGTATAAGTTGCTGCAGAACACGAGCTAGATGATTTCCCTTAATGTTTTAACATGTTACAGCAAATGCGACATTTCAGGACTTAGTTGTGATGAAATAGACTTTTGCACAGCTGATAGATGTGAGCGACATGTTATGCTTAATAAAGAATTAAGCAGAGCTGGTAGAAGGTACAGAAGATGATTCACTTCCACTAAGTTCAGCTGCAGCTATTTTTCCTCATTCAGAATCGATTCTTGCCAATAGCAAGCAGCTAGTGTTATGCAAACAGAAGAAGCAAACTACAGTTACCCACTTTTTAATTAAAAAACTAAAGGATAATATGTACAGATTTTCTTATTGGTATAATCACAATTATCTACACTATTAGCTGAATTAAACAGCTTTTGAACATAAACAATTTATTCTTCTTGATGATGTCTATAAACAGAAATTCCACTTGATTTCACATGACTTCAGAATAAAGCCTATTGAGTTGTGGAAAATTATGTAGTAGTAATATATATTTTAGGGTTTGCAATGTCCATAGCCGGTGCATTTGTGATTATGAACACCACCTGTATTGTTTAAAAAACCCCAAATTCTGATTATGGGTTACTTCACTTTACTATTTGAGCTAAACTCCTAACCAAATATATTTTGGTCCTCAGAGATTGGTTAGAAAGGGGTGTTGCTGAACTCTGATAAATGACAATGCATTTAGTGTAGCTGCCGAGTATGGTATTACCCTTTAGAAGCTGCTTTGCTGTACAATTTTCTAAAGCACCAAGACTGGACTAGCACTTTGAGAGAGCTGTCCACACAGCTTGGCAATGTATGAAGATATCAACCGTTTAACTAAGATACTTTATGGCACAAGTCACAGACTGACCTGCATCAGCCATGTAATAGAACATTTCTGTACGACAAAAACAATGATACAGTTGGGAGAAAAAACGGCTCGCCAGAGTAGCAGATCAGGGAATTTCTAAGCAATGCTCATTTCCACAACAGAAGAAAATGATTCTGATACCCAACTGGCCATCCAGATTTATGTAGTTCCCTTAAAACACCAAGGTAGATGCAGAAATTTCTTTCAAAACAGGTGGGGCAACATTCCCCTCCATCCTTGTCTATCCTGAGCTTGTGGTTGATCTATAATGCCATCTGGCTGGATTTTACATCATTCTACAAGACCACACTGCTTTGTTCTTTGTGGGCGATATAATCTTGCACCTGACACACCTCACAGCACAAAAATTATTTTAGAGGTCAAAATGTTGTGCATCTGCCCTTAACAACAACATTGCTACAGACAAAATATGGATGTGTTACTGTGGTGCCTTAACCAATTCATGAAAGAAGCAGTATTTCAATTTAGGATGCACTTGTCTCTAAACTAGAGCAAAGTTACTGTTTATTTTAAAAACGACAGTTGAAATGTAATACTATATCTTCTGTAAAAGACTTGTTTTGGGTGCGGGTACAGGAGTGCTTTAAGCCATTCAACAGTTTTTACTTTCTATTAGCAACACACACAAATCACAGTTACGAAATTTTACACATAGAAGAAGCAATACCTAGGTACACATACTGGCTGGCATCCTGCATGGAAACAGCTTTAAAAAGAGGAATAATAAGGAGAAGATAGAAATGAAGTGGGAATATTGACTATTTCAGTATGTCTGCTCTGCTTTGAGCAGTGATGACACAATCAACACTATTTACCAGTCTCCTTTTTACCAGATTACAGTGGGCAACTGATCTGTAGCATAACCTGAAGCATAAGTCAAATTTGAAGGTGACGGTCTGAGAGTTAAAGCCAATGAACGTTTCACGACAACCAGCCACTAATGTAACTTTCAAACAGAGGCAGTGTAACTGCATCACGGGAGCCACCAAGCTAAATTACTATTTGAGGCAGATGGCATTTAATGCAGACACAAAGTCTGGTGTTTAACTTCATGACACTACCTCTCCACTTTCACAGCAAATAAAGAACTGAATAGTATCACTGCATCAACCTATCAATGAAAGGACTGACAATATACTAGTATCAGAAATTTGCTTTTACCTGTGATGTAATGAAGTAGTGTGAGACATCATACATGCTAATGCAGAACAAGACACTCAAAATTGTATACATATTTTGTTCTCTATTCTTTTGAATGAAGGTCACATTGACAAGACATCTGCAGCATACCCCAAAGTCGAGCTTTGGTGGTAAGGAGACAATCATACAAGGCAGGCTTTCACAACTGGTATTTGAGATCTTGCTGATATTTGATTTATGGCATAAGGTCGTGGTCCTAGCCATCAGTCTCTACCCAACATTTCATCTTTTACTGTGTTTAAGCCTCTGATTAAGTCTTCAGCAGTGGATGACAAATATTAGCCAGAGAATTATGACTATGGCCCTATGCCAATAAATCAAATTTCAGCAATATACCAGTCATTAAAATCTGCCTTGTATGGTGTCGCCTTACTGCCAAATCTCGACCTCACGTATTGATCCATATCACAACTGGATGTCAAAGCTTGTGACATAGCAAAGGCAATATATATGTCGTCATGAGAATAACTGTAATTCTTGTTGTTATGCTTATTTTATGCAGTTTAGATTTCAATGAGTTTTTATGTCCAGATAAAAATAACTGTAGGCAGCTTTTACTTGTGTTTCATAAAGAAAGATGAACATATTAAATATTATGAGCTCCAATATGAGATGTGGGCTGTGAGCCATGAATGCAACCACAGTACTGTCAGTGGCAAGGAGCTTGTATCATATCACAGAACAACTTTTATTTCTATTCATTCATTTATTTATTTATTCAAGAAAAGTATATTGCCAGCAAAAACTACAATTAAACCTCCCGCAAAAGAAAACCGGACAACAATGCCACTAATAGAAACTTTCTCTTAAACTATAAATTACTAGCAGAAAATCTTACATAATACAGTGCATCTTAGACTACTTTCAGAAAAATACATACCATAAGGAAAGCATTAACTTCTTTCTACTTATGTGCAACATTGAATGCTAGCTATCGATGCCACCAAAACTACCCGTAAATTTTGAAGTAGTAAACAAAGGGGCACAACTTATTTCACATACATTAGCAGCAAATATTAGTTATCAATTATCTAACAAAAATTGGCTTTCAATACTTTAAGCATAGCAGTATATTTATTCAATGCAAACATTGTATAATAACTTCAACTGAATGTGGCAGTGCAGTTAAGACATTGACCACATATTCAGAAAGAAAGAGTTATATCTCTCAAGATATTCTGATTTAGGTTATCCTAAATTATTTCAAGAAAATTGCAGGATAGTTCCATCAGCAACACCACCTGTCCTTTCCTCATAGAAACATAACACGCACATAGTTGACCTATTTATTTTCATTGTATTATGCCAAATCCTATATCATTGTGAGATGAGCCCTGAATGAATAAAAGTCAATGAACGTCTACATTTGCACTTTTTACTATGGCATAACCACTACATAAAAATTATTAATAAAATACAGTCACTAGCATCTGCACTGAAGTTCGAGCAAATAACACAAAAAGTTGAAAAACACGTTTTCTTTACCACCAAACCCAATAAAAACGCCTACGGTGCCTGGTTCTTTACAAAGTTTGCAAAGTCAACTATCTACTTTAAAATCATAGTACAGAAAAATATGCTGCCACACGAGAAATTGAGAAGTTCCGATGAAATCCTTTTGTATTTAAATTTGGCAATGGATAATAACTAGCATGTCGGAACAATGACATGAAAAAAAAGTGTCTTACTTTAACAATGGAAGCGCGTTACAGTGTCATTCGAATATGAATAACTAGCTTTCGAGACCAAGCAAGTGTGTCAAAAGTGTGCAATGACAATTATATTACAAAGATACGCGGGTAAAAACTGTCGCCATCACCAAATGAAAGCCCCATGAAAACATATACAAATGCAGTTATCTCGAAATCAGTAGACCATCATATTCATTGTTACCACTGACATTTTCCATTTTTTCCACAAATGGGACAAAACTGACGATTTGGTTTACTTCACGACTGCAAAAAACCTACAAACTAATGTGTCATCTATAAACAATATTACCACAAAAACTATGTAGTCCAATGAATACCTTTAAGGCCAAAAAAGTCCAGTGACAACGTGCCTCAGAAAATTCTCACATTATCAACTGGCCAGAGAATTTTCGTGGGATTTTATTCGCTCGCAAACACCATGTTGACATACAAATTTCTAAACTTTGTCGACAAAAAGTGTGAAGTTAAGGTTAAGTTTTACTCAAAAATATGTACAAAGCTTGTCACAGTAACAACACAAACAACAATGGAAATTTTTCGAAGGTCCAAGTTTTCTTTTCATATCCACAGTTACATACTGAACATCCACGGGAGGAAAGAATTACTTAACTCACACAAATATACTCAAACCTGTCTAAGAAAGGAAGAGTTACTTTATGTATCTTGTCACTTCTGTCAATCATATCACTGATCAGGTCAAACACCTATTTGTGTTACTAGAATGATTATATTACGTCATATCGTTAACTATAGCACATATTCTGAAACTATTACTTTATTCGTTATCAAGCTCTAATTCGCCAGTAATACTAACTTGACCCTTTAACGTATTTGCCAAATGATTGGGAATACATAAATTTTTTTTTTCGATCAAAGACCTCAATAACATGGCGGACATGTTCAGAAGTCACTACGCAATATTTTTCACCATAGGCTGAACGTACCTACAACAATCCAAACTTGGCATCACTTGTAAACTTTCTTTTATACTGCTTTCGGAATTAGTTAATGCCAAAATGGCACTAATACTCATAATTCTCTTCTAGTTCAGCCACAAAGGCGACTCAACCTGCGGAAGAAAACCTCTTCTCTGTTTTGATGTGACTACCCCAACATATTTCCACGGAAGTACTTCACTGTCTCTGAGAGCGATAGCGCCAAAGATATTATACAGAAATACGTGTCTATCGATAGATATGACAATAATGTATTTAAACTATTGAGGGGCTTGAACTTTAACAGTAAACATGAAGTTTTTAATTTATTAAACTGTATTTTGTTAGACCAAGGATGTCTACCATGTGATTTATACATCACCTTAATGTCATCTGACTCACAAAAGCAACAACAGGCTCTTAGGACCGTAGAACGCTAGGTAAGACTGGACTATATCAGGAACTTAACAATCATATCACAATACAGTCAAAGTCATTTTTTTATGGTGATCCACAGGCTCCAAAGGCTGAATAAAAGAAAACATAGCCCGTGTTAGGCTGTAATGCAGACGACTTAAAGTTCGTATACATTACAGTGTACTACAAACAATGTTTTCTTTTACTAAGTGTCAAAATACTTTGTGTCCCTGTATTCTTCGCCAACATAACTTAAAATATCTTAAACGATGTAACTGGTCGAAAATTGGAAAGTTCCTGTCCCATTCCTTGGGGGGCTTATAGACTCGCTATCACTTACATTACAAATAATGTCTCATGTGTCTGCAAAAACAAATACATAGCAGTAGACCTTTTCCTAATATTATGATACATTTTGTGGTATTTTGTAAACAATTACATAATTGGCTATTATAATGAAAAATAGCAGTTGTGCATGAATACATAATTTCTTGATAACATAGCAATAAACAGTAAGTCTTGGGGTGTTAGTGGTCTTCCGAAATTGAAGTGCTGTACCCTACTTCACTAAAACAACTTGAAGCCCTATTTTCATAATAATTCTAACCCTTTTTTGGATCATTGGTTGAACTAACCATAGATGTTGATACTGAGATGATGATTTTTTGTAACATTTTTCTGCATGAGTTATCGCAATTTCTATATTTGACAACATATTATCTGGTGGAATTTGATATGAAAGACACTTCTTAACTAACGCAATAAATAAACGACAAAATAGTTCGTAAAAGTATGATGGTGATTTTATAATTTTTGTTTATTGAAGTGCCTTCATGCATCACACTTCACTGCAGCTGATAACTGAGGCTTATATGTAGCACTGAAATTTGTAGAAATCTCAAAACAGATTCAATTTTTTGGATATTTACTGATTGTGACAAGAGTTAGGCCTTTGGTATGCAAATTAGTTTTGGCGAAAATTCACATGGAACCCACTTTCTTCAGTACGATAAAATTCAATTGCCCTACTACTCTGGGCAGCATGTCTTCAAAAATGCTATCATATTTAGTGCTAATGTGTTAATATTATTTGTCACCTTTGTGAGTGACCCGAAGCCAACAAATGAAGTAGATAAAGGCAGAACTTACCGAATCAGTGGTAATCTACTTCCCATAACAATTCCATTTAGTTTACATCTACATCCACACTCTGCAAGCAAATATGTGCTCTATGCTGGAGGCTACTTTTCAGTATATGTGTTCTTTTCATTATATTAGAAAAAGTAAGCACTCGTTCACAAATATTAAGTCAAAATTGACCAGGTTTCGACGCGACTATGTGCGTCGTCTTCAGAATTAGACCAACTGTTCTAAAACTTTAGGTATACAATACATTGATAAAATTAAAGTTTGTACTGACTGGAAAAAGATGCAGTACTTACAAGTCACATATTAAAAAAGATCTTAGCCGGAAAGGCGACGTCATGAATAGTTGTAAGTAAGATGGCGAGCAGCCCTTAGCGGTGGCGCTGGGAGGGGGCTAACCCACGCAGCAGGCCCAAGCCAAGCTACCTGCAGTTGCAGTAAATCCCTGTAGTCACCAAACCTTCTTTACTCCACACAGCACTTCCTGCTTGCAGTGGACTTCAGTTGCAGCCAGCATGCTGTCGTGTGTGATTGTTGCGCCCTGTGACTTTCTATGCGTTCGTTTTTACGGTTGTAGAAGTTTTTACTGTTATTCGTTGTTACCGTTATTCGCTGTTACTGTTATTCGTTGATTGGTACTCATCGATGTCAGTGGGAAATTCGTCGAAAGTTATAAGTGAAAAGTTCGACGTCGTTCTCTTGGTTAGAGGACTGCCATACGAGGGCAGTCAAGAGAAATGGTTTGCACGTTACGTGCCTACTTTGAGAATGAAGAAATTAATGGTGGCTCGCTGCTCTCCATCAACAAAGTGATCGACAGAAATACTGCAGCTCCAAATATAAACAAAAACACTGTTGCGAAGACTGGGAAGGAAATGTTTGACAAAGAAAAGGAAGTTCAAGAACCATCGAAACTTAAGTCCCCTGGTAAAAAACTTCATATGGATAAGCGGTTTACTAATATCGACTCGTTTGCAGAGGATACGAGCCGACGTCATGTTTATGATTACTATCGCAGGAAGGAACATCCGACGCTCAGGAAGTTACTGGTCACCCTTAAGGAATCAGGACCTTTTCAAGGCAGTCACACATCCTTGTCTACAGTTTTACATAACCTTGGTTTTCTTTATGGACATTTCTGTGGCCATAATCTGATGGAGAGGGAGGATATAGCTCCATGGCATTGCCGATTTTTAAGGGCCACCGTAGCATAAATATCGACGAAGTGGTGTGGCTTGACGAAACGTGGATCGCTTCTGGTTACGTTGTCAAGCAGGGCTGGACAGAAGAAACAGCTGAAGGAACAATGACGTTGCCTTGTGGCATGTGTGGCAGACTTATTATTCTTCATGCAGATACCTCGCATGGTTTTCGCCCAAACAATCTCCTGCTTTTTAAATCAAAGAAAACAGACGATTATCACGAGGAAATGAACCATTTTACATTTAAAAAGTGGTTCGAAGGCTCACTAATACTAAATCTTAGTAAACAGTCAACAGTTGTACTAGATAATGCTCCTTGCCACTCAGCTGTTGTTGACAAGGCACCTACCATGGCAAACTGAAAGGAGGAAATAATTGATTGGCTTCAGCGTCAGAACGTCTATGTAGGTGATGAACTTAAGAAGGTCGAGCTTATGGAAAAATATCTCTCCATAAGCCAGAGTCGCCCCCCATGCGAAATCGACGAACTGGCTGGCAGAAAAAAGTGGGCATACAGTCGCTAGGCTTCCGCCATACCACTAACATTTCAACCTAGTAGGATTAATATGGGCCCAAATTAAAGGTTAACTAAAAAAATTGATCTACGCTGCACCTGAAGCCCTCATAAGAGAAGCTGTCAGGAACGTCACAGCTGAAGACTGGAAGAAAGCCGCCAAACATATGCAGTACATCATGGAAAGCGCGTGGCAGACCGAAGCTTTTTTGGAAAATTCAGTGGTGGAGATGTTAATGTCACTAAATGACGACAGTGACAATGTTAGTGACACTTCAGAAATTCGTCATAGCGACGATAGCGGCATCAGTTGAGTTTCTCCGTTATCCCCATAGAAATGGAGCACAGGCAGATCCAGCTACGTGTTTGGCGTGCGCAGTTTATATCTGTAAGTGCCTACATAACAAAATTGTATCATCTTAAGTTTTAAAACTTGAATAATAAGGCCTTAATAGCAAATAATTTCAAAGGAAGTTAATCTCAAGTATTCAGCATGCATCACACTTAATAAATATTACTGTTTACAATATAACTTCTGTCATACAGGGCCCCTGTCATTTGCATCTCTTTTGTTCTTTCTAAACAATAGAGGTTGGCTTATTTAAGATGCGTTTTCTCATCGTAATAAACAAGCTTAATCTTATTTTTGATTGCGTTAGAATTAAGTAGGCGGATCCCAAAAATTAATAACGGTATCATTACAGACCTATAGCAATTTGTGTCTCGTGCTAAAACTGTATGGCCGCCGGATTAATAGCCGACGCGCGAGCGGACCATTGTGCGTCAAATTTAAGTCAAATTATCTTACATTAGAGATCTCTGACAGAATTCTGGTTTCGAATATATGAAAGTATGAAGCATTTGTAAGATTTCATTCACATTATGTACTCACCTAACTAAAAAGAAAAGTTCCCAGCTCGTCAAACATTCAGTAACATCTTGAGAAAACTTACTTTTGTAAGCTATCATAATATCGTGTTAATAATTTGTTGCGACGGATAAAACTAAGTCAAAATGTAGTGTAACTCTTTCAGAACTCACTAACCCAAGTTCCGTATTTATAAAGTGAATAGTTTGCCTGTTTGCACGAGTTGAATGAAATGTAAGATAACGCGTGCGTTCCGTGTGGGACGTGGCAACTCTGTCCCACACCTCCACGTGCTCTCCCATAGTGTCAATCCAAAAGTAATTTTGGACAGACTGTAGTTTTCGTAATTGTTTTAGAAATTATCATCAACATCGTTCAAATGATATATGGAACATGTAATTAAGTAACTAACTAGATTTATTAGTATATATTATGTGTATTGGAAGTCAAAGCTATCTCTTATTCAGAAGGACATGATACATTTTGTGAAGGATTGATTCTAGCAATTAATCCTACAAAGCCAGTTGTGAGAACACTACTCATCTTAATTCTGAAACTTATTTTTTAGAGAAACCTGTTGAAGCAATTTATGTATTTAAATTGAAGCAGTAGATAAAAATAACTCGCTTCTGACAACTATTTTCACTTAACTCTTTATTAATTAAAAGATACTTAAAGACATATAAATTACTTTCATAATGCCACCTTTCCAAATGCAACAAAAGTGACGCCACAGCAAGTGGCGTGACAGCTGATATGACTGTGGTGCCATGTGCTACTGTTTCCACATGCTCCTGTCGAAATTCGGTGCTACTAATTTTCAATATAGCGCCAGCTGGGAATATTCATATGGACATTTGTGTTTTCATTCAGGTTATGCTGTTAGAACTGAGGCAAAATTCCAAAGAGAAAAAAAAACTATACTTTTTGGACTTGGAAGTATTTTGCACAGAACTAACGCAGTCCCATCACACAAAAGTTAATGTTGACGTAGCACTCGTAAATGAAGACGCATTTGTGAATTACTTCAGAATAACGAAAGGCAGTTTTGAGTATTTATAGTGCTGTGACTCGAGACCTGTTAAAAAAATTAGATACTGACATTAGAGATCCAGTACAAGCTCGAGTGAAACTTGAAGAACACTTCAGTATTTGACATCTGGCTATTACCTGTAACCTAATGTGTTGGATGCCATTTACAGTAACCTGAAGACTCATTTAAAAACTTATATTTTCATTCTTGCACTCCACATGAATGAAATAAGATGAAATATTAAGTTATTCTATACCGAATTTTGTAGTTACACTTTGTGCAAGTTCACTAGAAGACACTACAATACTTGGTGATTTCCTTTGTTGACTGCTTTGCTCAACCTGAAATTAAAGTGTTACCAGAAACCTTATATTTTTCTTTTCTCAAATCTACTAGGTTAGTGATTAAATGCATTGAAGTTGAAGGATATGTGTCTATTGACAGTACTCTGTTACTTTTCACCATGTGTAGAATTAAATGGCCTGCTGTGAAACTACACCTGATCTTTCACTAATTACACAACTGCTTGTTCACATTCACACAAATGTAGCATACTGCAGGAACATCATGGATGTAGTCAGAGGGCGGGGGTGGGGCTTAGGGGATTCAAACCTCACACTAATGTGTAGACTCAGTATCAAAGGAATGTCGTTCCTCTGGAGTCTTGGAAAGTCCAGGTAGCACTGTGTGAGGCTTATCCTAATTGTCACAATTGATGAGGCTGGGACCAGTGAGAAAACATTCATTAACATGGCTGCAGTCTTGAATTGCCATCGTCATTGCACTTCCTGGAAACTGTGGAAATTGTTATTACAATGAAAAGTATTTTGTGAAATGTTTATTTAAATAATGTTATGTAGGAGAGAGGCTTGGGTAGTATGTGCAATATCATAGTCCCTCTGTTTATTTACATTCACTGTTCTACATTTACATGATCTGAAACTGAGAAGTAAGACACAAAATTTTATAAGAAGGAAGTAGTAGACTATGAAAGTGGGATTTCAAGAATTCGAAGAGAGTGACGAAAAACCTAGGCGGTAAGTAAATACTGCCATTTACAAATTTAATAGAATGTGGGTGCATCAGGGTAATAGTTTTGGAAACAAAGAAATTCAAAAGGCATCGGGCTAACAGTTTTGGAAACAATAAAATTAACAGAATAACATTAAATAAAGGACAAAAAGTTTGTTTACATGGGTACTGGTTATATTTGTTATTAAATTTATCAATTTTTTTGTTCATGTTGTTGAACTCAAACTGGATAAAAGAATTGTCTTGAGAGTTTCTACTGCTTTTTGAATATTGGATACTTCAAACTGTCTGATATCATTATGGAGTTAATTCAAAAGGCGAAAGTGCTTCTATAAGATCTCTGGATCCATATTTTTATGTATAATGTTTGCTCAAGACATAGTTGTGTATTAGAAACAATTAATCCCAGTCTTACAGCTGAAATAACAGAATGTGGAAGTCAGCTGATCATCATCTTTAACTTTGAACAGTGTCCTTTCTTTTTTGGACATTTGATCCTTCTAAGAAGCAGTTTCAGTAGGGTTGTTTTAATTAAACCCAATTCAAAAAACCATAAGTCAAAAAAATTTTAGAAATGTTAAAAACTCAATAAAACCCACCTATAGCTATCAAAATTTAATTAACATACAAATTAAAAAAGAGAACTATTTACTGTCACAATAATTTAATTTATTAATATAGTTTATAACTTTTCTTGCTATATAAGAAACACAGTTAAGCCTTGCATGGTATCAGCTCTGGGAAAAAATATTATTTGTAATAGTTCTTTTTGATTCCAAAGCGATTCTAGCAACTTTATGGTGAGAAAATGCAAAATATTTTCACAAAATAGTAATGATTTTTTGAGAGACTCATGCACAGTGTTGAAATGACAACTCCATAGTTGATTGCTATAATTATGTATAGGTTGCAATTATGTACTAGCTTTGTTTGAAACATGAAAATATATATATTACTTAGTACCAACAATTATTTTAACACAAAATATTCAAAACTGTAGACATGGCTGAAGCAGCAACTGTTGAAAATCTTCATGGTAAATGATAACAGCCAAACAGTTGCAGAATAAAGATTTATTGTTATCCTTGACCACATTTTCGGTACATCTAAATATATCTTCATCAGACACAAAAATACACATGGACAGGAAGACACCTTCATTACCAAAAAAACCTAGCAACATAACTGAGATAAAAGGAAAAAAACACTTATAGCTTTAAGTAACCATGAAAATTACCGAAGTATTACAAGCACAAAAACTTTTAGTCACTTACTAAAATCACATCCCGCAGTGGAGGTGCATAAAACAATCGTGCCAAAGGCGCCATCAGTAGTTAAAATTAAAATATCACCTCCATCTGTGCAGCGTAATTATAAAGAGATGGTCGATGCTAACACGGCATACTATCAGTAATTAGCCTGTGAACTATCGTGAAGAGGGTGTGGAAGCACTAGGGCAGACAATTTCACCGAGAGAGGGCACTTGTGGTAAGCGCAAGACACTCGCACGCATTAAAGCACTGGGATATATACTCATGCGCATCAAAATTTTAAAGGTTGTGCTAACTTAAACCTTCAGTCTTAATAAATAAAAATATCAGAAGCATTTAAAACACCCGAGTACAATAGAAACAATGAACAACAATTTGCCTGTGTCCTAGGAGATAACAGGGCTATAAAGAGTGAGGGTAATAACTTTATTTCTATTCCATTTTTGGGGAACGTTTCTTACAAGATAAGGAGACTTCTACAGAAGCAGTACAGGTACAGAGTTGCCTTTTCCATAAACAAAGTTTTAAAACAAAGAGTGATTCATACTATTTGGGCACGGGAAGAACTCAACATTAAATCTGGAGTTTACAAAATTACTTGTAACAACTGCCCCAACAAATACTTTGGACAGACAGGTAGACATATTAAAGTAAGATATGAAGAACACATACTAGGTAAAAATGGGGAAAACGTGTACAATTCCACGTTTGATGAACATCTATTGCTCTTGTTGTGTTGTCTCTCACTCTGTGTTCTTTATCACTTATATGCATGTATTTCACTTTCTCTATCTTCTTTCTCATATCTTAGCAGTTGGTTTAATTTAAACATGTGTGTACTGGTCTCTGTCACTTGTTGTCTCTTGATTAAGCTTGGTCCTTGGTAATAGATGTTTTATTATGCGACCTGGCATATAGTTGTATAGTATCTTGGCTGTGTTAATCTGCACATATTCATTTTAATCTTATTTTTATACTGTTTACACTCTCAGTTACCCACAAGTAAGTCTACATTAGTTGTGCCAGTACATCATAATATACATCCTTATGTGCTGTAAGTTCGAAGAAATGTGAAAATGTCTGTGACTACTAAACATCCATGTTGTCGTGTTGCAGCAGTGATATTCTGGAATTCCCTAGCTGTTCATTCAGAGACAAGTTACATAATCCTCTCACCTCCCAGGTCAGACAAGGTGAATTACAAGCAACGTTATTAGCTAGGACTATCATCCTGACATTGTTGGTCAAGTGAGATGGCTCTAAGAGACTGCTGATAACCAACATCCATTGAGTGATGGCTGTCGCTTTTGCAGCGAGAAGACAAAGGCGTATAGTGGGTTAGTTCTTCCGAAGATTGGTTGTCAAACTGATACTGAGGTAGTCCGTTCCATGGTGGTGACAATAAAGCAGCTTACCTGGGACGCTCCAGGGTGTACAGTGGCTCACAGTGAGTGAGGCTGTTGGTAGGGTGTGTTCACTTGGGTACATGCTGCAAGTGCCTGTGTCAGCTGACATCCTCCTCAAAGTCGTCACCTGCCCACCAAGGCTGGACAGACCTCGCCTTCGTCACACCAGTGTCTACTACTGGAATAGCTGATGCCCTCCTCAAAGTCATCATCTGCCGAACATGTCTGGATGGACCTCTTGTTTAAAAAGCCAATTTCTGCTACACCATCAACTGCTGACACTGGGATTGAGCTCAAGTGATGCCAGTTGTAAATCACTCATGCCATGGAGACATGATGGGAAACATTGTTACAAAAGGAAATAGTACATGCTCCTCCAGCAGATTCCATTCTCAACAGTCCCTCCATATCTCTGATTGGACTACGCATCAGCATAATTATCCTTAGTGCTTTCCTAGTACCTAGAATGATGCTGGCCTGCTGCATCCCTCACATGTAGTCCACTACAACAATCATAAGTTTTCTAACATCAACAATCACAGTATAGGTTAACTATGAACAATTTGCTGGAAAACGTCAGATACACACTGAACATCTTGATACTGTTGACAGGTCGGTAACCACTCATCTCTCCCTTGAATCGTTCACCTTATTCCCAAAAACTCTATGATTTTATTGACATGTTATACATCTTTAGAGCGTCTGGTTCTCAAGATCTCAATCTTGACACAGTTCAGGCAAACAAACCTTTTCGCTCTGAAAGGTCCTGCATAAACAATAAAGAATTTACTAGAAATAAACTGCTGTTTCCCTCAAAGACAATTTCTTTTAAGTAGTACATTCTGTCCAATAGTTAAATTAAACTCCCTTATCTTCCTGTATGTACTTCCTTTCTTTTCTTTCCTTGAGTATGTAACTTATCGATTGCCAGTCTTACAGAATCTTGGTATCTTGGTGTCATTGTTTCTGAGCATGTATGTATAGCTGTTGGGGATTCATTTCTGAGTTCAGCGACTGGAGCCATTCCTGTAGTTTTGGTAGACGTTATTCACAGTGGCTTGAAAGTCCTGAGCATAAAGATCCCACTTCCTATGTTACTTCTAGCAGTATGTGTGACATAATTTCATCAGTTTCTTTATTGTTCTCCCAGCCAGGTTCGAACTTGAGTGGTAACGTGATGTAAATACAGGGACACTTCCTCTCTGCCTCAGCATACCTTTCCACCTTCGTAAATTGAAACCGCCACCCACTGTCTGAAATAACCGTTTGCACTGCCTACCGCCCTTAGAAATTTGTTCATAAACGCTTATGCAATTGATTGTGCGGTCCCATATCTTGAAGGAGTGAATGTCACATAACTAGAAGTTAAATCTGTGGGCACTAAAACATACCGAAATCCATTTGGTGTATGTGCTACTGCCTCAGAAAGGTCTACCATGTCTTGTTCTCTCAGCCTGTTAGGTACAATAGGAAAGTGACAAATATTATATGACACCAACACAATGTGAACTCTCTTCTAGATGTTCCTAAAGTACACTGATTCCTTCAACTTTTTAAAACACTTTCTAGGCCTGTAGTGCACATGGTTCAGGTATACATACAAAATGAGTTTGTAAACCAGCCTTTCAGGTATGCAATGCATCGAATTGTCAATACCTAAGTCGCTCCTACGGAACAGGATATCATTCTTTACCTTATGGAAAGTCCTGATAGTGGCCTGGTGACGGTTATAACACTTCTCCTTCACTTTCTTCAGTATAGGAGCTTTCTCTTGTTCTGTAGCTATATTCCTAAGTGTCATTCCAACAAAGTTTTCGAAGAGGACTCATTTGAATTGCACAACCTTGATGCAAACATCTCTGAAGTTCCAGTTTCTCTTTTCAGTGTGTCCTGGCTGAGCACGTGACAGAGTGCTGGCCACAAATAGTTCCTTCCCCGGAATGTAATATATTGTGAATTGGAATTCTTGTAACAGTAAGACCCAATGCCTCATATGTCAGTGCAACAGTTTCTCCAGCATTCATAGCTCCTCCAAAGAGAAAAATAATGGAAACTAGTAGATGCCTAAATAATCGCTAGAGCCTCTAGTACCTTTCGACTTCGTTCAACATTCTACTTGCAAATGCAGTTGTCTTTTGCGCATCCCAACCATTCTGCACCCCCTCTTGAAACAGATGCACACCAAGACCAACCTGAGCACTGTTAGTGTTAAGGCAATAATCCTTACATAAGCCTTGGTGAGATAGAATGGTTGCCTCCAAGAGACTCCTTTTTATTAATTCAAACTGGCATTGCCCCTCTTCATTCCATTCAGATACAGTGTTTTTGCCTGTGAGGCGGTACTTCCAACTCATTATATCGTTCACTATGATCTCCTTATAAAAAATTATTGGTGACGTGTCCCAAAAATTTCTACTCAGATCAACCGAATTTGAATTTTGCAATGCCTTTTTCCCATGATTTCGATAAGAACTTCATCTACATAAACAGTTGTCTTAATTCTTACTTTTAAAATCTTCTGGAATGACATTGCCTAGACCTCTTATAAAGGTCTAGACCTCTAATAAAGACCTAATGGCAGTTTGTGGGAGTGATAACAGTGAACAAAACAGAGAAAGGCATGCTATTTTGGCACTCCAGATGAATCTTGATCTGCTTGTTGCTGGCACTGAGATTTACTGAAGTAGGCACCTTCACACTATGAAAGCGCTGGAGGAAGTCCTCTCCATCTCTGATCAGTCTCTCTCTGGCTTCATATTATTGTTAATCTGTCACGAATGTAAGACTAAATGTATCGATCTGTTCCTCTTCTCCACACAATCAATGGGGCTACTATAGATTGGTGCAGTTTGCACTATTACATCTTGAGGAAGCATAGCACCAATTTCGGCCTCTACTGTTTCACGATAATACTGGGGAACTGCATATGTCTGAGTGCTCTTTCATCTTAAATCTTTACAAAAAGTTAGAAACCACCCAGGTCTCTCAGAGAGGACTGAAAGCTGTAAGTATAGTTCATGTAGTTTGTGTTTTCTGGCTCAGTTTTCTAGAAAATGAAAAAATCATGAAATTTCAAATAAATGTCATGGACAGTAACCAAAATTACGACAAAATACAAGTTTTCCAATATCAGAAAATAACACCAAAGTTTTCAGTTTGAGGTCACTGAATAAAAGCAAAAGTTTTTTCGGTAATTTTCAGCACATTTTCACCATTTTTGAGTATTTCTATCATTTTTTGAATATTTTCACAATATTTCAAGCTTTATCATCCTTTTCCAAAATTGCTTTTTAATGAACTATCATTTCCCTGTCATTTCGTCAATACTTCTATTACTTCCTGTGACTTTTACTCGAAATTTCGTAACTTTTTCATTTTGTCCCAATTTGAGCCAGAACATAGAAATTACACTTGCTGCTATTAAAAAAAATCTCAAGAAAGCATTGAAAACATTTGGGGAAAATAATTTTCAAATTACAAAAATGGCTCTGAGCACTATGGGACTCAACATCTTAGGTCATAAGTCCCGTAGAACTTAGAACTACTTAAACCTAACTAACCTAAGGACATCACACACACCCATGCCTGAGGCAGGATTCGAACCTGAGACTGTAGCAGTCCCGCAGTTCCGGACTGCAGCGCCAGAACCGCTAGACCACCGCGGCCAGCTTCAAATTACAAACTCAATATCATGAATTTCTGTACAATTATCTTGTTTCCTCTATACTGTTTAATATTTCCGTTTTCAAAAAATTTTAAATCGAACTCAATCATTATTTTTAAATATTTGTTTAGCAAAATAATATTAAACTCATCACTGAGTTCAGTACAAATTTTTCCCTGTGTTTTACAGTTAGGTATTCAAATTCAGTAATGTTACATACTGTAAAACATCTACTTCTGGTTCATTAATTTTCTTAAACAATTTTATGTTGTTTACACCATTGAGATTTTTAAGTAGATAAGGATAAAGGAAAGGAAATAAATTATTTAAGTGTATAAGCAGATTCTTGCTATTATGGTGGCTCAGTGCAGGAGTGGGGGATGCCCAGAACTGAGTTCATCGAATATAAACCATCATGTTATAGCTGTCAAACATATGCCACCTTAAATTAGAGATGATGGATGACAGATGCCAGATGACCATTAACATCAAGTCAGCAGATTATCACAACATCGAAATATAGCAAAAAAAAAAATTAAATGAGACTAACTTTTAAAAGATGAAATGTTATGTCACTTGATGTAGATTATTTATGGAAGCAGATTTAGTACAAATGGATTCTCGACAGTAAAAAGGAATTTAAAAAATAGATAATGGATTTTAATATTTATTAACTGTAACTAATTGTTTTTGTAAATTTACTTAGGCTATTCCAGTTATGGATGAAACTAGTAAAAATGTTTGAGAAGCTTTCGAAAAAATTAGTTTCTAACTATGCTGAGAAACCATCAAACAGATAATGGAAGAGAATTTTCCAACAAAGATTTTCAAGGAATTATAAAAAATGTAACATTAACCACTGATCAACATTTACAGAATTAAAGACAAATTGCTCTTCAAGGTAATTAGAAGTGGATCGATTAGTAATAAACTGGTTGATGACATTTGGGAATAAAGATGAAACTGAAGGATGGAGATAAATTTAATTTAAATCTGACTATAATTCTTGCTAATGATCGTAAACCAACATTTGAAATGTAAAAGGAACTGAGAATAAGCAAACTGAAGAGTATTTTTGATAAGAGTTACAGTGCAAATCGGCCTAAAGAAATTTTTTGTATTGGAGATGTTATATTTTCATATCCAGTTTCCTCCAGATTGAAAGATATCACAGGAAACTTTTATGAGCAAGAGCTGCAAAAACAAATCATCAAAGATATAAAAGAAGGATGATCATATTTGTGTTAAATGGTTATGATTTGATAATTCGTATAATAGTTGGGTAAATAAAGATAAAATTGTTTGATAAAATTTTTTATATATAAGTGGATATAGTCCCAACAAAGAAAATTACACTCTCATTATTTCTGTCTGTTTGCTATACTGATGATCATGCCAAACACTGTGTCTATATACCTACATTCATTAATCAATTGACTGATAATTGTGTGAATTATTTATTTGATATAAATGGTGATAAAATTTGTAATTTTTTTTAAATATTAAAAGCGATAGAAGCAGTCTTGACTGTGTCAAACATAGATTAATATAAACACTTAATATCCAAGTATTTCTTTAGTTAAATTAAATATAGGTCTCTTTTGTTTATTTTATAACCATTATCACATAAGTATTGTTCAAAATTTCATTTTTTATTTTCTGTCTTTGCTAGGATATATTGAGTAAAGCACTTGTATTACTTATTTTATTTCTACTTCACTGAGATTATGTACTACAATTTTATGAATTATCCCATTATTAAGTTTAGTTGTAAGATCTTGAGCAACGATAACAGATTTAATATACATACTGCTGATGTTACACAGTTGTCATATAACTAATTTTTGTTTTGTCCTTATTTAGTTCATATTTCTGTAGCAGTAAATTATTTTCATTAACTACACAGCAATCTAAAAAATATTTAATGTCATCAGTTTTCATATTGTATAGCACTTTACCTTCTTCTGTTCTAAAAGTTTTAAAATCAGATTTACTTTGTACTTAATATTTTATAGTTACTTTATAGTTGACACATTTTTTTAATATTTACATGATTAAATTTATTATCAGGATGCTCCTCAATATTCTATGTTGATAATATTGATTTAATTAATTCCTTAGTTGGACCACCAACTTTAAAGAAATGGTCTTTTTGAAGTAAGTCACTTGTAACTATAGAGCTTATGTCTTCAACTCCGTTTTTGGTATTTTGTTGCTTCCCATTCTTAATAGTTAGTCTTCGATTTTTCGTCTCCAAGCTCAGTAGTAAGTTTTTCTTTTTTCTCTTCTTTTATTATAATTTTATTTTCAATTTCCAATGTAAGTTGTTCTCTTTCTCTTTTGTAACTTGTGTTGATTTTCAAATTGATAGTAAAACATCTTTTGATACCTAGTTTTTAAATTGTTTCGGTTCTTCTTTTTTTAGATGATACAATAGGAGAATCCAGATTAATTAATAAATACAGTTTGTACATCAATATTCCTGAGCTCAGTATTTGTGACCTCTGTAAAATTCTAAAATTCAGTGTTATCCTCCTCATCTAAATATTTTATAGTAACATGTTTGGTATTTTTATATTCTAGTATCTCTGCTATATCTTTAGCTTTAATCCAAGGATTCCTCATTTCAGCAATAAACGCTAATAGTTGTTTATCATTATATGTATGTTTATTGCTGATGATGTCAATGAATGAATCTATTTAATAGGAAAACATTTTTCTCAGAAAATATTTTTGTTTAGTATTATTAATTTGTATTATACATTTGAGCTACTTCTTATTCTGAGCACTATGGGACTCAACTGCTGTGGTCATAAGTCTATATATATATATATATATATATATATATATATATATATATATATATATATATATATATAGAGGAAGAGAGTACTGCTGTTGTTGATGGTGAAAATAATGGTTTAAGATGATAAAAGTAAAACAATAAGCTACTTAAATAATTTTGGTTACTTGTATGTAGCAGATAATATAAATAGTCATGTGTGTGATGATCTATTCAGAGAAATAATGTTATTTATGTTAACATTTGATCTTGACATAAATAGTGAGTCACATGAAGATACCTTGAATTTTATGAATGTGCCAAGATGCAGTATAAAATATTCATTTGGCAGCTATTGCACCAGTATCTATAAATAGAATTGAAAAAATATAGACTACCGTTATAAAGGAGCAAACAGGAATGTACTACAATTAGAATAAGCTGCATTTTATTTATGACAGAAATAAATTGTGATTCAGTTCATTCATAATAGTTCAAGGCAATCGTAAAATGCGTTTTAGTCAGGTACGTGCCGAGTAAAACTGTGAGGGACGGGAAAAACCCACTGTGGTACAGCAACAAAGTTAGGAAACTACTGCGAAAGCAAAGAGAGCTTCACTCCAAGTTTAAACGCAGCCAAAACCTCTCAGACAAACAGAAGCTAAACGATGTCAGGGTTAGCGTGAGGAGGGCTATGCGTGAGGCGTTCAGTGAATTCGAAAGTAAAATTCTATGTACCGACTTGACAGAAAATCCTAGGAAGTTCTGGTCTTACGTTAAATTAGTAAGTGGCTCGAAACAGCATATCCAGACACTCTGGGATGATGATGGCATTGAAACAGAGGATGACACGCGTGAAGCTGAAATACTAAATAACCTTTTTCCAAAGCTGTTTCACAGAGGAAGACCGCACTGCAGTTCCTTCTCTAAATCCTTGCACAAACGAAAAAATGGCTGACATCGAAATAAGTGTCCAAGGGATAGAAAAGCAACTGGAATCACTCAACAGAGGAAAGTCCACTGGACCTGACGGGATACCAATTCGATTCTACCCAGAGTACGCGAAAGAACTTGCCCCCCTTCTAACAGCCGTGTACTGCAAGTCTCTAGAGGAACAGAAGGTTCCAAATGATTGGAAAAGAGCACAGGTAGTCCCAGTCTTCAAGAAGTGTCGTCGAGCAGATGCGCAAAACTATAGACCTATACCTCTGACGTCGATCTGTTGTAGAATTTTAGAACATGTTTTTTGCTCGAGTATCATGTCGTTTTTGGAAACCCAGAATCTACTCTGTAGCATGTTGTTATCAATGGAGAGACGTCTACAGACGTTAAAGTAACCTCTGGCGTGCCACAGGGGAGTGTTATGGGACCATTGCTTTTCACAATATATATAAATGACCTAGTAGATAGTGTCGGAAGTTCCATGCGGCTTTTCGCGGATGATGCTGTGGTGTACAGAGAAGTTGCAGCTTTAGAAAATTGTAGCGAAATGCAGGAAGATCTGCAGCGAATAGGCACTTGGTGCAGGGAGTGGCAACTGACCCTTAACATAGACAAATGTAATGTATTGCGAATACATAGAAAGAAGGATCCTTTATTGTATGATTATATGATAGCGGAACAAACACTGGTAGCAGTTACTTCTGTAAAATATCTGGGAGTATGCGTGCAGAACGATTTGAAGTGGAATGATCATATAAAATTAATTGTTGGTAAGGCGGGTACCAGGTTGAGATTCATTGGGAGAGTCCTTAGAAAATGTAGTCCATCAACAAAGGAGGTGGCTTACAAAACACTCGTTCGACCTATACTTGAGTATTGCTCATCAGTGTGGGATCCATAGCAGATCGGGTTGACGGAGGTGATAGAGAAGATCCAAAGAAGAGCGGCGAGTTTCGTCACAGGGTTATTTTGTAACCGTGATAGCGTTACGGAGATGTTTAGCAAACTCAAGTGGCAGACTCTGCAAGAGAGGCGCTCTGCATCGCGGTGTAGCTTGCTCGCCAGGTTTCAAGAGGGTGCGTTTCTGGATGAGGTATCGAATATATTACTTCCCCCTACTTATACCTCCCGAGGAGATCACGAATGTAAAACTAGAGAGATTCGAGCGCACATGGAGGCTTTCAGACAGTCGTTCTTCCTGCGAACCATACGCGACTGGAACAGAAAAGGGAGGTAACGACAGTGGCACGTAAAGTGCCCTCCGCCACACACCGTTGGGTGGCTTGCGAAGTATAAATGTAGATGTAGATTTAGAACCCAACATTTTAATTAGAAATAAAAGACCAGAACATAAAAATGAAATTGATAAAAATATTCAATGTCCATGACAGATGGAAAACATTGTACATTGGTTTGACATTTTTTTCCAAATATTAGGAACAATCCATTAGAAATACATAAGGAAAAGGAGAAGATATGATACTTGGAGATTGATATTAACACAGCAAAAAGTCAAAGCAATATATTTTGGTTATTAGTGCCGGACATTTCAAGATGGCAGTAGGTGGGCATCCGGGGTGTTTTTCCTACAAGTGAAATGATAAATGCCAGGATTCAGGGAAAAAATTGATTTTATTCCATTATCACTAAGAGATACAGTGTTAATGAAAACTGGCTACAGCCGCGGAGTGAACCGGACATGGAACGGAAAGAGCACTTTGCCCTCAATAGGAAGGACAGGTGGACACGTCCAGAGGGTAAGGAAGCGGGCAGGCAAAAGAGCGATCCGCTGTTGCGGCCGCTACCTCACCGATCCTCCTGTGTATCTCATGTGACGGCATCGGGTCCTCCCATGGGTGGGTTTGTGACAGAAAGTTAGCGTCTCTCACTCAGCAATAACGTGGTGGTGTCCCTAGCTCAGAGTAATACCGTGGGAGCCAGCCACAAGTACTGTGGAGTAGTTTATGTAACTGCTCACGCCACTGCCTGAGAGTGAAAATGATGGAAGTAGAATAGGATACAGATATTTTACCATTTTTATCCGTTACCATGTACAATTCCTTACTCCTTCCGTCAGAGCTGGTTACGGGTCTCAAAAATGGTTCAAATGGCTCTGAGCACTATGGGACTTAACTTCTGAGGTCGTCAGTCCCCTAGAACTTAGAACTACTTAAACCTAACTAACCTAAGGACAACACACACATCCATACCCGAGGCAGGATTCGAACCTGTCACCGCAGCGGTCGCGCGGTTCCAGACTGCAGCGCCTAGAACCGCTCGGCCACTCTGGCCGGCGGTTACGGGTCTGTGATTGTTACAATGCTTGACACTAATCACTCTTAACGACTAATTCAAAACACAAAAAAGTTTTTCTTTTGATGCACATGGAACGCGACCGACATTCACTGTTTTTTGTTTAAAAAGGGGGTCTTAAAACTGCTAGAGGGTTGAATTCTCATTTTCAAAAATTGATCATGAAATACGCTATAGGGGCAGGGAGTACAAAGTTTGTTTATTTACTTTACAATATCATTATCCACTGGTGTTGCTTGAGCCGTTCATAATTGGAAGTATCTGGTAATATAATGTGTCCTTTTCTACACACTTTGCGAAGCCGTTGGAGTCAGTGTAGTAGCCGCTAGCCAACCGCGTGCGTGAGGCTAGGAGTAGAGACGGTCAGAGGGCTAGATGGCGGAATGAGCGTATCGAGTGCCAGCGACGGTAACACTCGCAGGTGGGAATCGCATCAATGGAGGCTCAAGTGACTCACAAACAGGGGGTAACCTAGCAATAAGTGATAGATACGAATGCAGAATGAGCCTGTAATATGCATAACTGGCAACTGGAGAAACGAAGTATAAAACGTTTTCATTACAAATAGTTAGTTTTTAGTCATGGTATCTGAAAACTACTTTCCCATAAACTGTTTTAACAAATTTGCTTAAAACTTGAGTGGACAGTTATACAATACTTTCTAGCTTAACCCATTGTGAGGGCCATGCCTGTGAAGTAGTGTGACTCATCAGACGTTACTCATGGTAGCGTCTGGCTTGGGATCTGGTACAACCTGTGGTGAAGGCTCCCGTGATTTACAGTAGCCGTATTTATACAAAATCCATACAATGATGCCAATGGCTATTAGAGCTACAGGCACAAACGTCAGCAATGTGCGCGGTAGCAAATGGTGTGACGCAGGAACACAGTTTCGTGACAACAACAAGCAGCGAAGTTGTAAAAAAAAAATGGTTCAAATGGCTCTGAGCACTATGGGACTCAACTGCTGTGGTCATCAGTCCCCTAGAACTTAGAACTACTTAAACCTAACTAACCTAAGGACATCACACACATCCATGCCCGAGGCAGGATTCGAACCTGCGACCGTAGCAGTCGCACGGTTCCTGACTGCGCGCCTAGAACCGCGAGACCACCGCGGCCGGCTAGCGAAGTTATATTTCTATCCCTTAAAATTAGGCATGCGTTACCGATGTGCGAAGCGTTCGACATGTTTGTAAGATTTTTCTTTTGTTGTGACACTATTGATGCCTTACGGCAAGAACTGAGAAAGCGAGACGGATGCCTGCAACAAGAGAGGAGCGATACTTTGATATAATGTGACTGGAAAAGAATGTGACAGTCTTGGTACTGTCCGAGGGCTTAGTCCCGATTAATTCAACTAGTTCCTCATCGACAGCAAAAATAAATACAGAATAAGACTGACAACACGGCAATAGAGTAAGTGGTGAAAGCGGGAGGGTCAAAAACTTAACTGCTGGAGTATGCAGTCATGGGGGGCCACTGGTGATTCCAGCAGAACGGACGCACCAGCACTGTGCCGCGTGAGTAGCTTAAATAATCGTATCGTCAGAATCTATACAAGCTTACTCGGTCTACCATAGAAACCATTAGGTATGTATCCCCGCGTCAATCGATAGATTACGCGTTTCAGCGTTTCAATTTGCCTAAGGGCGAAATGGCGTGGCCAATGAGGGAGTTCTTCGCAAGCCGGGGTGCCTTATTTTGGCATACCCAGTAGAACCAGTGGTGTCACCGCTAGTGACTGTGATTCTGAATATGTGCTAGTGTAGGTAACTACTATGAGTTTCGTCGGCTTATCTTTTCCTATCTCTCGTTCTACTGGGGATTACTACTGTATTTTGATTATTAAAGCAACATGCGTCATGGCATGCACACCATGCTTGAGTTCAGCACAAAAAGCGCACCGCGTGCACGTCTCTCAGTATGAGCAAATAATTACTTATAATATTTAGATAAAAAGGTATGTCTTCGTATACGGAATGTTTCCCTCGATTGCTATTTTCAAAGGAACAAAGTTACAATAATATGAATTACCTGTATTTGCTATTTCCCCATGGCTCAGTTTGAGCATTCTCTAATTACATTGAACGTTTTGGTACATGACATAATAAAATAAAAATACACTTCAAAGTGGGGAGGCAAGTTCAGAGAGAGGGGGAGACTGTCAGATAACATACACAGATACATCATGAAATACAAAGAACTGCAGGAGGAGCTCTAAAATCTTAAGCTAAGCACAATAAACATTTTCACATATGCTTTTCAGTAGTAGCTAGAGCAGGGACTGTTGCGATAATTTTTCTCTAGTTATATCTGCTGTCATTTACTTCTGCTTATACGTCGATATATTTCATGTGAAAGTATTGAACAATGTGCGCCTAACTGTTCTTCCTGTACCTTACGGTGCGTCATGAACTCCGATATTACTTCTGCCTGTTTGCTAAGACACTGTCTCCCTAACAATTTTTGGTTCTCTCAATTGCTTTAATACTGGGTGATACATTCATTGATGATCCTGTATCTCTACGTGCTTTGTTTCTTTGTGCCTGTACTCTTTGACCTTTGCAGTGATTTATTCAACCTACCTGCAATATCCTATGAATTGCTGCGCTGCATCGGAGATTCTCGCAGACGGCGAAATCTGATTTTCCAGTGACGGACTAATCTTGAAGTGTAATAACCGCAATTCGGTGTTGTAAATCATAAAAAGCAGCTTGAAGTGTGTTCCTCTTTTTAATGTATTTTGTGAGAACACGTATAATTGTGTTTGGTAAAATCGATACGTTATTTTGATGTGCCAAGGGAAGATTGTGGCTGTATTCCCAAGTTTTCTAACTGCTTTATGTAAAGGCTCTGGATGCTGTAGCTAAGCGAGGTTCGGTGCAGTCGCTTTGGCGTGATGTTAGTGGTATGTGCTGTAGTCAGCAGGATTCTTGTGTCGCGTCGGTAGTGAGCGTATCTCTGTAAAGCGACTGCTTGTTCGGTGTCTTTATGAAGAAACAATATTCACGCTGCTGAGAAACGTTAGAAAATGTATCTAGCTCGTTGGCACAATGGTTGAATCCATACTGATTTGTAATACTCGATTGTTCTCTGTTATCATTAGATATGCAAAGCACGCAACTCACTTCAACTAAGTTTTGTGACGTAAGGATACGACTGGAAATATGTAGATTGAAAATCTGGTTACGCTTAGTCACCTTCAGATGCTCAAGTCCTCATACCGCGATTGCAACTACAAAATAAATGGTAGTTCTTGCCCCAATTTGAGTGGAGCATTACTGAACATGATCGATAATTGATGTTACTTACATGGTATCCTGAGTAGAGCTTCGCGGTATTTGTATCTTAATATGCGATTTCTGCTTAGTTCGAAATCTCTATTAGGAGTACGTTTACCTGGGTAGGATTTGACTATACTGTTGTATTATATTGTCTCTCTCGCATGTAACAAGGATTTCCATGAAAATGCATATCATAGCGTGGGCCATTGGTAAAATATGGATCTCTGTTAATAACTTCTGCTACAGTGACAGATAAGACGGCCAAACCTGCCGGGAAGTGTTAACTTAATTTTCAGGTGGGGCTGGTAGACTTGTGTTTACTCTAAAATACGTCCATTGTGTCTCTGATTATTCAGTCACACAACGGAGGCAAGTTGCGTGAGAAACTAGAATATTTTCCTTTATCCAATCGAAGCTATTAGCATGCCAGGATTGATATGGCAGATTGTGCAGAATGGTTTAGGGTGAGCTGTGAACAGTCTAATATTGGACTTAGTTTAACCATTAAACAAGCGCGTAACCGTTTATTTGATAAATGATTTTATGTTTTAACTTAACGTTTTAATAATTCCTTGCTAAGAAGGGGACAGTGAGTGTTTTATGAAGGGAACTAATTTTTCCAGTATACCCCGCGTGTGCAGGCCAAACAAGAAGCGTGCACGTGACGGGACAGCTGACTGCCGTACCACGTCAGAGCGATGGCCGCCGGTTGGTGTTAGAAGTGGTGGGGGAGAAGGCGCGCATTCGAACCTCTGCGCGCGGGCGACAATGTGGCGTCGCTCGCCGTACCGGCAATGTATTTCCAACTGTACCTTTGTTAATATTTCTTATTAGGAGAATGGAAAGACGTTTACCAGGCAGTCGGTAAATGTTCCTACGGTGTAGAAATCTTTAGTGACACGCTTGTGGCCGTGTTGCCTCTAAGTTGACGAGGGTAAGCTTATCTTTCTTAGTTTTTGTTTTACAGTAACATTTCCTTACTACCAGATAATAAACAACAATTTTGAACCTAAATTGGATTTAATTGCTGCCCCAGTGTGCGAAATCTGTGTTCAAAATAACAGTTACGGCATTGCTTTAAAAGTAGCGTTCTAACTCAACTCGTGTAACTGTTAAGCGCTGCACAGAAGTTAGTTGTGTTAGTGAACCATTTCTTCTTCATGTAAGTAACATTTGGCGACTTCAAAAGTAATGGCAGTGGATAACGTGATACGTTTACATGACACTCTTTGTAGACATACATAACAATTTCCTTGTGTCAAAATAAATAATTGACCAACAGAACTTCTCATAATACATGTTAAGAAATAGAACTGCACTATGCATGAAGCATTGTAGAAAGAAAAGAAACAGTTGTGTATTGGAGACAGCTGTTACTTTCAAGTGCAAGATTTTATGTCTCAAGCTATCCAAGGGTATTAGTAACATTGAGTGAGATGGCAATTAACTTACTCTGCATTTTTTTGGTGTGCAAATTATGGCACAGGAAGTAGTTTCTGACTGACTCTCGAGTGGAGCATAACTTGCGTTCTTCGTATGTATTCACTTGCAACCACATGTTTTTCTAAGGAATGAATTACTATTAAGTATTTGAGAGGCCTTTTGCTACATTTATCGTCTATTTCACTTATAGTGACATTATGGAAACTGACTCGGTTTCCTATACGCCTCGTCGAGGTCTTTGTCTCCATGAGCCTGCATTAATTAAAGTTAAGCAATGCATAAGCAGTAGTGCAACAAGGACATGGCCATATGTAGCACTGTTGCCAAATTTATTCAACATGGCTGATCCAAGATGGTGGCGATAGAACTGGCAATCTCGCATATCATGGAGGGAAGTTCAAATTTTGGCGGGAAAATAGATCAACTGGGCTACCTCCACTAACATAACCCCCATCCCTTCTCGGAATTCATAAAGTGTAGCAGAAATAGTTAACGGTTGCTTTTGTTGTTCTTGTAGGGGGTTTCGTGATCTCTCTGATTGCATGCACGGAGATTCTTGTCCTAACATGACTTGTTCACGAAAATAGCGCAGAATGACACCGATTGCATTCTTCCTGATGGTCCTAATGAGGCATCATGTGTTACCCTTCACAGAAACCATAATGTCCTGGTAAACTTTACACCGCTAAAAGCCTTCATCATGTATGTGCACACTTGTGAAAACACCGTTAATCATAAAAGCATTCTTGTTATTTGGAAAGAGAGACGATGGTCGCATGAAGCTCTTCCAGGAAATAGTGACGTTTTATAAAAGCTTCCCATTGGCTGTACATTCAAATGAAGCTCTCCCATTGGTCGCCTCAGTCTATAACCAACCTCCATTGTTCTCAGTCCACTCCTGTCTGCCGTGTTGTGAGTACCATCTTCTCTGTGTGTACATGGTTTTTCTCCCCAAGATGAAGAGATGTAGAGGCAGCAACGATTCAGAGTGTAGCGGCAAGAGGCGTAGAGTTCTGGAGGCACGATTACCAAGTGAGTAAATAATTTGTATTGCCGGCCGAAGTGGCCGTGCGGTTAAAGGCGCTGCAGTCTGGAACCGCAAGTCCGCTACGGTCGCAGGTTCGAATCCTGCCTCGGGCATGGATGTTTGTGATGTCCTTAGGTTAGTTAGGTTTAACTAGTTCTAAGTTCTAGGGGACTAATGACCTCAGCAGTTGAGTCCCATAGTGCTCAGAGCCATTTGAACCATATTTTTAATTTGTATTTTGAGTGTAAATTTTCGTGTTTATGTTAAATTTGCCTTGTTAATTCCGTCTTCTTGTTATAGTACAACTCCAGGATTTTAACTTGGAGTGTGAGGAGAGATGGGAGGAGGCTACACAATGGCAGACTCTCGATGTCCAGCCTTCTGTGGTTGGTTCGCAGCCAGTATTGCCATGTGAGTATAATTTTCATTGTAATTTGTTATTGTACAGTAGCGATTCAAAATTTTCTTATTTCATACTTGTTTTTTTCAGGTTATATGTCTTGTTTGTTGTTGTTGTTGTTGTTCCTATTGTAGGTGCGACAGATCAGCTGCCAGATGCCGATTCTGATGGGGAGGGTAACGTGCCTGATTGGATCAGACAAAGGGCCACTGAACTAGAGGAAGAGGAAAGGCGCTGTGATCTGGTCCAATTACATGATGATGATGATGATGATGATGATGACTTCTTTGAGTGTGTGGTGGAGTCGCCTAACAAGTGTTAATACCAGAGCGAAAAAGGTGATTACTCACTCTGCTTATAACTTGGTGATCGTCAGAATTCTTTCTTTCACTGCGCCAGCAGCGGTAAGCAATTTACTTAACTATTATTTTCTTTATCTCTTCTTCTACAGTGGTCGCATCTCCAAAACCGCAACACAGTGCGGCACGCATGCCGGTGGTGGCTAAACCTTCTTCCTCCCCAAAGCGGCGCCTGGTAAGACACACATCGCCCATAAGGGCGCCGCTAGTCACCACCAGGGAAGCCACGGCCCCCACCCCAACACCGCCACTCTGGCGTCATGGGCCAAGCAACGAATCACCACCCCTCAAGTTACCAGGTTGGGTCTGCAGCAGCAGCAACAACAGCATCGGGAACCATCACCACAGCCTGGCTGTTCCCATCAGTCTGACCTGAGATAGGTAATAGAGATGATCCAAAGGCTAGTGGCAGTTCTCTCTCCTGTCCTTGTGGTGAAGGACATCAGGTCAGTGATACCATATCGCAGTTAGAATACCCGGTGATTGCAGGCACCTTTGAGGAGCCTACCTCGTTCACGAGGATCGAGAACCCAGTAGGTGGGTACCGCGACCCAGTTGGTTTCCTAAGGGCATGCCTTCCTGTCGTGCAAAAGGAGCTCCTAAAGGTAGTCAATGATCCGCGGTATCCCGCCATTAAATGCAGAGCCCTGCTCTGCATCGAACTGTTGGACTGACGCAAAGTTGATTCTAGTGTTGAACAGACAACTCTTCATTATCTGTGGGGGAAAAAAGGCGTGATAATGCGGAGCGCGTCAATCGCCGAGTGGTTTCGTAAATCCACCTTGAGTGCTATACAGGTCCCGTTTACCGAGATGGAAATCAGAGGGCCAGCTAAAGCACTCATACGAATATTATACCTGGAGATCCATACACATGTCTATGATCCGATAAATGAAGGGTCAAGCTATATCAAGGTCCCTAAAGATATAGCTAATAAGCAGGCATGTACTAATGTCGAAAACAGAATGGGCCAGGCTTGTTTTGCATGGTCAATCCCCGCTTGTGAAAGATAGTACGATCGTAGGGATCATCCTGAACATCCCACTACATACCATGTAGTTAATAATATTCGTGGGTCTTATAACTTTGATGGTATCGACCTCCTCGTCAAGACCCAGGACATGCTTAAATTTGAGGCACAGAATACCAGAATATTTGTGTTTTAAGATACATACCAAATCACCTGCATTAAATTTCTGTCTGCGTGGATCCAGTATTTTAATGCGTTAGTACACCGTATACGTGAGTTAATTATCACGAACGTCTATTGGTGTAATTTTTATTTTGCTGTGTTTGGTTCGATAATACTGAGCATTTTTTTTTTTTTTTTGGGAGGATATCTGTCCATTTGTATAAGCCGCGGAGGTTAAAACGTATCCACATTCGATCTTTTATTGTCCTGTTCAGACGCTCCACGATACTTGCCTTCAGGTGAGTGAATATTGAATAGTGATGTATTCTATACCACTGCATCATGGCCTTGAAGTACCCATTGTAAAACTCTCCGCTGTGATCGGTTTGGGGGTTGTCTGTAGCAAACACACAAAGTCATCCGTGATATTTCTACCCGATTTTGTTTTAACTGGTAATGATCAGGCAAGTTTGGAGTATGCACCAATAACCATTAAAATATATTTGAATCCACTATTCTTATGTGAATATTCCCACATATCTACAAGATCAGCCTGCAATAAGTCATCCCGACCTTTAATCATAACATGCCTACGAGGGTATGTTTTGCGTGCTGGTTGTCAATACCATCACCGCTGTTGTTGTTGTTGTTTTCGGCATCAAGTATTGGTTTTATAATGGTTTTATATTTCTTGTTGCTCGGGTTTTTTGCGATCTCATGCACATCAGTCAAATGCAGTATTTCACGGTACATTTCCCTATAGTTAACTGAATAATTTTGGTAGGTCTTAGGAAAATAAGATTTATTAAGCCAGGTGTTCTTTCAGACCACCTATCACCAATCTGTATTGTGTGATCAGTTACATTAACTTGCCTAATATGTACGGTCTCAGCCTGTTGACGCCTAATGTTCTATGTATCTGACCAGGTGCATGACAGATAATGAATTTGTCAATGGCAACACTATCGTGTTCGTGTGGCTTTGTTTCTGCTGAGAGTTGCCTGAGAGATTCAGTAACCAGCTTAAAGTTCTCTGTTAGTGTTTGTTGTTGATCCGTATGCCGTAACCTTAGCAACCGTAATTTCTTTTGAACCGCTTTCCACGCATGAATCACTTTCTGCACTTATCAAACATCTCAGCAGCGTCAGGCTTTATATATCCGTTCTTCTTCTTCCTCTATGTGCCCCCCCCCCCCCTTTCAACAACCAGGAACTCCACATCTACTTTCCCCACAATAGCCTCGACCTTTTCAGTTAGGTCGGTTACTTTCTTACCGATTTCATTAAATAAGTCATTTAACGCAATGACCATTCTCATTCTGGTAATAGGTCTCTAGTTCTCTGTGCATACCTCCAACTTTATGCACAATAGCCTGAATTTTCGCATCCATGTACAGGCGAATGTTCTGTCTGTGTACACCCATTCTCTCGCTTTGAGAGCTAGACATACTCGCGAATTTGTACATGGTGCAGCGTATACTGATGTACTAACCTATCTTACCAGGCTATATATACAGAAACTCTTGAAAGTTTCGCCTGTACCTACCATCACTCAGTTTTCTTGTTTTATCAATAACGAGAAACCCATATTGTGAATGATTCCAGCAATCAGCACTTATCTTTACAAAATCATTGAGCGACATGTCAGTTCATACATTTGCTTGATAAATGTATTTTAAATTCAGATTGTCTTGTTTGAAGGCTATAATGAGGTTTGCATTATTCCTAAGCAACTGTTCCGGGATTTTGGAACATGGTTGGCTCAGATAAAACACAGACGACCGAAACAGAAATATTTTCGAATTTGGTATTTCTTCGAAATAATTTGAGACTCAAAATTAAACCAAAGATAAGAAAGCATATTACTTTAGTCTCAACTACAATTAAACTGTATTAATTTTTATGTCTCTAATTACAACTACTAAGTGCACTAAGTGCATTCGGGTGCAAATTCGTTAATATCCTTGTCAAGTTCTCACAAACAAATAATATATACACTACTGGCTATTGAAATTGCTACACCAAGAAGAAAGGCAGATGATAAATGGATATTCATTGGACAAATATATTATACTAGAACTGACATGTGATTACATTTTCACGCAATTTGGGTGCATATATCCTGAGAAATCAGTACCCACAACAACCACCTCTGGCCGTAATAACGGCATTGATACGCCTGGACATTGAGTAAAACAGAGCTTGGATGGCGTGTACAGGTACAGCTGCCCATGCAGCTTCAACACGATACCACAGTTCATCAAGAGTATTGACTGGTGTATTGTGATGAGCCAGTTGCTCGGCCACCATTGACCAGACGTTTTCAATTGGTGAGAGATCTGGAGAATGTGCTGACCAGGACAGCAGTGGAACATTTTCTGTATCCAGAAAGGCCCATACAGGACCTGTAACTTGCGGTCGTGAATTATCCTGCTGAAATGTAGGGTTTCGCAGGGATGGAATGAAGGGTAGAGCAACGGGTCGTGACACATCTGAAATGTAACGTTCACTGTTCAAAGTGCCGTCAATGCGAACAAGAGGAGACCGAGACGTGTAACCAATGGCACCCCATACCATCACACCAGGTGATACGCCTCTATGGCGATGACGAATACACGCTTCCAATGTGCGTTCACTGTGATGTCACCAAACACGGATGCGACAATCATGATGCTGTAACCAGAACCTGGATTCATCCGAAAAAAATAACGTTTTGCCATTCGTGCACCCAGGTTCGTCTTTGAGTACACCATCGCAGGTGCTCCTGTCTGTTATGCAGCGTCAAGGGTAACCGCAGCCATGGTCTCCGAGCTGATAGTGCATGCTGCTGCAAACGTCATCTAACTGTTCGTGAAGATGGTTGTTGTCTTGCTAACGTCCCCATCTGTTGACACAGGTATCGAGACGTGGCTGCACGATCCGTTACAGCCATGCGGATAAGATGCCTGTCATCTCGACTGCTAGTGATACGAGGCCGTTGGGATCCAGCACGGCGTTCCGCATTACCCTCCTGAACCCACCGATTCCATATTCTGCTATCAGTCATTGGATTTCGACCAACGCGAGCAGCAATGTCGCGATAAGGTAAACCGCAATCGCGATAGGCTACAATCCGACCTTTATCAAAGTCGGAAACGTGATGGTACGCATTTCTCCTCCTTACACGAGACATCACAACAACGTTTTACCACGCAACGTCGCTCAACTGCTGTTTGTGTATGAGAAATCGGTTGGAAACTTTCCTCACGTCAGCACGTTGAATGTGTCGCCACTGAAACCAACCTTGTGTGAATGCTCTTAAAAGCTAATCATTTGCAAATCACAGCATCTTCTTCCTGTCGGCTAAATTTCGCGTCTGTAGCACGTTATCTTCGTGGTGTAGCAATTTTAATCGCCAGTAGTGTAAGTATCTCGAAAGGTATCTAGAAAATATGTATTTATGATTCATGGTGCTTTGTGGAAATGGGTTGAAGATATCCAGGGACACAATCTGAAATGGTTTCGATGCTTCTGGTAACGTTTGCAAAGGAACTTTAGTTCTTGGTGTAGGCGCTCTTTGCACACAAGGCAAGCAATTTTGTATATACTTCCTAACGTCAGTTTGTCGACCTCTCCACCAGATATTTGAGGCTTTTCTTGCATTCATGAAAAAGGAAGTCGCCTCATAGCATAACGTAATCATCGCCAACACTTTGCTCAAGAATCATGAAAGAATAATACTTATTTGAAACAGAGTTTTCGAAACCGGTTTTTAAATTGTAAGCCATCTCCCAGTGCAGACGCAGACCGACGATAATGTATTGTTTATGAACAGCAGATTAAGAACGTGGAACCTGAATAAGTTAAGGCCCATAGTTTTTCAATAATCTTAAAGGTACCACAAGACAACTACTAACTGAAACAGAGGAAGGAATCTACTACAATACGAAAGAATATCTTTGAGAGAAGAAGTGGCGAACGCAGCATAGGATGTAAATGTGAAAAAGGCACGGTAGAAATCTTTGAGTAAAACTTGATATGTTGAATTTAGCTGACAGGGGAAAATATACAAATGCAGCAAGTAAAACAGACCATGAGGATTAGGGTTGTCTAAAAATGACGTTGACTGAGTGTCCAAAATCACAACAGTTATTTTGCACTTGGAAAACCCAGTTGCCGACATTAAATAAGAAAGAAAACTTTGCTCAAAGGAGAAGCAACTGTCAAGAGCTCCTTTGGCAACCCAGAAATAAGCAAATAAGAGAAGGTTGGAAGGAGAAAGGAATCCATAGAGAGGAGAGGGGTAGGGGCTATAAATACTAACATGAGCCCAATGTTAGATTCCAGTGAAATGCCTGAACACGAGACAATACTGCTCCTACCACTTAGCTAAGTGACAGACTGAAGAAAGGCAAACCTATGTTTATAGCATTTGCATATTTAGAGAAAGGTTTTGAAAATATTAACTGAAAGACACTCTTTGAAGCTCTGGAGGTACCAGCGATAAAACACAAGATTATCTACAGCGTGTAGAGAAATCAAACTGCAGTTCTAGGACTTCAATGACTTGGAAGGGAAGCAGTAACTGAGAAGTAGAGAGGATATGAAATGCAGACTATCAATGGCAAGAATAGCGCTTCTGGAAAAGAAAATTTGTTCACATCGAATATAAATTTTAATGATTTGGTAGTATTTTATAATAGTACTTGTGTGGAGTGTGGCCTTTTACGTAACTGAAACGTGGACAATGAACAGTTCTGTCAAGAGAACAATGGACGCTTTCAAAACGTGGTGGTAAATAAGAATGCTGAAGATTAGATACGAAGATCGTATAACTAAAGAAGAGGTACTGAATTAAATAGAGGAGGAAGAGGAAATTATGGCACAACTTGTCTACAAGAAGGTTTAGCTGACAGGACATATTATGAGACGTCTAGAAATGATCTATTTGGTAATGAAAGCTAAGTTGTAAAGTGAGACGAAGGCTTGCCAGTGGTAAGCAAATTGGAATGGATATAGGGTACAGTAGTTATGTAGAGATGAATAGATCTACACGGGATAGACTACTGTGGAACACTGTATCAACACGCAGACGAATTGTATTTCTTGTTAATGCAGCCCAACAGCAAATAACATCACTTTTAATTAGGTAGGTCATTTGCGTATTTATTGCCAGAATATTTGTTTAGTATAGCCTCTAGCACATACACCTTTGATGTATTTGTGTATACATCTCTATTAGTGTCTGCAAACAGCCTTATATTAGAGAAAAGTTACAGCTTGAATGCTGTTTTCTTTTGGCGACTGTCAGCAAATGATAAAGTTTAATTACTGCCATGACCATTCTGCCATTTGTAGCATTTTCCAAAAGACATCTATTCCTTCATGAAACAGCAACCAATGACTGGTTAAGTACTATCCATGACTTTCGAATGCACTGACAGTTCTCAAATTGTGTAGAAGTCATCGGTGGCAAATGAATCGTTATGCACTATTACATATGCTGCCATACTTTTCTGTGCAGTGGAGGCTTTTCCGCTGAGTTCAGATATCATGTGGCTATTCTCAGGCTTATTACAGGATGCACGAACGTCGTATGAAACTATCTTTAACTACCGTTTATCTCAGGGAAAGCAGGTTAATCAAAAAATAAATACGGTATTTTGGCAACCAAATATGGAATCGGCAGTTAGATTATAACGACTAAAGTAGTAATTATGAAACCAATTATTATGAGTGGCCCTTCATAACTACTTGCAAGACTGTGATGAGTGAGACCTTATGGATGTTGAAAACGATTCACATAATATTATATTGGGTTCTTCATGCCGAGGTGTTTGACATAAAGATTCGATCAGGGATGTAAAATCTGTCGGTAAAAGAAATCTACCTATCAGAGGCTATACATCCTGACTTTAAGACTATTTTAGCGATGCTGGAAAGTGTAATTTGCAATCTTGTGTTATTACATGTAATTATAAAGTGTGCTAAGCGTTGCAAATAAACAAAATGTCTTAAGACAAAACGAAATAATAAATAAGAAACTTGTTTACCTGGCCATCACATGCAGCAAGCACAGAAATATTCGTTTTGTAAATAACAAACGCCATTTTCTTCCTGTGACGTATTTTATTTGTTCTAGACACTTTTCGCCTTTTGCTTTAAGGCACTCCCAGTGGAATCTTTGTGATATTTGTAGATTATGAAACAGTTCAGGTCTTATTTTCGTACGTAAGTAAGTGATTACTTAGAATTAATCGAATTTTTGGCTGGCATCTGCGTTTCCTCCCATTTGATCGCAGGCTGTAAATCGTACTATAAAATCGCTTACGAGACATAAGCACATTTTCACGTTGCAAACTTTTTTCTTCAGAATTTTCATGTTCTTTGCACTAATTGGTGTGGAGCACAATTATTCTTCTGTCACTACCTGCGAATATATTACCAAAAACTGGGTCAGAGTCGTAACTACTGTGTGTTCAATTTATGTCTCTTCTTATTGGGTTTGTTTATGTATATGTTGCGAACCTAATGAAGTATATGCTGAAAACTAAAGCCTGTTTATTCCAATCCCTTTATATCTGTTTATGTTTATATGTGTGTGTGTGTAATTAGTCAGGGTGAGTTGTAGAAAATTAAATGTGAATGTAACATCTGCCAGAGCGTAGTTGAAAGTTTTGGTGTTCAGCTGATTCGAGTTTTGGTTTAAATATTTTGTGGAGGTGTTCATTTAAGAGTGAGAGCAAAGGAGTTAGGTGGTAGTATTCTGATAATAATAATGTGTTGAAATGTTATTCTAGTATTTTACCTATTAATGTACACAGTGAGTTTACTCTTACATGAACTCTTCCACAAAACATTTACACCAAAACTGGAGTCAGCTGAACACCAAACCTTTCAACCACTCTCTGACAACTACTGCATTCACTTTCAACTTTCTATAACTCTCACTGACGAGTCACACACACACACACACACACACACACACACACATACAAATATAAGGAGAACAGAAATAAACAAACGTTAGTTTTCAGCATATAATTCGTTAGATTTGCAACATGTTCATAAACAAGAGACATGAGGTGAATACACTGTAGTTACAACTTTAAATTACAGTTTTCGGTGAAATGTCTACAGCTAATGACAGAAGAAAAAAGAGCGAACATAAGAATGTGCTTATGTTCCATAAGCTAAGTTTTAGTTCAACCTCCAGCATGTGACCAGGTTAGGGGGAAAGCCAAAAACTCGATTAACTGTAAGTAATCACTTATTCAAGTAAAAAATCAGATATGAACTGTTTTACAATCTCCGAAGTCACACACCAAAACAAAATTGAATCATTCTAGATGACACCGAATATGTCTTAACGTAAAAGACAAAATGTGTCCTGAACAAATACAAGTAAACGGCAGTTAGAAAAAAGCGTTTGTTACTTGCCAAAGGAAATAATCAATAGCTGTGGATACTTACCAAATTATATCTTCTGACATACTAGCAAATTAGTTTCGGTTTAACTTCAGTAGTGGTATATAGAATACTGTAAATAATAACGTGTTCCATGTCACTCTCATTCTCATTTCACATGCTATTAAATGCCATTTAAAAAAATTCATCAATCCATTCTGAGAAACTGTAGTTACTTTCATATCTCGCTAGATGAAAGATTGTGGATATTTATCATGCGACGAAATACATGATTCTTTACAAGTTACGATTTGCAAAAAAAAAAAAAAAAAAAAAAAAAAAAAAAAAAAAAAAAAAACGCAGTTCGATTCCTTGAACAGTTTACGAAATTTGGGGCTGATACAACCGCAGTCCATACACCGACATATCATTCAATATCTCGAGAACAGTGATTGCTATCATTCTGCTCTCAACTTTAAATTAATTTCGATATGTTGACTAAATTTCATGTGCAATAATGTATTACCTAAAATGAAGTATACGCAAGGTGCAATGCCGTTTTACTTCTGCACACGCATTAAAATTTCGTGTAATGGTTTATGTAGATGCGATACATCAAGTAACCACGACGAACAACGAAAAGAAATTCGGTCCTTTATCGAGAGAAGATATCAGGCTGTAAGATGCAAAAGAATCAAAATTTTTCACTGAATAGATTCCTTGAAATCGGATGATAAGTATTTCATAACTACCACCGCGTCCGCGCCAGCGCTTCGGCGAAAGATCGTGTGATCCGGGGTTCCGTACCTAACGTGACGCTCAGCGCGTTCTGTGATTGGCGGCGCGGACCTGCAGCGCGGCACGCGGCAGCGGTTCGACATGAGCAAACCGCGACGCAGTGGTGCGCAGAGTCTGCTATGCAGCGCTTCTGACGGCGTTTCCATGGCAACCAAGGGCCCGCCACAATGTTTCGTCACGCGGCAGCATTAGTGGGAACCGGCCTAACTTGCTGGGGTGGGGCACATGCGTGAGTGGACCGTCACAGCCTAATACATTGTCATGCGCGCCCGAAGGCGCATCCACCGCAAACAGCTAAGCGGCCGCAGCGGCAAACCGCTAAGCTACACATGTTAAAGCAGATTAAATTTTAAATAGAGATACTGTTGACAGTGATGTTAAATTACCTATGGACATAAAGGATAGTATTGGAAGTGTGCTAGGATTTGGTAACCAAATTATTGAAGTTCACAAAAAAACTGTTGCTAACGATGCCCCAAAAATAATTCCATTCGAATTAATCAGTAGAAATTTTAATCTATCTGACTGAATGTTTGTGTAGTGTACTGAACATTTTCTTTGGAGACTAGCAACATAATAATAATATAATAATAATATTGCTTCAATCAAGCCTAATGCTAAATTTGGTGGCTCATTAATTCATGAGCTACATTATCCCATATATATTCCCATTTTTGACACTGTACAACAGAGCCAGGCACAGCATGCCAGATTTCATGCGTGCAGCATGTGCGGGCCTTGTGCAGGTCAAGGCATGGCTGTCATTTGGCATTGCTTGGTTCTTCTTGGAAGTACATGGAACAGCGCCACGTTTCATTTAGCCTTTCGGTGCAGCATGTTTCGATCAACCAAATACTGAGTTTGGCAGAATTGTGGTATCAATGCTGTTCACCCTTCTCTATTTGTTCATGTTATGAAGAAGGCTGAAAGGTCCAGTGGGTGTTTGAACAAAGATATGCAGTCTAGTGACCTATCATCACAATCCTTTAAAATGAGTGGGAATAACAGGAAAGAGGGATGAGATTTCTCAATTCTCATAAGTGACGGGTACTGCATATATGCTACGAAAAGACATTATAATACTATATAGAAAGAATTTAAAGATTTAGTTGACAGCGAAATAGCAAAAAATTACAACAATCGATAGACGGGATTTATTGTTCTACACATCAAGAAGCACTTTGTGCTGTATTTACGGGCATGGAGCACATGAAGAAATTGGTGGTATGAATGGTAAACTTACTGAAGTGGCATGCATTATTCCATTACCATTTGCAACAGTCTGCAATAGAACTGAACGAAGAGTTCATATTATATAACTGCAAAGTACGTTGGTTAAGTTACGGGGATCGCCTGGAACGATTTTTCGATTTAAAACTCGCTATTGTTTAATTTATGAAGGAAAAGGGACTGCAGGAACGAAAATTAGAACATCCAGAATCGATTGCAGACTTTGCATTTTGAGTGGACTTGATTTCACACTGCTCACAGTAGTACATTGTATGGTAATTTTTTTCTGATATGATTGGGAGGCATTTAAAAAGAAAAGTGCTTTGTATAAGCGACACATTCTGACAAAGACACTCCAGTTCCCTAAGCTCACTGGCATGAAAGAAAACGTGAGACTTAAAGAATCCATTATGGCCTTCAAAGAAGTATCAGGATAGTTTTATAAAGATTTTGTGGACACTGTCTTCCATCTGTTTTCAATCTGTTTTAGAGGCCGTTTTCCATTTCAGTTGAGGGCGCCTTATGCACATGCGAATGTAATTGACTGACCTGCAAGGTAGTTCCAGTTTCAATGACAAATCTTTTTACATTAAAACGGTCCAGGACGTCTACATTGCTTTCCTGAGGAAGAGCCACCATAATGAGGTTGCAAAAGTTCGAAAGTTTCTATCGACATATATTTGTGAAAGATCTTTTTTCGATTATGAATCTAAATAAGTCACGGTAACATGGCTACCTGAGTGCAAAGCTCTGTGAAATTTTCTGCATCTGTCCATATGCCGGTAGCCTGTACCAAATAAAAATTATATTATGTCTTCAGCGTCTGAAAAATACTGAAACAATACTGAAAATTTGTTTTGTTTATGAACTATGTTAACAGGTCAAGTCCACAATGTCGTATGTGGTGCCACTGGACTGCCATTTAAGTGCAGCACGTTGGCCGTTTTCCCCTCTACCCCCTCCTCACACTCAGACAGCTCTGTGTGGCCAGGCTGAGCGCTTTGATCCTTGGCCTGGGCATAGCCTGTGAGGCTAAATCTTGGCCACCCCTACTATACAAGATTTAGAAATAACTGTAACTGATGAAAATGATAACTTAATTGACTACAATGGTGATACTGTAATAGTTATTTTAGATATGCCTTAATACAATTTTGTCCTTATTAAACGAACAAGATCAAGATCTATCAGTTTTACTCATTCCCTGTGAATGAGAAAAGTAAATATAACCTAAATGTTCCTGAAAGGACACTGAAATTAACATAAATATAGGAGATGGATGGTTTCATCCTAATTATTCTCAGTTGTACATGAGCTTTAGGATTGCTACAGATGATCGATCAGATTATCCAACATATGATGGGAAATAAAATAAAATATTATTTGATAACTATATGGCAAAGCTATTCGATTTTTCCTTATTGTTAGACTTGCAGCATATATAACTGTAGGACATTATGCACACAACTGGAAGACCGTAACCTGCTTGAATTTTTATTTTAGTATTTCAGCTTATTTTCGCTTTATTGCCATGTCCTGACGTTGTAGATAGACATACGTCAACTTTAAGGAAACCATTATTGTTGACTGTGGTTGTTGGATGCAATTTTTTATTTTAGCAACGTTTTAAAGTTTTTCGATAATCTGCTGCTGTATGTATATTATAATACGTTTTTTATTATCTGGCAGTCGTAGAAATTCAAGACTGACAGTTAGTTGTTACTCAAAGATTTTTATCGACGCCCAAAGAAATTCCCAGGTGTATTGTGTTGTGGATCCACTATTACCAATATCCAACATTTACTGCAGGCGGATCCACCTTTCAGATGCACCTCTGAAATAATCCCAGGATGCTGCAGCCACCCCAAAAACCACTACTGCCTCCAAGGATGCCTTTGGCATCGGTGGCGGGAGGGAGGGATTGAGTGCAGCATTTATACTTACAGTGTAGTCGAAATGTAACATAAGCATTAAATGAAAGTATCTAAATAGATCTGCAGGTTTTTTTTAGAAAGCAACACAGATGAGCGAGCTATAACAATCACAGCACTATCTGGCTCTAAATCAACGGAAATCTGTGCTACAGGCCGAGTGAGAACTCATCATAGACCCTTTGGAAAACAAATATATGGATTTTTTTATTTGTACAGAGAGAGGGATAGACATGGCGTGACAGATATACAGGGTTATTACAAATGATTGAAGCGATTTCACAGCTGTACAATAACTTTATTATTTGAGATATTTTCACAATGCTTTGCACACACATAGAAAAACTCAAAAAGTTTTTTTAGGCATTCACAAATGTTCGATATGTGCCCCTTTAGTGATTCGGCATACATCAAGCCAATAATCAAGTTCCTCCCACACTCGGCGCAGCATGTCCCCATCAATGAGTTCGAAAGCATCGTTAATGCGAGCTCACAGTTCTGGCACATTTCATGGTAGAGGAGGTTTAAACACTGAATATTTCACATAACCCCACAGAAAGAAATCGCATGGAGTTAAGTCGGGAGAGCGTGGAGGCCATGACATGAATTGCTGATCATGATCTCCACCACGATCGATCCATCGGTTTTCCAATCTCCTGTTTAAGAAATGCCGAACATCATGATGGAAGTGCGGTGGAGCACCATCCTGTTGAAAGATGAAGTCGGCGCTGTCAGTCTCCAGTTGTGGCATGAGCCAATTTTCCCGCATGTCCGCGGGCTACGCGTGAAACTTGCCCGCACGCGTTCAACCGTTTCTTCGCTCACTGCAGGCCGACCCGTTGATTTCCCCTTACAGAGGCATGCAGAAGCCTTAAACTGCGCATACCATCGCCGAATGGAGTTAGCAGTAGGTGGATCTTTGTTGAACTTCATCCTGAAGTGTCGTTGCACTGTTATGACTGACTGATGTGAGTGCATTTCAAGCACGACATACGCTTTCTCGGCTCCTGTCGCCATTTTGTCTCACTGCGCTCTCGAGCGCTCTGGTGGCAGAAACCTGAAGTGCGGCTTCAGCCAAACAAAACTTCATGAGTTTTTCTACGTATCTGTAGTGTGTCGTCACCATATGTCAATGAATGGAGCTACAGTGAATTTATGAAATCGCTTCAATCATTTGTAATAGCCCTGTACATCGAGAAAGCAAAATCATTGGACAGACAGGGTAACTGATAGAGAGGAGCTGTAACAAGTAGATATAGGACAGAGAGTGACTCCACATATACCTTAATAGTGGAAAGATGGTGCATTCTAGATTGAGACAAGACAAAATTGCGTACTGACACTAGTTCTCTGTGTGTGTGTGATAACGGCAGTGTGTTTTCTTCTGAATATTGTGTTATTCGCCAACCTAATATATATTAGTTAAATCATTTGTGTTTGATATCATAAAATATTTAGATGCGGTGTAAAATGGTATGATTTCAGAACCGAAAGGAGTGAAACACTTTGATTGCATATTGATGTTACTGAGATGAAATCATTTGTGCTACTGTTTTGCGTTTGTCCAATTTTTAAACCCTTTTGTCTTACATTTAACCCTTTTTTCGATTGTTCTCTCCTGTGGTATCACTTTTGGGAAATTCACTGCTTTCGACATTTATACATTGGTGCGTTTTGGAGGAGAATTAACGCTTGCTGGAGAGAGAGAGGGGAGACTCTTGAGATGTGTCAGCCTGATTGCTGTTTCATGGATCTTCGTTGCTGCAGCGCTGTGCTGTAGGGCAAGGTTATCACGCAACTGAATCGTCAGTGTTGGCCTGTGAGAGTCTGTAGCAGTCTGCTGTTATGCATTTTTCTGTCATATGATATTAGTTCTGTGATATGGACACGCCACAGCCATGGAAAAGTGGTTCCAAAGCATGCACAGCATGGCTACAGGAGGCTGGGGGGTGGCCAGTCTCCACTCTGTGGATGAAGTCGTCTGATGAACTGCAAACTGTCATCTTTAAGGGAAGAGCCAGGATTCGATCTTGCAGCCTTTTGGGCTCAAGGCTGTTCTTTATCAATGACTCAGCTGCCCAAGATGGGTGACTGGATTCCTGTGGTTATACTACAGTGACAGCTGCTCATTGTTACCCTATGGCGCTGCACATGGTGACTACTAGCAGTACTAGAGGGAATAGCCAGCTGCACTCTAGAGAGTAGGTACAGGACTTCTGTGTCAACCGACATGTTGCCAGCCACGCCCCCTGGGCGAAGACAGGAGATGTTGCATCATGGAAATGGAGCTTCTGGGTGGCATAGTAGCAGATTCCGTCTCTCTAGTTTGCTCTGACAGATGTACACATGCTACGCCGCTATCATATGGATGAGCAGAGGCGGAATAAAATTCAATTCAAATTTGTCTGTGTGTCTTTGGGGGCCCCAGAGTGATTCACCACTGTTTCCCTCACCATATCTCTCTGTCAGCTTGGTGCATTATGAGCCCTGAAGTCCGGGGTCGTAACATTTGGTGTCTTGATGGTCATTCCGTTTCCCAACACAAGATGTGTTGAAAAGTGTTTATCAACGACAAACATTATGGTTCAGTGAGGGAGTTAGTTTTGTTTAGTGGTGAGTGAGGCAGTGACACATGACATGGGGTTCGTGGTATCAGCTCAGCACATTGTGGTGTGTTGAGTTTAGTTTTTTTTATTTATTTTTAGTGTTTGCTCTCGGTGTCAGAGCTCGGTGTGAGCTAGGGTATGTGATGTTCAGAGTGAGTTACGTGAGGACACAGGAGCCTGCGGGCTTATCTTTGTTTAGAGGTAATGGTGGACATGATAATTTAGTGCCAGTGAGCTGTACATTTTGTAATTTGTCCGGATAGAATTTGCTATGTACTAGAGCTGTACCAGCTACGTGTTCTGTATGTAGACAAATTGGTTGTCCGGCTAGTAGCTGTACTGAATGTAGATAGGTGATGATTCGCTGGAGGAATTAATTTGTTGTTAGATTATTTTTTCTGGGGTGGTTAAGTGGGAGACTGTTTTTTTTTTTGGTTTTATAACAGTTGAATTAAGGTAGAAGTAGAGTATGCAAAATGGTGTAAATACGTACTGCTACTACTGCAGATGCAGTTGGTGCTATAACTCAGCGAGTGCACTAGTTAACAGAGGAATTGGAGCTTGATAAGTAGAGAAATTTCTAACTTACTCTTGATTTAGAAGCTGGGAAATTGAATCATATTCAGTTGCAACTGGAGTCAGGCAAAAATAAGTTGGATTGAGAGTGCCTTTTGCTGGATACAACCTGTCAGTTCTCGCATTACTTAATCCCTTCTAGGGGTAGACGTGACAATTTTTATTAGGGATGTTAGGGACGTTACGGAAGCGTATGAGTGGTCAGGTGAAATAGCTCTGCATGTTGCTAGTAAGCGTTTGGCGGGGGATGCCAAAGCATACGTTGAATACCATGAGACCTTGAGTAAAGCACAAACGTTTCAGTTGTCGGCCGCTTAAAAGTGTGCCAGCGGTACCAAAACCAAAACAGTGAGCTGTTTTCTTGGGAGATACTAAGCACTTTGTCAATGCAGAGTGACGAGTCTGTGGTAACGTTCTCAGATAGAATCTGTAAACTGAATGCAAAGACATATGTACAGACCAAGAATGCAAAAGCTAACAGGATGTTATTAGAAGAGGCAGAAAACAGAGCACTGGACGATTTCTGTGTGGTATACCCGCAGAAAGGTCATAGAGGGTACAAATGTAAAATCTGGAACACTTAGCATCAGATCTTTGGATCGTAGCGGATATAGAGGCAATGGATATTGTAACAAAGCAAAGAGTGGACCACCAGCTGTTTGATTCTGCAATCAGGTGTTACATATGTGGTCAGGATGGCCATAAGTAGTAAGTGACTACATTGAGTGCAGGTGGTATGTTTTTATTGCGCACCCTTCTTTTTAACGAATTACTTGAATTAACTTTATTTGGTATGAATTAATTACATTAATCTTACTTCAATTATTAATTAATTTTATTTCAATTTTTCATTAATGTTATTTATAAAAATTTCAGGTGCTATACACTTGAAAACTAATTCGTCAAAAAAAGGATGTGCAATAAAACCATGCCAACTACTACTCTACAAAAATCCACATCTATTTTGAGTGCACTAGAATTAATTTCTTTGAAATAATTTGAGACTCAAAATTAAACCAAAGATAAGAAAGCATATTACTTTAGTCTCAACTACAATTAAACTGTATTAATTTTTATGTCTCTAATTACAAACTACTAAGTGCACTACGTGCATTCGGGTGCAAATTCGTTAATATCCTTCTCAAGCTCTCACAAACAAACAATATATACACTACTGGCTATTGAAATTGCTACACCAGGAAGAAAGACAGATGATAAATGGATATTCATTGGACAAATATATTATACTAGAACTGACATGTGATTACATTTTCACGCAATTTGGGTGCATATATCCTGAGAAATCAGTACCCAGAACAACCACCTCTGGCCGTAATAACGGCACTGATACGCCTAGACATTGAGTCAAACAGATCTTGGATGGCGTGTACAGGTACAGCTGCCCATGCAGCTTCAACACGATACCAGAGCTCATCAAGAGTAGTGACTGGCGTATTGTGACGAGCCAGTTGCTTGGCCACCATTGACCAGACGTTTTCAATTGGTGAGAGCTCTGGAGAATGTGCTGGCCAGGGCAGCAGCTGAACATTTTCTGTATCCAGAAAGGCACGTACAGGACCTGCAACATGCGATCGTGAATTATCTTGCTGAAATGTAGGGTTTTGCAGGGATCGAATGAAGGGTACAGCCACGGGTCGTAACACATCTGAAATGTAACGTCCACTGTTCAAAGTGCCGTCAATGCGAACAAGAGGTGACCGAGACGTGTAACCAATGGCACCCCATACCATCACGCCGGGTGATACGCCAGTATGGCGATGACGATAACATGCTTCCAATGTGCGTTCACCGCGATGTCGCCAAACTCGGATGCGACCATCATGATGCTGTTACCAGAACCTGGATTCATCTGAAAAAATAACGTTTTGCCGTTCGTGCACCCAGGTTCGTCGTTGAATACACCATCGCAGGCACTCCCGTCTGTGATGCAGCGTCAAGGATAGTCGTAGAAATGGTCTCCGAGCTGATAGTGCATGCTGCTGCAAACGTCATCTAACTGTTCGTGAAGATGGTTGTTGTCTTCCTAACGTCCCCATCTGTTGACTCAGGGATCGAGACATGGCTGCACGATCTGTTACAGCCATGCGGATAAGATGCCTGTCATCTCGACTGCCAGTGATACGAGGCCGTTGGGATCCAGCACGCCGTTCCGCATTACCCTCCTGAACCCACCGATTCCATATTCTGCTAACAGCCATTGGATTTCGACCAACGCGAGCAGCAATGTCGCGATACGATTAACCGAAATCGCGATAGGCTACAATCCCACTTTTATGAAAGTCGGAAACCTGATGGTACGCATTTCTTCTCCTTACACGAGGCATCACAACAACGTTTCACCAGGCGACGCCGGTAAACTGCTGTTTGTGTATGAGAAACCGGTTGGAAACTTTCCTCACGTCAGCGTTTTGTAGGTGTCGCCACCGGCGCCAACCTTGTGTGAACGCTCTGGAAAGTTAATCATTTGCATATCACAGCATCTTCTTCCTGTTGGTGAAATTTCGCGTCTGTAGCACGTCATCTTCGTGGTGTAGCAATTTTAATGGCCTGTAATGTAGCTTGACACACATACACGCACACAATTAGTTACATTATGGTAAAAGGTTCGTACTAGTCTGCATCATTTACACCCAGTCTCCTTTCCCCCCTCTCACACAGTGTCCTCCACTCCCTCTTTCTCAACAAATGAATAGTGTGAGTATGGGAGAGATTCCATTCGTCATCACAAATGACCCTTTTATCATAATGAGGCGGCAGGGTGACTTTAGTTTGAGCATAGCGCACACCCGATGTTCTCACAATTGAATCTTAGTTTGCTGCACCGTATGCTGCTACTGCGGTGGAGCACCACAAACACCACTGTACAGGCACTGCAAATAGTCTCCGATTGAGAGGTCTCTCAATTCCGCAAACGCACATCGTTAGCCTGCCTCTGGGTGGCACCTTCCTTTGTGTGACATGCATACATTTTTGCTCGCAGGTATGAACACTCCACAATCGGTGACTCATTTGCTTCATCTTTCATTAGGCCGACAACCTTCTTTTTTCAGTGGAATTGGGTGAAGAATTATCGACTGAATATGAAGACATGTGGAATTCTTCACAATGGCACTTCATTACTTCATATGGATTGCAGTTCTTCACCCAATAGATGAAGGTATCTGTCTGTTGATCTATTGTGGACCCAGAACAGCGAATGGTCAAATTTTTATCCAAGGAAGATCTCCGAAGAGCTGTATATATTTGAGAAGTTATTATATTTTATTTTGACAACTAGTTTCACCATTGCAGTATGCCATCTTCAGGCTCCACATGCACTTCGTATACATATGGAGTTTGGTTAGTTCTAGTATACATACCCCCACATAGATAGGTTTTGCTAACTCTACTGCAACCCTTGCCATGTCCACAGCAATAAAGTTCTTATTGAATATTGTGACACGTTTAAAATTTGGTCTGGTTGTACACTTCTTTATGCTAAAACTGTCATCCCATTCATTTCTAATCAAAATTTCACGATGTTCTCCCAAATTCATCATTGTTTTGCCAAAAATTTAATTATTCATTAATTTAATCAATACACCTCTTCAGCCAGGGGGATTGGATGAAGGATATAGTCTGGGTGATTCTAACCAGCCTCATCCCCAATACAAGAGTTTGGAGATTGCGATAGTGAACAGTCTCTCCACTTATTGCTTAGCATTGTCATCAGTTTTGAGGTGGTGTCTCCTCACAGAAGTAGTTGCTCTGAAAACAGCGTCAAATCGGCATGCGCGTCATGAAAATTAATAGGGTATGTGTGTTCTAACTTCACAATATACCCAATATCAGAGTCAGCCACCATACCCTCGATTTCTTCACCTATCACTGGCATTCTTCTTCAGGCACCTACAGAAACTCTCCCAGCAGCAGTGATTGTTGAATGGTGTTCCTGTGTAGGCTGTTGACATATTAGCACAGGACGTAACTCGAATCAAGGGATGCTCTGAACCTCTCACCCATATGTGGGTTATTTGCCTTGGTGCGCCGATGAACACATTGACAAAGTCCCCACAGATCCCTAGCTCAAAGAAAAGAAGCATGTCAGCATTAGTCAGTAGTTCAATACTGCGTTTTGTTTTCTTGAGCATAGCGCCCCAAGACAACCAAGGCTCTGTGTAATAAAAGGCCGTATCCAAAAAATATGCGATCATGCACAGACTCTGGAATTTCTAGAAAGTATCCTCGAGCAAGCACATGTCTGTGTCCATGTAAATCTGTGCACACACTGCTATAGTGGATATATTGAATTCCCACCAGCCATTCACTGCATTCTTATACTCTGCATCCAATATGAGACCTCCTGTAAGGTTGCTGGAGAATGCTGTTATGTCACGTAGCCTGGTTTCAACGAGTTTTGCCATACTATCCAGATACTTTTATCAGAAAAACTCCTTCTTAGTCACAAGTTGAAACGTTTCCTCGTTGGGGAAAGTAGCTCAGGCGATGCGCATATCCTTCTGAAGAAGATTTTCAACAAGTTCCTAGAGTGGTGCCTGCATATATCAGAGTGAGTCAAGGAAACAGAAATAGTTCTTTGTGTCATTCGTTTGGAGAATGAGTTATATTTCTCAATAGTCTCAGGCAGGACACTGACCTGATCCATTTCCATACCAAAATGAGCCAAGTGCTCAACAAGAAAAAGAGAGTCATACCAGCTTAAATTATTAAGGAACATGGGTATGTATCACAGCAACTGAAACTTCAAATTTCATGTGCTTTGAGCTGCACCACAGAACTTCTTCGAAAGATGATAGTGATACCATAAGGGGTTTCCGCTTTTCTATCTAATAACAGCCTACAAATATGGCAGTCAACTGTGTTATTGTACAAATCTTCATTCTCTTTTGATTTGGTTAATTTTAATGTTGTTGCTGTAAAGCTTATCAAGCTCCCATGAAAGGTTTTCAATCCAATCCACAGGATCATACCCAACATCAGATTTGTATTGGTTAAGACTCGAATCATCAAATATGCTTTTTACACCTCTGTTTACACAGTTGCGAGTATAGGAGTTGCAACATGTCCCCGATCCAAAGATAATGATGTCTGTCTCCAATGGAGAATGGCATCATGTTCATATGCCTGTTAGTCACTGGCAAATTTTGAGAAATGGAGAGATCTGACAACTATATATTTATGCTGCTTGTTCCGCTCAGCTGACTTGCATTTCTCCAGACTATAAACATGAACTAATATTCTGGTATTTTGCGCCTCAAATTAAGGTATGTCCTGGATCTTGACAGAGAACTCGATCCCATCAAATTAATAACACTTGTGAATGTCTATGTATCTACCATATTGAGATGTGCGCTCCGGATTTTTGTCTTAATTTCTTTCACAAACCAGAATTGATCATGCAAAACAAGCCCTGTCCGTTATATTTTTTACATTAATACATGCCCACTTGCCTGCTGCATCAGCATGAAGCTTCATATCGTTTGACACCCCCCCCCCCTGCCTCCCATTTTCCGGATCATGGATGCCGATGTGTAGTATTCAGATGAGTGCTTTAGTTGACCCTCTAACTTCCACCTTGGAAAACTGGTCCAGTACAACACTCAAGGTGGACTCACGAAACCACTCGCGAATTGGGGCTACTGCAGATCATTAACAGCCTTGAGGAGTTCCGTTTCCAGAGCAGGATGCAGCATCACAGTACTACGCTGCTGGGTTCTCGATCCTGGTGAACGAGAGTCACTCCTCAAAGGCATCCAAAATCATCGAGTATTATAATTGCAGCCAAGGCGTTACCAAAGTGGACAGGGGTGGGAACTGTCGCTAGCCACAGGATTCCTACTACCATTACTACAACTATAAGATGACGATGCCAATGCTGGTCTGATTTGGAGCATGGAAGTGCATGTACCTTGCGGTTCAGCGAGAACGTGGTGGAGGAGATGGTGCGTTGCCCCCCGTGAGCAACCTGGCTAGAGCTGAAACTACACAGATACTTGTTGCCACAACCCTGAGCCATTTGCAAGAGGCAGGGTGCTCCATTGACGCCAGAGCAGAGCTGGTGCAGGGGCGGCGGCGGTGTGGGGTCTATGGCTGTAGCTGCGGCTACAGCTTTCCTCACAGCTACGGTGTCAGTCTTACAGAGGACCTCGTCTAGATGGTTGTTTCTTCACAGCCCTCAGTACCAGAGCCACGGTGTACTGTGGGGATGGTTGTTGCCCCACAAACGTGAGTGCTGGAAGAGTAACGAAAAAATGTTCCAGACATCGCCTGCTGCTGCTGCAAGAATAGAAAGAACACTGATTATATAAACAGAGTGAGTATGTAAATAAATTACCTATATGGCTCTAGCTCCGTGACATATCCCTCAGGTCACTGGGAGTCACCTCTGGCATCTCCTCGCAGCGACACAGTTCCCTCTCCATCTCCTCCAGTCGTTATGGCATCTCATCATTCTCGCTTAAATCACCATGGACCCATCGATCCGGTTCCTCTACATCACCTGGGCAACATATTTATCCAATAAAAAACGTATACACGCAAAAACTGCCAGGAACAAAAATTTTTTAGAATATGCACTTACATGATAGCCGTGATGTGGACGCCATCACAACCTCTGTCCCTCACTGCTCCTAATCCTCGAAGTCATCTGATATGCCTCAGACTTGTTGATCATGAAATGACAAGAGTGCATTTTGTATACACAGCACTATGATGAAATTTTAGAAAGTAATATTTTAACGAGAAAGATGTCTAAGACCAGTCGATCGCTAAATATCAGCATCATATTTCGTATACACAGTAGTACGACTTTGAAAAGTATATATAATTATGATGCAGCTGCTGCCACTGCTGCCTCTCAGCTTCCAGCTGATCGATGATTTGGTGGATATATTCTGAAACAATAAGGCTACATGTATTCAATAATATCACGGAATTCTTAGTGAAAAAACTACAGTTGTTGATTTGAATATGTACTTTCCTGATATTTCCCATTCCTCTGATTACCTGGTTCGTTTTTCACTGGCACTGCTGGCGATGTTGGCTGAACGCTTCATCTTGCAATAACTAACGAATAAAGACTGACAATTAGCACACAACAACGAGACATGTGATCTAACACAATTGCGAATGATAGTAGGATGAGAACGATTGTGCATGGGGTAGGGTTTATATGACCCCAAGCTCCTCCTTCTATTTTGGTGGCAGCCAATACGGTTGCAGGAACTCTGATTAGCAACTAGACTACCTGTCTCAGCAAGTTAGACCAAGAGCCTTTGTCCTGCCCACGAGCATTTGTTACCATTGTCTTTGACAGGAAGAGACCTTCTGGCTCTACTGGGTGGTCTCCTTCTTAGAAGGAGTCGGTGGATTGCTAGCGAGATAAATTCCCATGTTTCAGACAAAACTGCAAGTTCCCACAGAGGATGTAACTGACTACTTTTTCACCTGGGGTGGACCAGTCCCCCTTGTTATGGGAAACATCTCCTTTCTGCCTTTGACAGTGAAATATTTTGTTCTGTTTCAGACAAAGCAATGGTCCCAGTTTTCCTGGGATGAAGAGATCTGATGACTTCTAGTGGATGGTTTGGAAACCTTTGTGAGCATAGCTCTTCTTATAAGGAGCCGGTGGCTCATTATTGCCTCTGGTAACGAGAAAATTGCAGTGTTTCAGGCAAAGCTACGAGTTCCCACAGGAGGAAAAGATCTGTCGGCTTCCACTGGGTGGTCCTTGCTCCATTGTCCTTCTCAGGAAAAGATCGCTATCGTCCCTGACAGTGAAATATATTGTTGTGTTTCAGTGGAAGCTATGAGTTCCAGTTTTTCTGGGATACTCGAAAACATATCTAGGAACGACACTGGTGAATCACGTATTGTTAAAGCACCCACAGTCGTTCTGTGGCATACGCTTGTTGCAAGTAGAAGAATAGGTTATTAAGAAATACGAGGCATTTGCTGGTTAATTTGTAACAGGCAGTCATCTGCGTCAGTGGCGGTGAAGGATGCACACAAACACACACACACACACACACACACACACACACATACACCTGAGCCAGGACAATGTGAGCTGTCTGGGCAGCGAGCAGCTAGTGAGGCAAAAGGCTCATGTAGGTACCACGATACAATAGTAGCCAGCACATTAGTTGCCTCCGACCATGGGAGCTCTCCACAGGGGGCATGCCACCTTGTTTACATTCATGGGTGGCAGCTGTTTCATGTTTTGCAGTAGATGGATTTTCCCTACATTATGTAACTGCTGTTTTTGAATGATACGACAATTTATGACAGGCTGTTTTGTATGTTTATGGTTTTTGTTTCACTATCGTTTTCTTAGCACTATATACGAGTAAATAGAACAATTTCCGTAGATGTTTTTTCTCATGATATGTGGTGTGGTTGTGTGAGCATTTCTTAGACGTTTTTCCATGTGTTTGTTTTTATACCTGTACAGACAAAGTTCTTATATCTGTAGCAAGCAGAAAGTCATTAGAGCAGGCGTTTTTTTTGTCAAAGTTTCCTCATTGTTTTTCTGTGTGTAATTCAAACTTTTCTGTGATGTGCAGTGAGTTACAAAGCATTTTTTGATGTGTAGGCGACATTATAGTTTTGTTTCAGGTATAGATTTTGAGAGTTTTTCTATGTATGGATGAATCTCTTTTCACAAGAGCGCTTTTCTATCATTGCGACAATTTTAAGCAGTTGAATTTATTTGTATTTCAAGCAGCAAAGCTGTAGAGTAATTGGCAGGTTTCCCTGGCAAAGTTTAGGAAATTCTTCCAGCAGGATAATACAGATATAAATAAATGAACACAATACCCAAGACAGTATCTTTTGTTCTTCCTCTCCAGGAGCTCAGCATAGACTGAGTCCTTTTTCTGTCGATTCCCAAGTGGGGAAGAGGAGGATTATGTGGGGCAGTGGAGGGGGGAAGGAGGGAGAGGAGAAGGGATGGGGAGGGCTGACGATTTTCCAGAGGGAGAAAGGTGGCTCAGAACTGAACCGGGGAAAGGGTGACAAAATAAGTGTCCCACGATTGGTATCCTTTTCCCAGAGGGGTGGGCGAGGAAGAGGGAAGGGGTGTTTCTCAGAAGGACAGATTATCCTCAGGGGGCCATAAATCAACCCCCGGGAGGTTGTAAATCAATTAGCATAGCTCTAGGTCAGGGGAGAGGAGGGGGTAATATGCCCCCAAACATATACTTGTCCCTGAATGTATGTAACCCATGCAAACTTAATATAGCAACATTACCCTTGCCCCACTACTCTCCTGCACCTGACTTCTGAACTTTGGCTATTGAATTCGAATGTTGGATGAAGACTGAATGGCTACAGTTCAACGTGCATGTAACTTATCGAAACTTCCCAAATGACAAACATTATTCATGTAAAACGATCTATCTGGAAACAAGAACATCGTTGTCTCACGTGATTTGCTCAATAGCACTTGCTCCATACACTAAAAAATGTTTCAAGTTGCTACAACTGCCTTCACTCCTCTATTAACCCTCAAGCGAACAATGTGGGAGACACTTTTCCACTTGCAACTATTTTATAATGCTTGAAGACGATCCTAAGGTTTCAAGTACGCAAAATCAATTCCGTAACAGCAACACGAATACTAGAACTCTAAATAAGAAAATGATAATTGATAAATGAACGCCATACTCTGGAAGGCACATAATGGTGTATGGTGGAGGGTATTTGTAGTTAAACTAAACAACCTCCCCTACCCTGTTCCACTAGTGAATGGCATGTGAAAAAAATGATGGTCGGTGAGTCCTGGGATTGGTTATAATTTCTCGTATTTTCTCGTCGTGGTTGGTACACAGCTACTGCGAGGAGTTGTCTAGGAGGGGTAGGAGTAGGCCCAAGTAAGGGTTGAACATCATTCGTGACCAAAATATTTACTGAACAATGTATGTTTAAAACATCAATCAAACCAATTAAGAAAAATTTACTTGTAAGATTCCAACAATTAGTTACAAAACACATGAAGAACAACAACAAAAAGTCCCAAGAGTGATCAAATTTCATAAATGTGCACATCTCTGATCATGTGCTACAGTGTTTACCTTGGATTCAACTAAGACTTTCATATACTGTCACACTGACCCACACTGTACTGCTAAAAACACAGGAAACCGAAAATGTGGTATATGGTTATGAATATATCTATGTTCAAGAACAAAAAATGAACTTTTCAATTAATTGTCACCCTTACGGAAGTAATTTCTTTCAACAACCCACATTACAGAGACAAAGAGATTTGTTGTAGTTCCTTGAGAATTAATCACTTATAACTAAGTTTGAATTTCTATAACAAGATACAATGTAATTATTAGGGCACATAATTTTTTTTGTACAAGCTTATGTCACAGAACAACGATCCAAAAATTTAATACGGTCTCTAAGCTTCAAAACGACAGCTACAACAAGAAAAATTTGTGCCACAAACAATTCAGCAATCCATCTTATTGTATTTTCTGACAGCCTATTTATGGTTTACAGTTGCTTGGTACCACTGAATGTTTCACAACACTACTGACCAAAGAAATTGAAACTTACTAAAACAATGAACTAATGATTTACATTCAGTTCTAAAAAACTACACACATACTTATTTAAAAATGATACATACTTTAATAGAACCATAAAACCAAGACAAGTACTGTTGATCAAGAGGCAGCGCAACCAGCGATCTCAGAATCTATGCGGCTGTACCCAGGTAGTTACACAGCGTAAATCAAATATAGACACCTCCAAGTTCGACACAATTCTGTGCATGGCACTAATAACTGCTAGTATTAGCTGGCAATGAAAAAGATCTTTAGCAAATAATTAGATCATAATGGTTTTTAACCCCACAGTCAAGGAACTGAACACAGTAAGGCTGTGAGCATAATTACACACACGCATACCAATAAAGGGGCAGCAACCAAGACCTCCAGTATAAACAGCAAAACACCAATCAGGGCGTTATTACTGAACACAAACCAAAATCTCAACAAGGAGGTAAGAAGATTCGCCCGCCAACTGGAATTCAGTTTAAAAACAACCCCCAACGGCTCACTGGTAGCAAGGGATGGCCATGTGGGACGGAAAATCAAGAAGATTTAAATGGATGCATATGGCTGGCCAATGAACTTTGATGACATTAGCAGGCAGTACCTAAACTACCAAGAATTTGCCACAAATCCTTTTCTCTGAGAATTAACAACTTAACCAGCAAGCCTTTCAGAGCCACTCACAGTAATAATTGAGATAACTTAAACCAAAGTCCACAAACTTATCATAAATCAGAAGGTAAAAACACAGTATGTCTTAATTATAGAAAACTACAAATTTGCGCTGGTATAATAAGCAGTTGGTACAAACACGTGCATGCCTCTCGAACCTGCGCTCAGTGTACTCTCGACCAGGGCTTAAGCAAGCAGGAAGACTGAGCCAGTATTTTTACAGCGCTAATAGCCGTGAAGGTGGGTAAGGCGCATAAGCAGACACTGACATGCTAGGAAAGACAGTAGGAACGAACATTTTGAGAAGCTCGTGCTGTATCTAAATTCACTGAACAGAAATAAGGTACCTCACCATAGTTCCAAGACGGCGCGCTTCCTTCTCAACTAAAGAGCCACAACCATGGACTTTTGCAGTAGGAATATCTTCGGCCACCTCTTGTTCTCTGGAGCCCCAGGATGAAAATTTACTCTTGGACATATGACCTAAGGTGGAATAGTGAAGTCCAGTCGTCTGGCAGAGAAATGGCATGGTTCATATCACAGCACGACATGCGTGAAGAGCCCTTCCTGGTCCACTGCCTGCCGCTGTCTGACTCCCTCCTCGCACTGCCACTTGCTTACGTCAAAACAGCATGCCCTCCACTAGAGGCAAAGATGGCATGCCGAAGACGCAATGTGACCTATCGACACAGTATGGGGCAATCTCCCACCCACCCCAAACTCGAAACCACAGGCTAGGGTTTTCAAACCTTCAACTATTTCTGACATCATCTGACTTGACTCACATGGACCTTCGTTTCGTTTCATTGTCCTGTTTTTTGACCATGAGTGTGACTGGAGTGGAAACTTCCAACACTCTATACAGTCCCAGAAGGTGGGGAGACAACTTACTTTGAAACCTACCACATGAATCCCTACCATGAACATTTCTGACATGGACTACATCTCACATAACGTCCCTTGCTGTACCATGCCACTTTCCTGCTATGGGCGCACTCAGTGTTAGCCTTGGCCCTTCACCAGGAATCTTTGATAGACTCAGTAGGGAGGTTGTTCGGCAACAGATCTTGTATGCAGCACAGGTTAGTCAAGGGAGAATTCAGGGGATAAGAAAACTTAAGCGAAGTGGGAGTAGTCTGATTGGTTTTGTGCCTAGCGTTATTAAAGGCGATATTTAACGAGGGCAAATTATGGTCCCAACTAGTCTGAGCCTCAGAGTGGAAGGCAATAAGCGAAGATTTCAAAGTAAGAATCATCCATTTCGTGAATGATGCCTGGGATAATAGGGCATAGTGTTGACGTGTTTAACCCCAGAATAGAAACAAAGCTACGAAGCTCCCTAGAAGTAAAATCAGAAGCATTATCACTAACCAGAACTCTGGAGAGAACAAACCAAGAAAAAATTCAACTGAGATGACTAATACTCTGTGTGGGCATAACACCCCTACTTCATAACAACCAGCTAAACCTGGTAAACCCATCAGTGATGGCAAAAATATATCTGTACCCACCCTGGGTATGAAGCAGAGGACTGACGTAATTGAAAAGCGGCGGTACATTGGCATCTTGGCTCCAGTCGATTGAAGTAGCCCCCTTTGCCCATCAGGACTCAGTTTGGCCATCTGACCGTCCTGCAATGAGCAACCATCCTCCTAACATCTTGAGAGAATGTAGGCAAGGTAAGGGATTCACTAATTTTAAAGATAGTTTTATGAAGACCTACATGGCCTCCTGCTACTGAATTATGATAGTACCTAATTACCGCCGGGATCAACACAGCTGGAAGCAAATCTTCATCTTCTGTTCATGACCTGCACTATGGTACAAGATGTTTCTCCTCAACTCGCACCCGGGGACCAACTGGCCGGACACTAACTACCCCCTGATATGTCTCAACTCGTTGGGGTCCTCCTCTTGATGCCCTACCAAATCACCAAATAATGAGGGGATATCGGTAAGAGCAAAATTAATCTGCTGCTCCACTGCCTCGAGAATACCCTTCTTGCTCCTAAAACATGTGACTCACGGCATCGACTACAACGTTATCATACCCTTTTATACAGCACACATTGAACTGAAAGGTTCAAATCCTGACTGCCATCGCGCAATGCGTCGAGATTTATGAGGACGGGCCAGAACCCAACTGAGAGCCTGATTGTCGGTCTCTAGCGTAAACTCTAGATGTTCCAAATAGTATTCAACCTCTCGAGGACGGATACAACAGCAAGTGCCTCTAAATCGTAAGTAAAATATTTTCTCTCTGACGCTGATAAACACTGGGAAAAGTAGGTCAATGGCCATCGCTCACCTTCTTGCTCCTGAAGAAGAATAGCAACCATTCCAGAGTTTGAGACGTCCATCTGAACGATGAAGGGCAAGTTAAAATCAGGTATGGCCAACTGGGAGCATTACTTAAGGCAACCTTAAGAGCCTCAACAACGACCCATACCAATGCTGGGCTGGTGCCTGCTTTCGTGTGGCATGATCAGCCCGAGTTGAACTGCTCTGTCAGGAGGGTAAATATGGAGTTGGATCAGTTGCGTAGGGCAGTCACTCTGTCAGACATTGGATTGATTTTACAAGGCATGGCCTACACCTCAATAGGAAAGGGAAGGGTAAACTAGCAGGGTTGTTAGCGAAATCCATAAGGGGGGACACTAGTACTTATGGATGTACCTCTTTTTTAGACTAATATCAGTGTCTAATGATACGTTCAGGCAGGCAGGTGCTAAAGAGGTCCAAAACTCACAAAATTCTCTCAACAAGAAAGTAAATAATGATGTTACCATATTTAACCAAAATATTGGTGGATTAAAGAAAAAAAGTAGATTCTCACAAAAGTAAAGTAAAAAAGAATGTTACCATATTTCACCAAAATATTCCGGGATATAAGAATAAAGTAGATGAGCTCCTGGTTTGTTTAGATGACATTGAATCTGATAATATAATAGATATACTATGTCTGTCTGAGTATCACATTGTGTCTGATATGGAAAAGGTAAATATCAGTGGTTATAAACTAGCTGCGTATATGAGTAGTGAGAATAAGGTGAGTGGAGGAGTTGCCATATATGTCAAAAGTTATCACTGTGTAGAAAGTTCAGATACAAAAAAGTTTTGTCTGGAGCAACATATAGAAGCATGTGCCTGTCAACTTAAACCGAAGGAGGGCTCTTTTATAATTGTAACAGTATATAGGTCCCCTTCAGGGAACTTTCATTTATTCCTGGAAAACTTGGATTCCTTGTTGCGCTATCCGTCAGGTAGGGGAATGCAAATTATTATTTGTGGAGACTTCAATGTTGATTCACTGAAAGAGTGTAATAGGAAGAATGACCTGGAAGTCTTGCTCGATTCTTTCAATTTGACATCTGTCATTAATTTTCCTACTCGGGTAGTAAAGGACAGCAGCACATTGATAGATAACACTTTTATAGACCAAGACAGGGTTAAAAACATGAATTCTTGTCCTGTTGAGAATGGGCTTTCTGATCATGATGCTCAGCTAGTTACGGTATATGACATAGCTCCATTCAGTAATTCAAAACTACCCTCCAAAGATGTGCGTTCAGTTAATGACTCAACAATTCGAAATTTCAGAGAAATTCTTCAGCAGTAAAACTGGGATGAGGTGTACAAGGAACCCGATGCTAATTTAACATATAACTTATTTCATGATACACTTGTAAGAGAATTTGAAAACTGTTTCCCAAGAAAGTAGTTAAATCAAATTATAAGAAACCATGCAAAAAAACCTTGGCTTACTAAAGGAATAAAAATATCTTGTAACCACAAAAGGGAACTCTATCTAACAAAAAGAGAGCGTAATGACCCAGAAACAGCCAAATATTATAAAAACTACTGTGCTACATTAAGAAGGGTTATTAAAAACTCCAGAAGCATGTCCGTCATGTCTGAGATTAATACCTCTGATAACAAAATCAAAACAATTTGGAATATTATTACAAGGGAGACAGGGCAACCAAGAGTACAGGATGATGGCATCACTATCAAAGCGAATGGAAACTTGATAAACAACAAGCCGGAAGTCGAAAACATTTTGAGTAATCATTTTTTAAATGTTGTAGAGAAAATAAGATGTAAACGTTCATTAGAAGAAGCAAGGCAGTTAATGGAAGAGGCCTTACACACACCATTTGATACAATTGAAATTCCACCCACCTCTCCTGCTGAAATTAGGAAGATAATAAACTCTCTCAAGAATAAAAGCTCACATGCAATTGATAGCATTCCCAGCAGGATAATGAAAGCTTGTTCCCAAGATATAAGTAGGATTCTTAGCCACATATATAATAGCTCTCTGGAGCAGGGTATGTTCCCAGATAGATTGAAGTATGCCACTGTTAAACCACTGCATAAAAATGGGATACATCTGATGTCAACTACCGCCCAATCTCAATTCTGACTGCCTTATCCAAAATTTTTGAAAAAAGTAATGTATTATAGAGTAGCTTCCCACCTTTGTAAAAATAAGGTTTTACCAAAATGTCAGTTTGGTTTCCAAAATCGTTTTTCAACGGAAAATGCTATATATACTTTCACTAATGAAATATTAAATGCTCTGAGTAACCGGACGTCACCCATTGGGATTTCTTGTGATCTATCAAAGGCTTTTGATTGTGTAAATCATGGAATACTTCTAGATAAGCTCAAGTACTGTGGTATGAATGTGACAGTGCTCCAATGGTTTAAATCATACCTAACTGGAAGAGTGCAGAAAGTTGAAATAAGCACTTCACATAATATGCAAAAAACCGATGATTTCTCAAACTGGGGAACAATCATGGTTCTCTCCAAATGGGCTCTCATTAAACTTTGGCAAAACACACTATATACAGTTCCACACAGTAAATGGAATCACACAATTGATAAATATAGACTTTGATCAGAAATCTGTAGCTAAGGTAGAATATTCAAAATTTCTAGGTGTATGCATTGATGAGGGGTTGAACTGGAAAAAACACACTGAAGATCTGCTGATACGTTTGAGTTCAGCTACTTATGCTATTAGGGTCATTGCAAATTTTGGCGGTATACATCTGAGTAAATTAGCTTACCATGCCTATTTTCATTCTCTGCTTTCCTATGGCATCATATTCTGGGGTAACTCATCATTGAGTAAAAGAGTGTTCATTGCACAAAAGCTTGTAATCATAATAATTGCTGGAGCTCATCCAAGATCATCCTGCAGACACTTATTTAAAGAGCTAGAGATCTTCACTGTAGCCTCACAATATATATATTGACTTACGAAATTTGTTATTAACAATCCGAACGAATTCAAAAGTAATAGCAGTGTACATGGCTACAACACTAGGAGAAAGGATGATCTTCACTACTCAAGGTTAAATCTAACTTTGGCTCAGAAGGGGGTAAATTATGCTGCCACGAAAGTCTTTGGACACTTACCTAATAGCATCAAAAGTCTGACAGATAGCCATATAGCATTTAAAAGGAAATTAAAAGAATTTCTTAATGGCAACTCCTCCTACTCATTAGATGAATTTTTGGATATAGTAAGTGGGTAATTTCCCCAACCACCACAAAAAAAATTAAAAATATTTAGTGTCATGTAATATTTTGTGTAATGTAATATCTGTATAGACACCTTATATTATCCTGGTACATTCCACATCATTACGAAGTGTCATATTCATGATCCATGGAACAAGTACTAATCTAATCTAATCTAATCTAGTCAAAGGCAGCCTGCTGACTATCCATCCACACAAAGGGCTCTCCTTCCTTGGGCAGAAAATTCAGAGGAGCTGCTAATTCAGTGAACTTGGGTATGAATTTCCTGAAATAGTTGGTCATCCTGAGGAATCGTGCCACCTCTTTCTTATTTTTGGGAAGACAGAAGCTATATATGGCCCAGGTCCTCGACTGATCTCTGCTAACACTGTCCAAATGTCCAAGTCAAACTAGACTGACTGTAGTCAGCTTCTCAGTGAGGCCAACTCCCTTCAAACGTTCCAAAATCAAATGCAAGGGCTGAATATGCACATCTAAGTACGGACTGTATATAACAGGATTGTCCAAATAGTTATAGACACATTGAACTGAAGATCATCTAGCACAGAATCAAGTAACCCTGATAGAACTGCTGCTCCAGTGGACAATCCGAATGGAACCCAATTAAATCATACAGGTTCCAGTCAGTGCAAAAGGCGGTGGCTGGCTTGAATTCCTCAGCTAAAGGAATTTGATATTAAGCCTAGTTAAGGTCAATGAGTGAAAAATAACAGACCCACGAAAACTACATGGAACACACATGCAAACTGTGATGGGTTCAGACTCCAAGGTCATCTTGTGCTTGTTGTTGTTGTGGTCTTCAGTCCTGAGACTGGTTTGATGCAGCTCTCCATGCTACTCTATCCTGTGCAAGCTTCTTCATCTCCCAGTACCTACTGCAACCTACATCCTTCTGAATCTGCTTAGTGTATTGATCTCTTGGTCTCCCTCTACGATTTTTACCCTCCACGCTGCCCTCCAATGCTAAATTTGTGATCCCTTGATGCCTCAAAACATGTCCTACCAACCGATCCCTTCTTCTAGTCAAGTTGTGCCACAAACTTCTCTTCTCCCCAATCCTATTCAATACCTCCTCATTAGTTACGTGATCTACCCACCTTATCTTCAGCATTCTTCTGTAGCACCACATTTCGAAAGCTTCTATTCTCTTCTTGTCCAAACTGGTTATCGTCCATGTTTCACTTCCATACATGGCTACACTCCATACAAATACTTTCAGAAACGACTTCCTGACACTTAAATCAATACTCGATGTTAACATATTTCTCTTCTTCAGAAACGATTTCCTTGCCATTGCCAGTCTACATTTTATATCCTCTCTACTTCGACAATCATCAGTTATTTTACTCCCTAAATAGCAAAACTCCTTTTTTACTTTAAGTGTCTCATTCCCTAATCCAATTCCATCAGCATCACCCGATTTAATTTGACTACATTCCATTATCCTCGTTTTGCTTTTGTTGATGTTCGTCTTATATCCTCCTTTCAAGACACTGTCCATTCCGTTCAACTGCTCTTCCAAGTCTTTTGCTGTCTCTGACAGAATTACAATGTCATCGGCGAACCTCAAAGTTTTTACTTCTTCTCCATGAATTTTAATGCCTACTCCGAATTTTTCTTTTGTTTCCTTTACTGCTTGCTCAATATACAGATTGAATAACATCGGGGAGAGGCTATAACCCTGTCTCACTCCTTTCCCAACCACTGCTTCCATTTCATGCCCCTCGACTCTTACAACTGCCATCTGGTTTCTGTACAAATTGTAAACAGCCTTTCGCTCCCTGTATTTTACCCCTGCCACCTTCAGAATTTGAAAGAGAGTATTCCAGTTAACATTGTCAAAAGCTTTCTCTAAGTCTACAAATGCTAGAAACGTAGGTTTGCCTTTTCTTAATCTTTCTTCTAAGATAAGTCGTAAGGTTAGCATTGCCTCACGTGTTCCAACATTTCTACGGAATCTTGTGCTTAAGAACTCTATAATCAACAACTTCCCTAAACCCCCTCCATTATTCTTCGGAACCAGGAATATCGGTGAGACCTATGGCAAGTTAGAAGGTCTTATAAGGCCTTCTTTGAGCATCTTATTCATCAACTCCCACAATATATTTATCCTAGGAGGCGACAAGCAATAAGGCTCCTGCCTAACCGGGACATGATCAGACAACAAAATCTTATACTCTATATGATTGGTAACACCACGTTTGTCGCTTAGAGACTCAGGGAAGTCACGCAACGTCCTAAGGAGGGCTGAGACTGTTTAGGTTCCAAATACCGCACATCAAAATCCGCTTCTTTAATCACACTATTACAGTTGCTACACAACGCAACTCGCCTAGGATGATGAGACAAAGGAAACTCCAACTCCAGATGGAAACCAAAGTACAGCCGCTGAAGTGCATAATTGAACACAGACCTCGTCTTACTGACGAAATCACAATCTAATAAAGTATCAGTATTCAGATCTTTCGTGGCTAAAACATTTATGGGCCAGGTAAAGCCACCAACACGACAAAAGACCTGTATACAACGCAATATAGGAGGGGCTTCACCAATAACAGCTCTGCAAGAAAAACCCACCAAATGCAAATCCGGAAACTTACAAATGTGGCGATACCTAACTTACCATTTCTGGCTCGTCAAGGAAACAGTACTACTGAATCGAGCAATGCACACAAGGGCTCATTGTTAACATAAGTACAGTTACAGCTTTCAACGCCTCACAGTGAGTAGACACGACAGAGGAAACCCCCATCATCTGCTCCTCTGGCGTCACGTGTTCAGAGCACATTTAACTTAAGTGCGGAACTGTCAGGCAAAATGAACAGGCTGGCAGCAACGGTAGCAATTTCCTTTAATAGTGCTTTTTTTTAGAAAAAGAGGCAATCTCTGGATTGGAGTCCACATGTGTTAAAACCACTGCCCTGGCTCCTCCTCTACTCTGGGTCAACTTGTTTAACTCCTTCCACAAGTGTGAGAAGATTATCCAAATTGTGGTTAAGTCCCTGTGCACTGCGCAAACAAAATTACACCGATCTTTTGTATTAATACCACGCACGATAGTTGCAACAATTTCTCACTCAGGTACTAGCAAATTAAAGGCTACAGCAGAAGTATGCACGTCCTGAACGCACTTTGCCAAACTCTCGTTAATCTCCTGAACATGATAGAAGCGTTCGTTAACAAAATCACTTTTGGCTTTGGCCAATAGATGCTCTCTGGGTACGCGTGCACACAACTCCTTTATGGACACACTTTTGACAATTTGATAATTGAATTTCAAATTTCAACAGGATAATGCGTCACACCAAGAAAAATGACGGGAAAAAGGGACGTGTCTTTATTATTTAACCAGTTTCAAGCATGTGTGTTCTCCACGAGCTCTAGAGCCCAACTGGCTTAGCTGATATCGTCGCCACCAGAGAGCGCCACCGTGACCTCATCCAAGATGGCCGATTTTGGTGGGAAGTTTGAATTTTGGCGGGAAGAAGATCAATTGGGCTACCTCCACTAACCTAAGCCCCTCCCCAATAAAAATCGCGCGAAGTTCAAATTCCAACATAATAATGCAGCACATCTAGGAAAATTGGCGGGAAAAATGTACTTGTCTTTATTATTTAACCAATTTCAAGCAGATGTGTTCGCCACTGAGCCTGGACTGCATCTCTCTTAGTTCATGTCCGTGCCATCAGAGGTCGCCACCCTGACGCTACGCGAGAGAGAAAGCTGGTCACCTTGAGTCATCTCCTGACGTCACAGGCCCGCGAGCAGCCGAGCGCTCACTCCATACACGCTGTAGACATAGTATTTCGCAAATATTCTAAAACTCACATCCCACATATAATGTAAGAATTACCCAAGTACTTAATACCATTTCAATTTTAATGTACCACTTCGATGTTCAATGAACAAATGACAAGTTTCACATTTTCCCACTAGGGGTGCTGTGGTCCTTCATGACGTACCACCCCCCACCCCTAGAATGCTGCTCTCCTATTCGCTACGACACTAGTCACTTCACTCTACGTCATAGAACCTATATAAACCAGACCACAACCCAACTCGCCCTCACTCTGCTCCTATACTTGGTCCAGTGTGTTTATCGTCGTTAGCAAACTTGCGATATGAAGCTATCAGGATCCGCCAGCAGCACCGACAGTGCCAGTGGAAGCAGCAAACGATCCTGCTTAGAGGAAGTTCCATTACCTGGTAAGTACATTTTCAGTGTTCTGATATCTGTACTCTTTAACTCTGTGTATGAATGCCACATCCGTCTTTGATCGCTCTCTACAAAGATTGTTGCATATTTTAGCGGATTGTGTGTGTTCTGTGTTATATCCATATTCTAGTGCTCTCTATAAAGATTGAGCGTACTAGTGTTGAGTGTCTCTATGTTCTGTGTTGTATCTGTTTTGGACCGCATTCTATACAGAATGCTGTGTCATTTAACAGATTCTATGTTTGTGGTATGTGTTGTATCTGTTTTGGATCGCATTCTACACAGAATGCTATGTCATTTAACAGATTCATTGTTTGTGCGTCTTTATCTTACACCTGTATTGTAGCCCATTCTACCCAGATTGATGTGTCATTTAACAGATTTTGTCTTACATATTATATTTGTTTTGTAGTGCTCTCTATAAATGATTCATTTGTTTCCTTTTTTGCCTATATATTCTGGTCTGCTGATTTCTGTATCATTTAAGTCATTGCACATTTTCCTTTCCATACTCGATACTATACTCATTCTTTTCCATCTTTCTAGATTTCATCGCTCAAATGCTTGCTGCTCTTGACCAGCAGCTCGAGATGGAGAGGGCACAAGCGCAGCTCGAATGCAAGTACATTTCTAATAAAAACGTAGTTCTTAGAAAAAATAATTTAATCTAATATATACATTCACTCTTCATGTTCTAGTCTTTTCTTTGTAGATGTCCCTAATTCCGTGCACAGGGAGGGGTGTACCAACCAAAGCGTACACGGCGACGGCGGTCAAACGACGTCCGCTCCAATGGGCACCCAGTTTTTAGAGGAAGAGGAAGAGGAGCTCGACCTACCTGATTGGTTTGGGGGCATCGTTGAATGTGGCAATGAGTTGCTCAAACCATGGAGCCAGAGCGTAGAAGGCGAATAGTTTTGAAGATTAACATTACTGCAAATAATTACCATTTTTTACTCGTATTATTATTTATCGCTCTTTTAAATCTGACTCATTAAAGTAATTTTTTTTTCTTATTATGTTACTGGTATATCACACGTTGTAGTCTGTGTACCTTGAGCTGCGGTTGCGAGGGCGGGAATCCATGGCGCACAGCCTCAAAGACACGTGGCGCCTTGTATAGCCCCAATCAGGGCTGCACAAGATGTGGCTGAAGGCGTGAAAGCCCCGCTCCCAGCACCGCCACAGCCCCTCTGGTGTGGGCAACTCAACTGGTTTGCTGCGACCAAGAAGCAGAAAAAGAAAAAGAAGAACGGTCCCCCACGCCACAGGCAGGTAGCGGCAGGAGTAATGCAGCCCCGTAAGCCGTCGCCGCAGCCCGGCCCTTCGAGTCGGCTGTCGCCGCCTCCTCTTACCAAACCAGCTCGCCTCCATTGTCCTCGCAAGGTACGCGTTCCTACACGTATACCCCCCCCCCCAACCCCCTGCAAATGATGACGACACACCATCGCCAGCCCCTTCATCTACCGGGTGTACCCCTAGCTGTAGTGGTAGTAATAGTGGTAGTTCTTTCCCCCATCCTATCGATAATGATTTGGATCAGAATCATGTAATGACCCCCTTACAATACTCAGCAGTAGCTAGGGCTTTTGAAGGGCGAATCTCATTCACTAGAATTTAGAATCCGGGCGGGAGGTATAGCGACCCAGTTGGGATTTTACAAGTGTGCCTCCCTGTCTTGGAGACCAAGCTCCTCAGAGTCCTACAAGATCTGGGATTTTACACCATTGAATGCAACGCAGTGTTGTGCTGTGAAATGAATCACCCACCTAAATGTCAAGGTGAGGCGGAGACAAGGAATATGCACTATATATGGGGCAATAATGGCGTTATTTCTTGGAGCACATCGATTGCTGAGTGGTACCGACAATCCGCCTTGAGCATAATTATGGACCTACTTTCCGGGATGGAAGTATGTGGGTCCGCTAAAGCGCTCAGCAGTATACCACACCTCTACATCCATATACATGTCTATGATCCAATAAATGGAGGATCCAGTTATGTTAAGCTCCCTAATGATTGAGAAAAAACGTCTGCATTAATGTTCAAAATCAGCATGATAATGCTTGTTTTGCATGGTCAGTCCTGGCTTGTCAGAGAAATTACAATGACAAACATCACCCCCAGCATCCGGGCAGTTACAAAGTCAAAGACACTAAGAGACAGTGATCCAGGACATACATAATTTGAGGTTCAGAATACCGGGATATCAGTCCACGTTTATGGCCTGGAGAAAACGGACAAGTCAGATGTGCAGGAGAAGCATACAGTAGTAGGTCCCCTCCATTCCTCAAAATTTGCAGGTGAGCGAGAACAGCATGTAATCCTGCTGCTCCTCTCTGAAGGTGATAATTACCACTACATGTTGATCAAAGACATGTCCCGACTCCTCTCCACCCAACTGTCAAAAAATTACCATAAAAAGCATATTTGTCTAAGGTGTTTGTATTATTTTTCATCTGAACAGTTATTAATGACACATCTATTAGACTGTGCTTCCAAGGATGCGGTACGTGTGATTATGCCCACTGAGGAAAATAACTTCATTAAATTTCAAAATGCTCACCACCAGGCACCGTTGTCCTTTTGTTGTGTACGCCGATTTTGAATGGTTGCTGGCTCCTATTACTCGTAGTGAATGGAACCCCATAGCATCACACACAAATTTCACACAAAAACATGTACCGTATGCGACAGCGTTCCAAATTGTATGTGGATATGGTTCTAAACTTAACCACTATCAGTGTTATGTAGGGAACGATCCAGCGGTTTGGCTTCTCACTGAGCTTGAAAAACTTTCATGGGACGTTGACAGGCTCTACAGCACCAACATTCCCATGACCAAATCAAAGGAAGATGATGAAATGTATGAAAAGGCTGGTCTTAGATAGGCTGGTCTCAGATAGAAAAGCGTAAACTCCTCTTAGAGACCACTGTCATCTTATGGGTAAGTTCCATGGTGCAGCTCACAACGCATGCAAATGACGTATCAGTTACCTAGACACATACCCGTCTCTTTTCATAATTTGAGTGGTTATGACGCTCATTTTCTCGTTGAGCACTTGGCTAAGTTCAGTATGAAGAATGATCAGGTCAGTGTTCTCCCTGAAAGAACTGAGAAGTGCATTTCTTTTTCAAAACGAATGACGGCAAAAATTACACTCCACTTCCTTGACTCTTTACACTTTATGCAGGCTTCACTCCAGAAACTGGTTGATATGCATATCACTCGATCTGCATTTCCCAATGAGCAAAAGTTCCAACTTGCGACTAGGAATGGAGTTTTCCCATACAAGTATGTTGATAGTACAGCAAAGCACAATGACACCAGGCTTCCCGATATATCCGCTTTTAGCAGTACTGTTACAGGCGATGCCACAACCACTTCAGATTATGAGCATGCCCAGAATGTATGGTGGGAATTCAAAATCCCCAATTTGCGAGAATATGCAAGGTTATATATGAACATGGACGTGCGTTTGCTTGCAGGTGTTTCGAAAAGTTCCGGAGCGTATGTGTGACCATGTACTCTCTGGACTCTGCCTTTTATTACATGGCACCTGGGTTGTTCTGGGACGCTATGCTCAAAAAACGGGCCACAGCATTGAACTTTTGTCTGATCCTGCAATGCTTCTATTTTTTGAGCGAGGGATCCGTGGGGGACTTTGTCAATGTGTTCACATGCACGCCAAGGCAAATAACCAGCGGATAGGTCTCGAGTTCAATGCATCCCTTGATTCTAGTTACATTTTGTACTTCAATGTTAACAATATATATGGGAACGCCATGATGCAACCACTGCCGGTTGGTGAGTTTAGGCAGCTGTCCGAAGACGAATTGAAGTGATTAGGTGGACAAATAATGGGTCTTGTGGCTGATTCAGATGTAAGGTATGTGCTTGAGGTAGACATCGCATACGCTAATAATTTGCATGGAGAGACAAGCAACTTGCTGTTATATCCAGAGCAACAAATTCCGTGAGGGAGCACCATCCATAAACTGCTGGCTACTGTTGGCGATAAGCAGAGGTATATCGTTCATTATCGTAACCTCCAGCAGTGCCTCAGATTAGAGATGAAGCTTGTTAGAGTCACCCGGGCAATCTCCTTCAGCAATCCCCCTGGTTGAAGGAGTGTATTGAACTAAATACCGAAAAGAGGGCGGTCGCGAATAATGATTATGAAAAAGACTTTTATAAATTAATGAATAATTCCATTTTCTGGAAAACTATGCAGAATGTGCGAAATGAACGCGATATTGTCATTAGAACCTCACGGGAAGGGTGTTATGGCATGAGAAAATGTATCGTCAGGCCAAATTTTAAGCGGGCCACAATCTTCAATGAAAACTTTGTTCCTGTGGAGATGTCGAACACTGCAATAGAGTTTATGAAGCCCATCTATTTGGGGATGTGCATACTGGATATCTCCAAATTCTACATGTACCGATTCCACTATGAGTTTGCGAAACCTGATTTCATAGAACCCAAGTTGCTTTATATGGATACAGACAGCTTTCTCTACTAGATCAAGAACTGCGATCCATATTATGAAGTAATTAGGTGCAGTGGTAAAGAATTCGACATGTCTTCTTATGAGGCCAATAATTCTTATGGTAGTGTTCGACAGAACAAGAAGGTTATCGGTCTCATGAAAGACGAGTAGAATGGTTTACCAATTGTAGAGTTTGTAGGATTGAGGTCCAAAATGTATGCATATTGTACAATGGACGGGGGCACTCAGAGGTGGGAAAAGTGTGTTAGATGCATGGCATCTCGTAAGTCAGATTGTCTCCTCATGACGATAAAAGAGTCATTTGTGATGAACGAAAGTAGGGGTGGGGGACTCTGGTTGATTGATAGAGAGGGAATGAGCATGTGAATGCTGTGAATGGGTGTTATACGTGGAAAAAGTATGGCTCTTTTATCATAGTGTAAATACTGGCTGAGAGTGTTGTGTAGTGTGTAGCACTTTGCGTGCTTCCATTTATGTCTGAGTGTGCGAATGAGTGTGGGCGCCTGTGTTCCTTTTATGTGTGTGTAAATATATATATGTTAATTATTTTTTGAAAGCAAATGATAAAAATTAAAAAAAATTTTAAAACTGAAAAAAGCCTATTTATGTAAATATTTTTTAACCAGCATTAGTACGTAATATATGAAGAAAAGATAAATTTTCCCACTTGACTTGTACCTCCTATATGAAGAAAAAAAAACTTTTCACACTTCGTATGTGCTTCTGTTTCAGTGGTTATAGAGATTAGATTTTAGTTAGTAAGTTTCACCTACTGCTAGCCATCCAGTGAGACCTAGTTATAAGTATCTGAGTTCCTCCAATTAAATTTTTTATAGATGTTCACTTGCTTGTTGTGATGGAAAAATGTTTAGAGGCATCGACTTCAATGAAAAATATACATATATTCGGGGTAGAGCCACTTACTTCAGAGAAATATATTTTCATTTGCTCTTGGTAGTGGAAAATGTTTTAGAGCCATACACTTGAAGTAACTACATTCAGCTTTACTTAAAAGTGTTTCCTTTTTTTCGAGTGGAACTTCACTAGTGATAGTATTTACAGTGTAAGATAGTGTAATTAGGTTGTAGTAAACATGCATTAATTTTATATATAATTTATGTGAGGAGAATGCTTATATTTCTCAATAATGTAAAATGCGAAACACGTATCTGCAAGGATCATAAGGTTGATATTTTTCGTAAAAAACCAATCATTTATCAGTAAACTCATATATAAATGTGAAAACTGAATCGTGTTACTGTAAATTGATATTTCACAAACACTGCTTAAAAAAAATTCTCAATTCAATAATAAATTTTCTTATTTTATTGTCAAAATGTCGAATTTTATTATTTCACCCCTCAATAATCATCATTCTTTTTATTAAAACATATTATAAATATGCTTTTTTGTGTCTACAAGACGTGGATACAGCTATATTGCACTGCACAGACCTATAAGGTTTGCTGCTTTAAAAACAAATTATTTTTGAATGACATTTGCTGGACTTCGTCCGGCTGTCACAAACACGCAGCGTGCCTCAGCACTTTCTTTCAGCCCAAGCCCTGGTAGCTGCGTGGTTGGCATCTGTCGCATCGTCACGCAGGTTAGGTCAAAGCTGGTCTATTATTGACTCAGGTAACGTTACTCAGCATGTCAAGACTGAGGTATGTGTCTCAGAGAGTTCCATTGGAATTCGCTTCATAGACAATATCCCCCAATAAAATTACATTTTACACACATTGGGTGTCATAGAAAGAAAGAAAAAGAGCAAGTTTTGTAAATGATTATTTGTTTGTAATCTAACTTAAAAGTAATTTTGCATTCTCATATGCAGATAAAAAAGCACTTTTTTGGTAAATGTTCTTCAGTCGATGGATAGATGGACATCTGTACAATTCCAGGTCTAGAATAGAAGCAAATTTAAATATTCCACGCAGCCAGGTAATCTTTACATCACCTTTAACGTAGACGATTGTCTCCTTGTGATCAAATACTCGGAGCACTCTCACCAAATCCTTATAAGACATGCCAGGGCCATCCCAGTGAATTCCATGATAGAAGTGTGTTAACCACATTGCACTTCTACATGTTTTAATTCAATTCGCATCCTTAAATGGTTTCGGCGATGCACCTCTTGATGAAAATGTTCCTATTATTCCATCACTTTGTGTGAATGCTATTAATGCACAGTCTTCATTTATGAATTGCCTGCGTTCATCATAGTAAAATCATTGAACGCCAGCTATGATGCTCACACCTTGGGGTAACTTCGTGATCTGCCTTAGAGCTAGCAGAGCGCCTATTAATTTATTCAACTCGTTGTACTACACCAGTGAGTGGGCAGTAGTTAACAACACAATCATGCAGAACCAGAGCACACACTGCAGGGTTATATGGGAAGTTTGTTGAAGATTCAAATTCAGTCCGTTCATGTACAGGCCCTGTTTTAATTATCTCACTATGTTTTAACAGTCAATCACGATTATTGGTGTTAGCTTCTTGAAACACTGTGGACTGAGTAGGCATCCTTCACTTTCAGCGCCTTCATAGTAAGATGCTCAGAATCTCGCATACATTTCAAATGCCAGACCGTATACATTGCTGTCCCACTGTAGATGTAGATTCTCGTATGGGTAGTATTCGGAATTCAGGTAGACTCTGGCGTTGATTAACTTGCAGTGGTCAAATTCAGTTGAGTCCGTTGATACATTCCCATGCCTTTGACTTTGAAATACGATTATGATGAATCGAGGTGCTTCCAACTGCACTGATGTTTTAATAGCCCAAGTACGTTGATGCTGTAGATAGGACTGGGCATTCAAAAAGTTCCCATAATCAGAAGGTTAGTGGTAGATACTCAGAACTTTTAAGAGCTTCAAGCGTTCCTCATCAGCAACAGTGATGTGAGGCATTTTCGATACTATACTATTAATCTTGATCTCAACATTCTCTGCAACTGTTTGAAAGAATGAATTCGGATCACTTGCACTCCACACCAAAATAAGCTCCTGATTAGCTTTCATAATAATTCACTACATGTCCTCAAAATAACCCATAAGCATTTTTAGTGGCACGCACGTGGTAAATCGGCTGTATCTCCCCTCACCATCCGGCGCATCTATGAACCATCCCGCATTTTCCAAGCTGTTTGAATCAGAGACTGAGGCTGAAACATACGTCTTAAGGGTTGACATTATGCCGACATTGGGTATGCATTCGATTTCGATACCGTTAAGTTCATAACATATCTCTTGAAACAGGAATGCTAGAGAATTTCGCCTGAGCTTCGAGAGCGTTACCACAGTGCCGTCAGCTTTCTTAAATGTACGCCCGCATCTCGTGGTCGTGCGGTAGCGTTCTCGCTTCCCACGCCCGGGTTCCCGGGTTCGATTCCCGGCGGGGTCAGAGATTTTCTCTGCCTCGTGATGGCTGGGTGTTGTGTGCTGTCCTTAGGTTAGTTAGGTTTAAGTAGTTCTAAGTTCTAGGGGACTGATGACCATAGCTGTTAAGTCCCATAGTGCTCAGAGCCATTTGAACCATCTTAAATGTACAGTCCAGATACAGGAAGCTCTTGCAAGGCAGTGTTACGGCGTCCTGATGCTGGGTAACAATCCTAATTTCATCATTTTAGTTGAATGTGCTTGAAGCGTAGGGTTTGTGTGAGTGGTATTCATGACATAAAATTCGATCATCATACTCTACTGACTGAGTTACGTTGAGCGACGTCATTTTGCGGTTTGAAACCTACTGAAATGAGGAATTCGTAATTAAGTCGTGTTATCACTTTGCGCTTTTGCGAAACACTGACGGGTTGTGAACTCAGTGTGCTAGCTTTACAGGGTGTTACAAAAAGGTACGGCCAAACTTTCAGGAAACATTCCTGAGGCACAAGTAAAGAAAAGATGTTATGTGGACATGTGTCCGGAAACGCTTAATTTCCATGTTACAGCTCATTTTAGTTTCGTCGGTATGTACTGCACTTCCTCGAATCACTGCCAGTTGGCCCAACTGAAGGAAGGTAATGTTGACTTCGGTGGTGGTGTTGACATGCGACTCATTGCTCTACAGTACTAGCATCAAGCACATCAGTACGTAGCATCAACAGGTTAGTGTTCATCACGAACGTGGTTTTGCAGTCAGTGCGATGTTTACAAATGCGGAGTTGGCAGATGCCCATTTGATGTATAGATTAGCACGGGGCAATAGCCGTGGCGCGAAACGTTTGTATCGAGACGGATTTCCAGGACGAAGGTGTCCCGACAGGAAGACGTTCCAAGCAATTGATCTTCGTCTTAGGGAGCACGGAACATTCCAGCCTATGACTCGCGACTGGGGAAGACCTAGAACGACGAGGACACCTGCAATGGACGAGGCAATTCTTCGTGCAGTTGACGATAATCCTAATGTCAGCGTCAGAGAAGTTGCTGCTGTACAAGGTAACGTTGACCACGTCACTGTATGGAGAGCGATACGGGAGAACCAGTTGTTTCCGTACGATGTACAGCGTGTGCAGGCACTATCAGCAGCTGATTGGCCTCCACGGGTACACTTCTGTGGATTGTTCATCCAACAATGTGTCAATCCTCATTTCAGTGCAAATGTACTCTTTACGGATGAGGCTTCATTCCAACGTGATCAAATTGTAAATATTCACTATCAACATGTGTGGGCTGACGAGAATCCCCACGCAATTGTGCAATCACGTCATCAACACAGATTTTCTGTGAACGTTTGGGCAGGCATTGTTGGTGATGTCTTGATTGGGCCCCATGTTCTTCCAACTACGCTCAATGGAGCACGTTATCATGAGTTCATACGGGATACTCTACCTGTGCTGCTAGAACATGTGCCTTTACAAGTACGACACAACATGCACGATGGAGCTCCTGCACATTTCAGTAGAAGTGTTCGTACGCTTCTCAACAACAGATTCGGTGACCGACGGATTGGTAGAGGCTGACGAATTCCATGGCCTCCACGCTCTCCTGACTTCAACCCTCTTGACTTTAATTTATGGGGGCATTTGAAAGCTCTTGTCTACGCAACCCCGGTACCAAATGTAGAGACTCTTCGTGCTCGTATTGTGGACGGCTGTGATACAATACGCCATTCTCCAGGGCTGCATCAGCGCATCAGGGATTCCATGCGACGGAGGGTGGATGCATGTATCCTCGCTAACGGAGGACATTTTGAACATTTCCTGTAACAAAGTGTTTGAAGTCACGCTGGTACGTTCTGTTGCTGTGTGTTTCCATTCCATGATTAATGTGATTTGAAGAGAAGGAATAAAATGAGCTCTAACATGGAAAGTAAGCGTTTCCGGACACATGTCCACATAACATATTTTCTTTCTTTGCGTGTGAGGAATGTTTCCTGAAAGTTTGGCCGTACCTTTTTGTAACACCCTGTATACCTTACTCACATCCCGCCTTAGATGCAAGCGTACAATGATTTCTTCTCCTCGAAAGTTAACAAGCTGATTACTCTGGACAACAGTACTCGGTTCTAGGTAATCCAATGTCTGAACTGTCACCGGGAGATGTATAGTGTTTGTAGGGGCTTGAACTATTTTATACCCAGTACCGACTGTAGGGAAGAATCCGTAAATTGAGTGAATCAACTTATCTTTGAGGTATGAGTTTGTGGCAATATTGCACTCACCGTGGATTCTGCTGACTGGAAGTATATCTACAGCTTGAACCGATGCATAAAATTTACTGGCGTCCTTCACCAAAACACGATCCTTTGCAAAACTTAGCAGTGGACCTATTGAATCTCTGTCTCAAGTCAATCGTACCAGTCTCTGCCCGTATTTCAGATTTAAGGGTATTAATGTTTGCCCGTAGTTCAATACCTTTTCCTGACTGTTTTAAGACTTCGCATAAATCATCAGTATCGTAGGCACCAGGTTTATTTGTAGAATCTCCTTCCAACTATCAATTTCCAGATGCAGTTTATTGTGTTCTTTGTAATATTTGGAATGCTGTTACACATCTCCAGACCAATCAGCGTAATACTCCAGTCCCCTGCACTTATATCAATCGGCGGAATATAATTTGTACGTAATACTGATCCTCGCTCTTTTAAAGTCAGAGCGTACGACATTGCATCTAAACGTCAAATGATTGGCATGTGTTCAATGATGGCTCTTTCATATATGTGTATGTTTGCATACCGGCTATGACGAGGAAAGGAGAAAGCGCGCATTCCAGACTTCTCACCAAAAAATGGTTCAAATGACTCTGAGCACTATGGGACTTAACTGCTGTGGTCATCAGTCCCCTAGAACTTAGAACTACTTAAACCTAACTAACCTAAGGGCATCACACAAATCCATGCCCGAGGCAGGATTCGAACCTGCGACCGTAGCGGTCGCGCGGTTCCAGACTGCAGCGCCTAGAACCGCTCGGCCACTCTGGCCGGCGGCTTCTCACCGCTCAGTCTAAATATAGCGCGCATTCCATAGGTTCGCTGATGCGGGCGGTGGCTAATTTGCCATGGCTGTAATGAGGAACACCAGAGATGCCCACACAGGTATGTGTTAAAGTCCTGATATCGCCAAAAATTGTAGAAGACGCGTCTTTTGCTGGTGAAGTAGCGTTGTAATTCTTCAGGCGGCTGTAAATGTCCAAATGAATCGAAATATTGTACTGTATTTGCACTTTTCTTAACATACGCCACCCAAAGGGTCCCTGGACCCCCAGAAACATCTAAATTTCTAATTCCGCACTCATTAGTCCACCACATGGTCTTCGGTAATGTTTCCCGCATAAAGACTTCACGGAATCGAGGAATGTAAAGTTTTTCTTTAAGAATATTAACCAGATCTTTATTCGTGAGCGCTCGATCAGGTAGGATAACTAACGGACTTTTTTTATTTATGAAGAGACCTAGTCCTTTCCTATATGGTTTCGATTAGAGGCCCTTTCCGATTGCTGCTGCTTCCATGGCCCGATTATGTCTTCTGGCTTCCTCTAGTTGTGCCTGTGCATTCTGTGCGTTTTTGACCGTTTTGGCTACAGCTGCAGCCCCACCTGTAAGTGAACCTACCGCCGACAGAGCTGCAAGGGCTTGAATGTGGGGAGGAATAATTCCACCTGATGTCTTTGGTAGTGGTAGGTCCCTAGGTGGTTTAATTGCAGTCTTCTTCTTCTTCTTGTTCATCCTCTTCCCCTTCAACACACGTATAGCTCCACACATCGAAGTGATATACAGTTTTTCAAACAACCGGGTTTCTTCTTCTCCGTCCCCAAAGCTGTTCGCGCTGCATTCATAATTCGTTTGAAATTCATCACCCCCAATCCAAACTTAATTTTTCCGCACATGGTTTTATCAGCTACGAATGCAGCAATGCGCTGACCTATTCCGAGATCTTTTCTTCGTCTTATTTGCGTAGCTTTATCGGCTAATATTCGGTAGGTAACGTAGCTTGCTGGGAGATCTTTATTTGTACCGTATGAGAGGTCGTGTTCAAGGCAGGCTTCATCTAGTAGGTTAATACGTTTATCGCCGCCTACCAGGTGTTTCTGAAGCTTTGTTCCAGGCCCACAGATGTTATATCCGGGAATTTGCAATTCAACAGGCAATTTGTCTATAATACCACCTCCACCTCTTAATATGGTGTGCCTCATATCATGCATGGTACGCTACTGATGAGACAGAGGTCTACGCGCCCTGTTATATACTAATTCGTCAGCGTCAATCCAACTGTTTTCTGATGATGGAAATCCTAACCATTTAACTAGTGCTCTATTCCTGTGACGTCTTATCACGCGTTCGATGAGAAATACATCTGGTTGAGAACTCTTCTGCAATTCCTCCGTGTAAAGGCATCCTTCAATTTCTTCACCCTTGCCATCCTTTAAGATATATGTCCTAGGGTTCGTTCTCTGCACTTTGGATACTGTGAATATCTCCACCGACCAGTTTGATAAGTACGATTTCTCGAATGCTGTCTCGTGTTTTGAAATACGTACTAAGTCGCCTACATTGAACATCTGTTTGCGCGGGTCCAGCATTTTAATGCGGAAATATACTGTGTCCATGAGTGAATTATTGCGAACATCGATCGGTCTCATTTTTATTGTACTATGTTTGGTTCGATTATACCGTGCAATTATCTGTGGGATGATATGTAGCCACTTGTACGAACCGCGAAGATTAAAACGCATCCACATTTGAGCTTTGACTGTTCTGTTCAAATGCTCCACGATGCTAGCTTTCAGGTGGGTAAACGTGGAGTAGTGGTGTATCCCGTACCACTCCATCACAGCCTTGAAATGTTCATTGTAAAACTCACCACCATGATCGATTTGAAGATTGTTCGGGAATCGATTCGTTCCTTTCTGCAGCAAACTCTCAAATACTACAGCAACATCTCTACCCGTTTTGGTTTTCACAGGTAATGCCCATGCGAATTTAGAGTATGCATCAATAACCATTAAAATGCATTTGAATCCATTATTCTCATGTGAATATTGACTCATATCTACAAGATCGGCTTGCCACAAGTCATCCAGCCCTTTAATCATAACATGCCTGCGAGGGTATGTTTTGCGTGCTGGCTTGTGCAATTCTCGAGCTACCACCTCCATACTTATTCGATGATACCTCTCTCTCGAAGCTCAGAGATTATCGAAACAACCTCATTCGAATGAGCTGTATTGCTCACAGCTGCCCAAGTCATCAACAGTCGAAGTCTCTCAATTAGTTCATCTGGCTCATCGTTATGTATATTCTGTGGGAGTTGATTGTTCACGCCTTTATGCTGAATGTCTACACCTTCACCAACGCTTTTAGGTTGCTCATTCAGTAAAGGTTGTGTATTTAGAGTTCTGCGGGTTTCTCAGTGTTCTGTCAGGATTTTTTTAAAGTTCAGTCAATTGTAGTATTTCACTAGACACTTTGCAATCATTGGTAGAGTATTTTGAGTTTCTTAAGGGCCTTAGGAAGATTAGATTCATTAAGCCAGGTGTTCTTTTAAACTCTGTATCCCTGATGTGTATTGTGCTATCGGATAAAATTATAGTTTGAGAGCCTAGCATGTACGGTCTCTCCCTGCTGACACCAAATGTTCTATCTTACCCGCCCCACACTGGTTGGTGAATTCTGTGATTGGATCATTAGCATGCGAAGACATCTTACTGATAGATTCGGTAACAGGTTTAAAAGTTTCTCTTAGTGTTTGCTCACGATCCATATGTCCCAACTTCATCAAACGTAAATTCTCTCGAACTTCTTTGTGCACCTCAATGACGTTAGGCTTTACTGACATCTTGGAGCATACCAATCAGAGCTCTGCATGTCACGTGGTTTTATATATGCTTTGTTGTTCTTCTTCTTGTTTCCTACACCTCCTTCTTCAATAACAACAACCTCAGCTTCTATCTTCCCCTCAGTTGCACTAATTCTATTCTCTAGACGATTTTGGTTAAGCGCAAGAAGTTTCTGAGTGTCCTTTAATTCCCTTACAACCTTACTCAGTCTTCCCTGAAGATTCTTAAATTTCATATCGGTGTACATGCGAGCATTCTGCCTATGCACACCTAACCTCTCAGACTGAGCGTCCGCCATGCGTGCGAATTTGTCCATGGTGTAGTGTCTACTCACGCACTCAGCTATATTGTACGTTTATATATGGAGAAACTCCTGGAAGTTCTGCCTATACCTACCGTCATACAGTTTCCGACTTTAATCAATAACGAGAAACCCGTATTGTGAGTGGTTCCAACAATCAGCACATATCTTTACAAATTCATTGTATGGCATGTCAGTCTCTACATGAGGCTGGTAAATGTGTTTTAAATTGAGATTGTCTTGTTTGAAGGCTATAATGAGGTTGGCATTATCCCTCACCAACGGTTTTGGGATCCCGGAATATGTCTGACACAGATAAAATACGACAACACCCATATGATGACCAAAGCAGAAATATCTATGGATTTGATCCTTCTTTTCAACAGTCACATCGTCAAATACGAAGACATTGTTAGGCTTTACCTCTTCAGGTAGGAGGATGTCGTCGCTCTCACTGAGTGCTCTGTACGTTACAACATCTACCTCATCTAATATTTTATGCAGTAAATGGTACTTGGGTTGAAAGAGTGTTTTGGAGTAGGCGAAAATGTGCTCGAAGCAGACTCCGTCTATGTGTGTTAACAGAGTCATAGGGACATTTGTCTTACCACAGTTGGGAGGACCTACAATTATTGCTCGTATGCCGTCAGGAAGGAGTGCTCCATTCTTCTTCTTCTTCTTATTGGTCTTCTGGTCTTGGTCATCATCACATACAACAAAGTCCTTGCAACAAGGGTGCTTCACCCAGCCTTCCATGATACCTACTGTGCTAGGTACTGGCGTGCAATAGGCTTTTATATGATAAGTAATATGTGTGTGTAGCCACTATAGAGCAGTCACCTTACCAACTGAGCTACATTGGCTACACAATAGAATGAACTCCAAGTGATATATTTAAGGGGAAGAGTGTCACATACATTAGCGTACATAAACATATACTAACGTGCATTAACATATGTAACATTTGCTGTCTAGAGAAATAAAAAAGGCAAACAGAAATTTAAATTTATAAATATATTTAATTATTCAAGATACACAATTATGATCAGCATGGAAAACAACAAGTTCATTCTTTTTTAAATGGTGCAGCAGAAGTACAGTATTTCGAAAATAAATGCTTCTTATATCCCTCAAATTCAGCATGTATATCTCGTAATGTTATAGGCGCATTGCAGTAGTCTGGTATTCCATCAGTAAATTTGAGTTCAACATTTTCAACACCTATTCGAGGAATAGCACAAGACTTCGGCACTGCAGTTATACAGGTACAAAAACAATGATCTATATCCTCTATGTGAATGCTACATGTGTGAAGCCAGTTAATGATGTCACTGTATACAGCTTGAACATATTGGCGCCCTCTATTTAGTCTCTCTATTGTACTAGTTACTGCCATGTCTAGAATGAATAAGTAATCAATAGTCGAGTGCTGCATGAAAATACTATGACCCTCAGCACTTTTAATTCTTAATGTAGCATCATCATACATTGATAGAATACCCACAGTTAGACTGCCGCAGTACATGTCCCGGTAGGAGTGGGATGGAGAGTATTTGGTAGTCATATGCTTCTTGATGTATGTTTTTAGACGACAGAGTTCATCCCATCTGTAGTCAGAAAACCTAACTTTAATATTTTTGGGTACATTTTCGAGCACTAACACAGTTGACTGGCTACCGTCTTGTCAAACTTTAAGTCCGACATGAAGACACCTCAAACGCAGTTTCTGGCACTGACACTAGCACCTCGCTATCCTGCTCCAGCATGCTGAGAAGCTGTACTACAGGATCCTGCGTGGAAGAGTCCGAGGTCACCACATGCACGGGCCCTGAAGGGTTGGAACCTGCTAATGATGACGTCACAGGTGAAGCAAGCGGATAAATAAGAATAATCATAAGCATAATATTCTGCTGCTACAGAAATAATAATAATAATAATAGTAATTTTGCGAAATAGATACTTTTCTGTCGCTTCCTCCTCCTATTCTGGTGCTGCTGTGGTGACTGATGCTTCATATGAGTATATGAATATACAAAGCAATCACTCATATAAATACATCGGCTACACCACTGCAATTTCATAACCACTTCTACAACCCTTTAGATCACATAACATCAACAGATACGAAGAAAGTAAAGTGGAAAAAGAAAACACTACATGGCAAGCACCCCTAACATCTAACACAGCCACACATCGATCAAGACGCATCCAACACATGGCTAAGAAAAGGCAATATATACAGTGAGATGGAAGGATTCATGATTGCAATACAGGATCAAACAATAAACACCAGATATTACAGGAAGCGTATTATTAAAGATCCCAATACCACAACAGATAAATGCAGACTTTGCAAACGACAAATAGAAACAGTAGATCACATCACAAGCGGATGTACAATACTAGCAAATACAGAATACACCAAAAGACATGACAATGTAGCAAAAATAATACATCAGCAACTTGCCATACAACATAAACTAATAAAACAACACGTTCCCAAATACAAGTATGCACCACAAAATGTACTGGAGAATGATGAATACAAATTATACTGGAACAGAACCTTTATAACAGATAAAACAACACCACATAACAAACCTGACATCATACTCACTAATAAAAAGATGAAATTAACACAACTAATCGAAATATCCATACCCAATACAACAAATATACAGAAGATAACAGGAGAGAAAATTGAAAAATACATCCAACTGGCTGAGGAATTCAAGGACATGTGGCATCGGGATATAGTTGACATTATACCAAATATACTATCAACTACAGGAGTCATACCACACAGTATCCACCAGTACATCAACGCAATACTGCTACATCCAAACGTATATATACAACTACAGAAATCTGTAACTATTGATACATGTTCAATTACCCGAAAGTTCCTAAATGCAATGTAGCATATATTGTACAGTTAAAAGGAAGTCAAACTTGATCAAGGTCCAAGTCACTTTCCATTTTTAACCAGACATAACGTCTGAGAAAGGAAATATAATAATAATAATAGTAATTTTGCGAAATAGATACTTACTTTCCTGCTACTTCCTCCTCCTATTCTGCTGCTGCTGATGTGGTGACTGACGCTTCATCATGACTAACTGACTGATCTGAACAGAGATCGAGCAGCGGCTGAGTCCTCCTTATATACCATCCACCTATGTCATCACGATGCCGTGTTCATATTGGCTGAATCATGTGATCACATGACCTATCGAAGTGCCCTCTAGCGGTGAGCTCATGAACTAGATCAGTTCTTCGGTCTGCTGGATCAGAGGCAGTCGTCTCTTGTGGGCTGGGAGCTTATATGGTGCTTTTAGAAAAGGCAGACAGTTCCAACAATAGCAGATGTTTCCATGAGATGGGTAATGCATCTTTAAAGCATCTTGCTGCAATGAATTTCTTTGCAGGACCATATTCTTCCTCTTCATATGTTCGAGCATTAATGCGCACTTCCATTCTGCATGTATTAGGCTATGGGGGCATTCCTCGACTGTATGCTTAGAAACAACATAGCTGTTAAACTCATCCCGCTCAAACACCAATAACTCAACGATAGAACACGATGGTCACGAGGATGGAGGGTGGGGGTGAGCAGATGATCATAAATGGTATATACAGAGTATATGAATATGCTTAGACTGAAGAGAATTGACATCAACTGGACGTCTCTTCCGTTTTGGAAGAGTGAATGCTTCATGATGAATATCTTGGCAGTTTGCGCATGCTAATGAGCATGTGCTAGTGACGGTATGCATCCTGGCTCCATCCCTCTGCATAGCCGAAATCTGCTGAACAGAAGTCTTGTACTTATTCCTCCTACACTCCTCCACTATCATACTCTTCCATATGTGATGTAGTGAACTGTGGCTACAGCCCTCCCTCAAATGTCTACATGTAATGCTGCTATTGACAGCTGCTTTATCCTCCACATTCATCTCGATGATTGATCACATGACAACTGTTTGATAATGACAGCTCAGCAAAGACTGAATGTGCACCACCAATTCCAGTCATCTGAGTGGATAAAAAATAATTGTCTCTATCTTGGATAACGGTACTTGCATCATCAGCTGACGTCAAGACAACGTCCTCTGTGTACCACGCCATGTGGTGGATACACTGGGTGCAGTCATCTTGAGTAACGGTACTTGTGTCACGATCTAATGTCAAGGAGGCGCTCTCTGGTGGTGACGATATGAACTAAGCCAGTTGCAGTCCAGACGCAGTGGCGAACACATCTGCTTGAAATTGATTAACTAATAAAGACAAGTCCATTTTTCCCACAATTTTCCTATATGTGATGCATTATCATTTTGGAATTTGAAATTCGCGTAATTTCCTGGGGGGAGGGGAATAGGTTAGTGGAGGTAGCCCAAGTGTCGTATCTTCAGGCCAAAATCCACCATCTTGGGTGATGTCACAGTGGCACTCTGGTGGTGACGATATCAACTAAGCCAGTTGGGCTCTAGAGCTTGGAATTTGAAATTCGTGCCATTTTTCCGGGGGGAAGGTGTGCGTGGCACTTCCACACCAAAATTCAAACTTCCTACCAAAAACCGCCATCTCCATCTTGGATGACGTCATCGCCGCCAGCTTGGATAACGTCATCGCCGCCATCTTGGATAACGGTACTTCAGAATAGAACTGGCCTAGCCCCAATACTCATGACCACCCAGAAACAGTATTGGGAAATCGGTTTATGTAATACGGTTTTGGGAGCCTCATATAAATGGGGTAAATGTCACTTACATCAAAATGGAACGCCCTCGATTAGAGGCAAACATGCCATGCGGAAGGTGTGCCGCGAACTATCGACATGGTACGGCTCTGTCATCATTAAGCAAGGTGAATGTGGGAGAAAGTAGTATGTTGTCCCACTCCTCCTCGAAGGTGCTCTCTCGTAATTTCAGTAGTAAACTCTCTGCAATTGACAACGCCTCTCATGTAATGTTTGAAAATGGAGTTCAGTAACGCAATCGCGCTGATCCAGCGATCCCGTGACGAAAGGTGCAGATCCTTGTTGCATCTTCTCTGTCTCTTTACTAGTTCCACCCTGTAAAGATCCCATGCTGATGGACAGTCTTCAAGAATCAGTAGAACAAGTTCTTTATAAGCCACTTCCTTAGTCGATGAGTTACATTTTCTTATGATTCTTGCTGTGAATCTCAGCCTGGCATCTGCTTTTCCAACTATTTGTTTTATGTGTTCATTCCACTTAAGGTCACTCTGGATAGTTACTCCTTGTTATTTTACGGTAGATACTGTTTTCAGCAGATTTTTGTCAATAGTATAGTTGTACAGTAGTGGCTTTTTTTTCTCTGTATGCACAATATTTTACGTTTATTTACCTTCAGGGTCAACTTACAGATCCTGCAACGTTCACCAGTCCTCTACAGGTCATTCTGCAAATAGATATTATCTTCTGGCGTTGCTACTTTGTTGTAGACAACGGCATCATCTGTGAACAGTTTTAAAGACCATCCGATGTTTCTACTAGATTATTTACATAAATTGTAAACAGCAATGGTCCAATCACACTGCCTTAGGGTACTCCGGAAATTACCTTTACATCAATCGATTTTGTTCCATTAAGAGCGACGTGTTGAATTCTTTCCGCAAAGAAGTTTTTAATCCAGTCGCAAATCTGGTCCGATACTCGATAAGCTCGTATTTTATCCACTAAACAGCAGTACAGGACGGTGTCAATAGCCTTCCTGAAGTCAAGGAACACGACATCAACTTGAACGCCGTTGTCTACAGCGCTATGAATCTCATGGAGGGACACAGACATCTGAGTTTCGGAAGATCTCTGTTTGCGGAACCTATGTTGGTATGTACAGACAAGATTTTCATTCTCCAAAAAGTCATAGTTCTTGAGCAGACAACACATTCCATAGTTCTGCAACAGATTGACGTGTACGATGTAGGGCTAGAATTGTGTGCATCTGTCCTAGAGCCCATCTTGAAAATGAGGAAGTAGCAGCATTTTCTTCTAGTCGCTAGGTACCCTCCGTTGCTCCAGCAGTCTATTATAAATTTCTGCTAGAGGGGGAGGAAGTTCGTTCGCGTAATATTTGTAGAATCTTATAGATATCTCGTCTGGTCCTTACGCCATTGTAGTTATTTTTATATTCCGCGATCTGTTATCTCGATATCTGCCATTTCGATGTTCGTAGGATGATTGAAAGGAGGGACTGTATTACAATCTTCCGCGCTGAAACAGTATCGGAAGCCCGAATTCAGTATTTCGGCCTTGTTTTATTTATCTTTCGTTTCGGTGCAGTGTGGTCTCTGAGTGAACGAAGCCGACTCGCAAGCGTCTGGAGAGGAGCGTCGCGCCGCGGCTACTGTTTGGAAGCGCGTTTTTGAATACAGTTTTTTGAGAATAATGACAGGCCGTGGTATAGGAGGAAAGGGACTCGGCAAGGATGGCCCCAAGCGGTACCACTGGGTGTTGCGCAACGACATCCACGGCATCACGAAGCCGGCGATCCACTGCCTAGCGCAAAGAGGCGGCGTGAAGCGCATCTCCGATCTAATCTACGAGGAGACCCGTGAAGTGCTGAAGATGTCCCTGGAGAACGAAATCCGCGACGCGGTCACCAAGCAGTACGCCAAGCGTACGCTCTGAAGAGACAGGGCCTCATCACCCTGTACGGTGTCGGCGGTTATACGTTGGTGCTCTGTGGCTCTTCCACTACCAAACTGGCCTTCACACTCGACATTTGGCGGTGGTGCTTTTGGCTGGAAAGAGGAGACGATTTCGAACAGCTTACTGATTATACCTAGGGCGAAATCCTCATTGGGTTTCTACTCAGATCGGCTGACAAAATTTTACTTTCAAAGTTACTGAATGCTACTCTCGTTGTTCTCCTTAAGGGGGATATGACGTCAAACGGGACGACTTGGAGCAGGAGAGGAACCACAGGACATTTTATTTTCTAGTGTCTATACTTTTACAAATAAATTCATAAAACTTTGTCAGCATGACCAGGAAGGATTCAGGATTCACACTCATAGCAGTGGAAGTGCAAAAACAAAAGAAAATAAATTTTTTTTAGATATGAAATTTCATCATTTTTTTACTTACTGTTGGCTGCATTTGTTGCTATAGGTACATTTTTCTTCACAAGGAAGAGAGATTCTTTGATGAATTTTGCACAGCATACAAACCATACTTACAGGTGTATGAAACTCTAGAATTTTCCAAATTTATTAACAACTGTGGTAAAAATTGAGAAATTAACTACAAAATTTGATTTTTTTCTAAACATAAAGTTTAAAACGTAACAGCTCATTCATTGTTTCATAAATTAAATAGATTATAGAGTTTCAGAAACCTGTAAGTATGGTTTGTATGCTGTGCAAAATTCATCGAACAGTCTTTCTTACTTATGAAGAAAAGTGTACCTATAGCAACAAATGCAGCCAATAGTAAGTGAAAAAATGATGAAATTTCACACGTAAAAAAATTATTTTGTTATGTTTTTGAACTTCCGCTGCTACGAGTGTGAATCCTGAATCCTTCCTGGTGATACTGACAAAGTTTTATGAATTTATTTGTCAAAGTATAGACAGAGGAAATTAAAATGTTCTGTGGTGCCTCTCCTGCTCCAAGTCGGCCCGTTTGACGTCCTACCCCCCTTAAGCTCACTTTCGCTTCGTTCGGCGTTCGTTTGTCAGGAAGGTTTCGACTTATCTTGAATCTGAAAGGAAGCTCACTTCGTTTACTTAGCAGTTTTCTAACGCCGCTATTACACCAGAATGGTCTTTCTCATCTCTTAAGACTTTGCTCGGAACAATATGCTAAGGCATATTGAATGACGGTTTTGATTTTTTTTCTATTTGTGGCCCATATCTTCGTCCGCATCACTGAATATTTGATGCTGACTGCTCAGATACTCAGCAGTTTGTATCCTTTCGCTCTTGCTAAGCGAAAATATCTTTCCAACTTTCTTAACATTCTTTGTACAGCCCATACAATCTTAGCACCTACACAAATTTTGTAACTGATTGTGTTGATTAAGTTTATCGAATTTATTTCGCCCAGAAAGTCAGAGTATAATAAGAAACAATTTTAGGTGTATCAATACGAGTGCAGAAACGTGGCGGCGCACCTACTCGGACCGCGGCTGTCGTCCGGCGGCAGATGGACTGTTGCCGGTGGCGAGTGGTTGCTTTAGGGCGAGGAAACTCTCGAGCATGAACCGTTCTGATCTTGACGCAACCACGAGCTCTTCCACACAACTGCCTGAAGCACAGAGGCTGCTTGTTCCACTTGTCTGTGTAATGACAACAGAGCAAGTGACGGAAAGACATGTACTTTGTCACCTTTCGAGTGGTTTTCCTAAATCACTTGAGAAGAATGCCAGGATGGTTTCTTTGCAAAGTTCACGGCCCATTTGCTTCCTCATCCTTTCCCTGTCCTAATAACTTCGTTGTTGATAGAACGTAGAACTTTTATCTTTGTTTCTCTCCATTTTAGTCTACATGTCGCTTTCAGTGTCTCTGTAAGATTCTTTCAAGGCACTAAAACTTTTTGTCAACAATACTCATGTTGATCTAAAGTAGAGAAATAACGCTATTCGTTCTGCCTTTTCTGAGATTCTTCCTTCAACTTTAAGCTATAGTTTCACACGTAGTTACTGGGATTATTTTAAAACATCATTGTACGCTTCTACAATTTTCTTAATATCGTGTACGACAAGTTTAAATGAATGAAATGATACGGCACTAGTAATCGATGTCTCTCCATAGTGCGGAAGTTTTAGAATTTTCAGTTGATTATTTCCCACTAAGATTCGAGATTGGAGTTACCACGATTCGTGCACTCGCAAGGCTATCCTTATATTCTTTATTCTGTTTGTCTTAGGTCACAAAATGAAGTGCGCTCACTATGTTAATAATAAACTATCGATTGAAAATAGATGATATAAAGAAAGAGGCTTTCAGAGTTAACAATTGTAGCCAACGGATGGAAGTAATAGCGGGTGACGTATTTTCAGTCAAACATTATTATCTTTGGCAATCACGTGGACAAAGTTAAACAATTTGTTTTTAACGGCGTTTAGTGACGAATGCATCCATTAAGCTGCGTAAGTAATTCGTTAATACTTTCTTTCAGTGAAGAATCTTCAGAAAGATTTCTTTTACAAGGCATTAGTGGAGCTGAAATGGCGCGTTCCAGTTGGCTCATGTTTTTCTAGCGGCAACGACAATTTTGTAAGTAACGAAGCGTGCACAAAGCTAAGGAATCGGCTTAAACATTTCATTTATCACATGCAAACCGTAACAAATTATCTATTACGGTGTGTTTATTTCATGCTGTTCCTAAATTCCTGAGGCGTAGTGGCCGATGATAATACGAAAGTGATATTTTTTATATTGAAAGTGTCTCCGAATTGTATTCCATTGTTCCGCCATATTGTATCTGAGTGGTTGGTTTGCCTCTTTTTTTGTAGGCTTGCGTACATCTGTTATAAGTAGTAATGAAGTTGTTTTGATTTAGTTCTTCCATTGCCGGCCGAAGTGGTCGTGCGGTTAAAGGCGCTGCAGTCTGGAACCGCAAGACCGCTACGGTCGCAGGTTCAAATCCTGCCCCGGGCATGGATGTTTGTGATGTCCTTAGGTTAGTTAGGTTTAACTAGTTCTAAGTTCTAGGGGACTAATGACCTCAGCAGTTGAGTCCCACAGTGCTCAGAGCCATTTGAACCATTTGAAGTTCTTCCATTCTCAGTCAAGTCTTAAACGTCCGCATGTCGAAGTTCATATTTGAAAATAATAAGTTTCGTGTTTAGAAAATGAACATTGTTTTTCTCTCAGGGGCACTTATCGAGCTTAGGGAGACAAAATTTTCGAAAATATTTTTTCTCACTTTTTGATCAGTTAGTCCATGTTGATCTCGAAGATGTTATTTATTTCCATCCCCGATGAAAACTTTTTAATATATCGAGAGAAAAAAAATTTTAATGAAAATTTTTTTTCTCGTTTTTTGACCGGACCACGAATATGTTATTTGCAAACGTCATTGAAGCTTTGGATCAAACCCATTTCACAATTTGATTTCAGTGTAACACTGTTGGAGCATTTCAGACGAAATTCCGAAACTTACTTTTGATAGAGAGTAACAATATATTTTGTTACGAGAGGCCAGAGACTTCCTAAATGGAAAGTAAAGGTTTTAGTTACTAGTTACCAAAAAATTTCTCAGTATTTGTAACCTAGCTGCACTGTTGCTGACTATAAACTGTTAACAGAGCAGCAACTTGAATTCTAAGGTGCTGGTAGCCATTATGGCGGTTTGCAGAACAGTCACCAATCGTTCTTACATTCAAATATTGTAATTCATGCCTTCATTATTACTGTTTAAAGCAAAATACGCACGGCTTTACTTATTGTAAATAATGGCCTTAGCGGTAAAGAGAAGAACATCTATGAGGTTTACCGCAATTTATAGGATACATGTGCTCATGGCGTGTTTCTTATGTGACTTGGAAAATAATAATAATAAAAAAATTTTTTGTCATTCGACTGTCGATGATAATAAGTGGAAAAGTTTTTCCTCATACTCTCCGCAATTTTTGTTACGGTATGTATTGTTAACTTAAAAACGATAATAATACAATTATATTTCCGTTCAGAGCATTGCGGTACCATTCAATTGTTTCGCTAGCTTTCGATGGCTGCCTTTCTCGATTCAACGGCAACGAAATTGGTCTAAACACAATCCAAATAAAGAAATGGTTCATTTATTGTATATTTTGTTGCATAGACCCCATAATGTGATAGAACCCTTAGGGATACGAAACCAATCAAAATGAACACCACAAACGGCCATTCACGATCAGATAACGATTAACTGTAGGAAGTCATTTACCCTACGTTGCTACATACGTGGAAATGCTGTAAACGTAATATTTATTCATTTTCTTGCTTCTTTATTTAACACGAGGTGTCTGAGACAAGAAGATAAAGCATTTGTGATCACAACCCCCAGCGAGTCTTTTACGTATATTATATGCATCCTTAAGTCCACTTAATCCTCATCTGTAGCTGAGTGGTGCCGGCACGGTGGCTCAGCGTGTTTGGTCAGAGAGTTGGTAAGCCTCTGCAATAAACTGAGTGAAAGGATCAACAACGACGTCCGCAACGAAATAAATAAAAAAAATTTAAAAAAGGCTACCACGGGGACGACCCAGATTCGATTCCCGGTACGCCAAGAATTCTTCCTTCACAGGAGCACTCGTTCGTAGTACACGCAGCCTTGTGATGCGATTGACGAGTAACGGCTCCAAGATCTGGAAAGTCGGAAAAATGGCTACGAGAGTGGTGTACTGACCATATGCCACTCCATACCACGTACAATCGGCATACCTTGGGCTTTCAGGGCCGATATGAGGAACTCGTTTATTAACTCTTATTAAATATTTTGCGACATATCTCCAGTATTCTAATGATGCATGTCCTGCTGTGCTTTCCATCATGAGAAAATGCCTGCTCCTCTCTACTTTTCACTTTTTCCGAAAGCTCCTTGATAGTGGACAGAGCCGGCCGAAGTGGCCGTGCGGTTAAAGGCGCTGCAGTCTGGAACCGCAAGACCGCTACGGTCGCAGGTTCGAATCCTGCCTCGGGCATGGATGTTTGTGATGTCCTTAGGTTAGTTAGGTTTAACTAGTTCTAAGTTCTAGGGGACTAATGACCTCAGCAGTTGAGTCCCATAGTGCTCAGAGCCATTTGAACCATTTGATAGTGGACATTCTCTCTAGATAGCTGATTGAGTCCATTATGAGGAAGTGTGTACGTGTATGGAAAAGGCAGTTGTAAGTGGAAAATGTATGCGGTGGATAACTGTCTGTAAGTGGACTCTATGCAGGGTCTCAATTGTGTTCTGGAGCATCCGGATTAAGCTTCTCTGCTGTTTCCTGAAGCCAGCTCAGTGAGCTTTCACGACGATTTCTAGAAATGCTGTCTATTTTCTTCTGTCTGTTTTCTGCTCCAGTCTTGGCCAATGTGGAGTTGTGCTTTGTCACTTATGACCTCGTTATCTACAGAACATTCAAACATAGACCAATCTTCCTGCTACAGGTGTTCGAGACAGAGCACGAATACTTGTTTTATTTATGGTACTCAATTTGGCCCTTCTCAAATATATTCATCAAGTCTGCTTACCATTATTGTGAGTAGAATATAAGAGGTGCAATGTTTAGTCTCTATGTGACCATGACTATAAACATTGTATGTGTCTGTTGGCAACAGTTTTTACATATGTACATTCTAGAGACCAATTTTTTTTTGTAGGTTTGGAGGACAAATTTTTAATAAAAGCCAACAAGGATTTAGTAATTTTTCACGTTATTCAAATATGAGAAATAATTTAGCAAGGCACGTATTGAAAAGAAGTATACAGTTAATTTAATTATGGTTTTCTCTTACAATTATTGTTGCATTAATAAATTATTCAACTATTGTTAGCATGAAGTGTTTGTATGGCAAGGTCTGTGTGTAGGAAAGGGAGGCAAAATTTTTTGCGCCACTGGATATTGAATCCAGACTTACCCTGTATTTCAGCCCTGAGGTGACAGACTGGCTAAAGTATTTTGGCTCCGTGTTTACATTTGACACGAACTTTTAATTGTATAATATATTTCCGAGTTACTATATTCTGGATTGACATGTGCAGGATTTTCTTTCAGCATAAGTTCACATTCCATCTGTTGATGTCTTTGTCAACATTTGTGAAAGATCAAATGTCACACAGCCAAGTATGATAATGAAACTGAAGACACATACGAATTTTCATTACACATTTCCTATGTAAGCATACATATGTGATAGTTTCTCCCAAAAAGCTATACCCTAATAATTGTTATTTATTAGCTGATAGTCGTCCGGACAGAAGTCTGTAGACTAAGAAATAATCCTGTTGTTTGATAATTTCATTGTATGTGTAAAGATATCAATTATGTTGCTGTTGGTTATAGAAGAAATTTGGTTGTCTATAAGTATTTATTTCTGAGCGTTCTATCCAGTGGTGGAAGTGTAATAATTCCTGTACAGTAGATGGGAAATAAAAATTACAAAAATTAAGGAAATGGCACAAGAGGAGTTAACATTTTCATTTTGAATTGTGACATGAATTACGGAGTATTCTGTGCACACTAAATTTTATATCATAATTTGACTATATGAGTCTAACATTACTGAGTGTTTGAGGTATTCATATGTATGCCTTACATGAATAGGAAGATAATAGTGCTGTGGCAAAGAATATCATTCTTGTTTCAGCATAAAGTTGGGAGACTTATAGTACCCACTCAAAAACTGTTTATTTATTTTGAATAGGAATATGTAAAGTTTTGACTTGAGAATACTACTTGTAGTTATTAAATCTGTCAATGAGATGAGACATTTAGCATCTAACATATATATCTAAAAGTTATTTCAGTTTTCAGGTGTTTCAGCACCACCAACCCTTTCAAAATGAGTCTTTGAAACGGGTCATAGCTGTTGCCATGCTAGAATAGCATTTGACCTGAAAGTCAGTGATGTGGGACAAATTTAACTATACCTCCTAAGACTATCAGGTGTGTTTTCTCTGATGTTTCTGCAGTTGTTTGCAGTTTAGTTTTTGCAATGTGTAGCTAGAGTCAGCCCAAACAAATACTGCTCATCACGTCCTTCATGTAATGCTCAGAGGAAAGCATTGGTGTGTTTTCTATTACAAATAAAACTGTTTTTAAACTGGAATTTTATGTTACAATTCAACAGAGTGGACACAATTAGTCTAGTGTGGTATTTGTTTTAGCAGTACGTATTAACAGGAACAGTAAAACCAGTACTCCAGCGATACTCCTGATCTGCACTGACTGTCTGACCATGCAGTTTGGTGCTGCTCAGTCGCTGCTGTAGTACTGAATCTTCATGTTTTGCTGTCCACCTTGGTACTTTTCACTAAAACAAATGTTGCACTAGACTAATTTGGTACTGTTCTACTGAACTGGCACGTAAAATTCCACTTTAAAAATAGCTTTGTTAGTATTGGAAACCAAACCAGCACTTTCAGTTGACACTGGGTGTTGCATGAAGGATATGATGAGCAGTATTTGTTTAGGCTAACTCCAGCTACACATTGAAAAAAGGAAATTCCAAATATCTGCCAAAAGATGTGAGAAAATGCACTTTATGACTGTTAGGAGGTGCACTCTGTTAGTACTTAAGGGATGTGAATGCTGCAACACAAAACCTAAATGTACAAGTCAATTATGCTGGCATAATATATTGTCTGTTACTCATTGTCCTTGTCAGACTTCCCTACCATGAACTAACAATGAACTACTACAGAAGGGCAGTGACAAATATTTTGTTATTATTTTGGCAGTAATTGTTTGAAATGACCAACGAAAATGCACTAACTGTTGTGTACTGAAGAACACAAAGAGCCATATTTTCAATAACACCAACATCAAAAAGAGCAGCTGAGTGCATACTGAATCCAATTTTCATGTTGTTCTTAGTGTTCTCAAAGTCTATCCATATCACACCATATGTTAATGACTGAATTTTCAAAATTTTTAGTTACTTCTAACTTTATTACAGTGTTTGTTATGTACCTATTGGAACTATTCTCTGATGATACTTGTTTGTCTAAGATATCATCTAATGTACTGATTGCTCTGTATGAGCAGTCATGGCAATTTGGCACTGATTCTCTGTGGTACAGTGTACAACAATATACATTTAGCTACTGTAAGATCAAGTTAGTAGATGCAAAAAGATGGATGAAAAGTTCATGTATTTTATTGAGACACAGTATGAAAATAATACACAAGGAAGCTATGAGAATTAATTGGTTTCTTTTAATATATGCAGATAGTCGGGTGTCTATTTGGTCTCTTATTTTATTATTACATATACTTTAAGTCCAGTGTTGCTTTACCACCAGCTTTTCTTTCTTTTATTCCAATATACATATTTGGATGACGCACCTTCTACTGTGTAGATGCTGAGGTCAATAAGACCAAGCTTTTTATGGTTGTTTTGAGCTTATGAGAAACAAACATATTGGCTGATCAGTAATGGACACTTTCACTTGTGCTTATTAGATTATGTGTACAAATTATGCATAGAAACTGCACATTACACCATATGCAGTTATCAGATACAGCCACATCTTAGCTACATGGTTAATTCCAAAGCCAAATAAATGCCAACCAACTTATGTTGAGTGTGGAATAAAGAACACTCAAATTTTGCGACCACCTGTTTAACAGTTGCATAGATTAAAAACTTAAGGAATGGCCATAGTCCTTAGAAAATGTTCTGTGTTCAAGCTGCATCAATTCAAATACAGTTCTCGATCTTTTGATGGCTATCTCCACCATCATCATCAGGGTTAAAACGACTGACTGCTAGGGCTGGCATGGTTTTTCACTTACATAGCCATGACTGTAGTCTCAGGCACCAATCAGAGACTGCCAACATGATGTGTGTGTGGAAGGTGAGTTGCACAGCTCATAGCAGCTACGGCCTGCCGTGGGACCGAGTTATGTGAGACAGGATGAGGGCCTGACGCCACATTTGAAACTCTTGCTCCCATCTCCCTACAAGCTTCAAGCAACCATCATTGCTTGCTTTTGACATCCACAATCCACCCCAATGTCCTACTGAGTGCATACCCCTGGTCTCTGTTAAAAATGTCGCTGTTCATTCAAATCTCAGTCTTTTCTTTTATAACAGAATCCCAATATGCTGATGCATGAGCCAAGACTCTCATGTTTTCAAACTGTATTTGGTGTCCATTTTCCAGGCAATGCTTACATGTGGCCGACTTGTCAATCTGCCTGTGTTTAGTATGTCACTTGTGCTTGGAACAACGCTCTGCAACTCTGTGAATCGTCTGACCTATATAGATGTTTCACACTTTCATTTGTCAGTGCCATGTACCATGGCAACAATGCATTTCTGGACATATGCTCATAGGATCTTTTTTCCTCAATTTCCAGTCAGTAATCCATCCATAGACTTTGTCAGTTTTATTAATGTTCTCCCTGTGTACTGTGAGAAAGGATATATAGTGCAGAAATAATTTGTGTACTGTTTTAAATGCCTTGCTAGAATAGTAAAAAGTGGCTATGAGAAAGAAAACAAAGACACAATTTCACAGCAGACCACAGCATAGTATTTTCTTTCTCAAAGTCAATACTAAGAAAAAAAGCTTTACATTGTTGTCTGAAAAAATATGTATCTTATATCTATCTGAATGTTTTTTAGAGAACTGTTTAAAAATTTGAAGTAAATTGGTCAAGAACTTTTCCAGACTTTTGTAAACAAAGTTTCCCAATTTTTATATGTAGCCAATGTTTGTCTGAGTGTATTGCAGTGACATGTAAAAATTTAAAGTAAATCGGTCAAGAACCTTTTGAGATTTTTCATAACAATATTTCCCATTTATATATTACATATATATTTGTATATTATATATATCAAAAAACATGATAGCCTATGTCTGTCTGAATGTTCATTACGGTACTGTAAAATACATGGTTTGTGAAATACAGAGTTCTAAAAAATACCAGCCACAAAATGCAACCTTCAGCAACTTGAATTGTTTGTTCATTGAGATTTTGTGGCCTTTCATGTGAAAAATTGTTCATGCCATTAACATTATTCCAGCTGAACCAGTTACTAAAAATAATGAGGAGACTGAATGACAGGATGCAACCAAAGATAAAGTGTCCATCGCCATAACAACCTTGCTGATGAACAGGCCCCAATTTTCAACCCCCTTACTCACCACCCACATCGTGCTGCTGCACAAGAAAATCATCCCTACATAGTTGTAAAATACAGTGGCAAGTTATATCCTGGGCACAAGCTTTCCACTCTTGATGAGACAGGTGGAGCACCAGTATGAACCATGAGCAAAGTAGAAAAATCATAGACGTAGTCAAATCCTTCTGATATTGGATTTTATAAGGCACACCAGATTGCTCATCATAAGGATTTACCATGAGATGTCTTTGTTGCTGATCTGAAGCAATGAATTTCCTTGTTCTGGCCCCTTACTTTTATGTATGTGTTCGTGTTTTTTGTTATTATTATTATAAGAAACATTTGATTTGTTTTTGACATTTTTATCTGAAAGTTTGTTTTTTGAAGTGTTGTGTGTTAAAATTGATAATTTGTAGCAGGTAAAATATGTTGGTTCCATTAAAGGCATTACAACAGTGTGACACATCCACTATGGATAGGTTTATACGTAAACTGAGGAGTGTCACATTTTTGTATGACTTTTACTCCCAACACAGTGACACACAAAACAAATTCCCCATCCCCATCTATAAGACATAGATATTTGAAAAGATGAAATTCTAAAGAAGAGATTTATAGCTGTGTTGAGTAAAATTCTCAGCCTTCCATGTGAAATATTGAGGTGTATATTTTGTACATTGTCCAAAGCAATTTTTCCCAAAAAAGTCAGTTGCTTGACATAGGTATTCTCTGTGAATCATGTGGTATCAATAGTTTCTGTAACTTGTGAAATGAACTACATTTCATGATATGAGGAGTATTCATATGTATTAGTACTATACTTACACATTTCAGGTCAGTCACAGTTGCTGCCTGGGATACTGCTCTTCATAATTCAGTACTCTAAGACAAATTTAACTCTGAAATGCTATATTGACATTATGTTGAAGTATGTAAATTATGCCTATTGTGATTTGTGATGCAATATGTTGTCTCTTTTGTACTCCAGGAGATAAAGGGTGGCATTGTTGGTTATGCAAAAATGAAAATATTTAACTAACTACAACTTCAGCCAGATTTTAATACATATGCAAGTTTTCCCGAAAGTTATGTGGCATTGCACTTAGGGTCCATTATTCCTGAGAATAGTATGTAAATTTCATAATTTTCATACCTTTTGTAAGACAGGAATTTTCCATAGCTTTTTATGTGACTGTATAGTTGAAGTGTGGTCTCATTTGTCTGTGAGAGATGATGCATGTATCCAAGAATAATATAGTTTTGCTTTATAATCTTCCAGGGAACACTAGGATCTGTAAAAGAACATAAAAACAGCAAAACAATATATAAATGACATCTACAGGGATTGAAATTCTCTTTCATTTCAGTTAAAAGTTGAAATACATTGTTATAGTGCCTACACATAGTCATAGTCTTTTTATTCTATGGGTATGGATTTGCAAAGTTTTGCCTCTAATTTACCATTGTATCACATTATACATTTTCAATTAACGCAGTTACTTTCAGATTGTTGGGACGGTTACTCTTAACTTTAAACCCATAATTTCAGTTTTGTAGTTGGTACTCACCCATGGCACAGTCACAGTGCAAAATTACAGGGGGTTGTGACAGGTGATATGTTAAGGCTGCTGTACACGGGGCCAGAAGTGGTAGCCAGTTCTGGTGATCAGAAGTGGACGCCATCAGTTTTGACGGCCAGTAAGCTTACACACGAAGCCAATAATGGCTTCCAATATTTTCTCATCTGTGGCCGCCATTGTGTCATCACAGGCGGTAGAGTAAACAGTGTTAAGTGTTTGTTGGTGAAAAATATGGAATGTGACAGTGATAGTGAGTTTGAAGAGGCTTTTAACAAAGTGGTGGATGAAATTGTTGTAACTTTAAGTGATGAGGTACGAACCATTTTAAATCAACATAGAGTGTGGGTAAAAGCCTGGGTAGGTCGAAGATAAACCCTTGGAGTGTCATCCACTTTGTTTCGTGAACTGTCAGTGGAAGATCCTTTAGAATACAAGAGACAATTAAGAATGACTGTTGAACAATTTAATGAGCCTTTGAGCATAATTGAACCACAGGTAGCCAAAAGAGATACTATTATGAGAAATGCAATAACCCCCAAACAGAAACTAGAGGTTACGCTGCGGTATTTAGCAACTGACGATAGTTTTCAGTCTCTAGCATTATTATTTCTCATACCAGCCATCACAATTTCAAGATTCATTCCTGAAGTTCTCCAGTCAATCATAAGTGGATTGCAACGCTATTTAAAGGTGAGTTTTACTGGTTGATTATTGTATAATTTGATAAAAGTAGACATTTAGAAAGTCATCTAGGCATACCTTCTACTAATTATGTAATTATTTTAGCTGATTATTTTATCAGTATTATTTAGAAACAAAAAAGTCGTTATCCATAATCTAATATTACTATACTTTGTTAAGGCAAATAAAAAGTTCATCCATTTTTCCTATGGTATTATAATTGACCCAAACCTTTTTACAAATGAAACATTACTTTATATACGCATTAACTCAGTCTTTATTTCTGGAGAAGTTACTGAAGTTTTCTGTATAGCATATCATCACCTGAGAATAGGTCTGAGTCCAAACTGGAAAGGTCTTCCTCTTCATCTGACACATGAGAAGAAGTACTTCCATATTGTGATGCAGAAGTAACTAGTGAATCTGGCGGCAAGTATTTTAGCTTCTCATTGGTGATAAGGCTCTGGAACTTTTCTTGCAAGATTGCAGAGCTTCTGGCAGGAAGTGTTCTCAATTGGCCAGCAATATGTTGGCCAAACAGTTCATACTCATCCACAACTGTTTTTGAAGATGATGGTCTATCTATTGTAATTTTTTGCAATTTGTTAATTGCACTTTCAACTTCGGAAAGTGTTGAAATGCGTCTTTTCTTTGCATCTGGCGTCACAAATTGGTTCTCTTGCGCCAACGTTCCAGTTGCTTTTACTGTGCTCTTCAGTATTTTCTTCTTCATTTTCTTGAGGCTCGGTAAGTACACTAATGAGAGGCTGTTGTCCATCATCACATTCGTCAGTGGGACTTTTCTGAAAAATACAAATGTGACATTACAGAAATTTTGCGATGATTTGCAAATTTAAATAGTATATTGTTTGGTTTTGACATAGACTAACAAATCAATAAATTATATTTTAATGTTTATTTATTTATTTTTTTGAAGGTACCTCAAACTTTGGAAGAGTGGAGACATATACAAAATAGTTTTGAGATCAAATGGAATTTTCCATCCTGTTGTGGTGCATTGGATGGTAAACACATAGCAATCAAACGTCCACCTGGAAGTTGTGCAGAATTTTACAACTACAAAGGGGTTTACAGCATAATACTGTTGGCTTTGGTTGACACTGACTGTAAATTCATTTATGTAGATGTGCGAACAAATGGAAGGGCTAATGATGGAAGTCTGTTTAGGCTGTCTACTTTGAAAACAGCCATTGACAAAAATAGCCTGAATTTGCCTCAGGAATACATTATTGTAGCAGATGACGCATTTCCCCTGTATACAAATTTGATGAAACCATTCTCAAGAAGAAACTTGTCCTTAGAAGAACGCATATTCAACTACCGGTTATCAAGAGCACAAAGAGTTGTTGAGAACGCTTTCGGCATATTAGCAGCTAGATTTAGAATATTTCGAAAAGACATTGAAGTTAATTCATCCACAGTTGATGTAATTGTGCAAGCTGCATGTACGATTCACAACTGGTTACGTATGGTATTGCCAAGTTCGTACTTTGAAACGGGATGGGCTCATTATGAAGACACAGAAACAGGAGTGCTGAATCCAGGACTATGGCGCACACCTGGAATGGAGCTACCATCCATAAGTAGTGTTCGTACAGCAAATGCCTACTCAAAGCAGGCATCAGAAAAGAGGAATAAGATGGCTGCTTACTTCAACAAAGAAGGACAAGCCCCTTGGCAAATGAAGGCCATCGGAATGTAAATATGGTGGAAGATGTTAAGTAATTAAAACTTCTGATTTTACCTACTTTTGTACAACAACTTAGCTCTTTTACTCTTAAAAAATTAGAATTTTAATTATTTCTAATAAACAGTTTGATCTCGAGGTATAGAAGCTTGTAAATACTTTTTAGTAAATAATCAATAAAAAATTGGTTATCAAATTATTAAAAAAATAGTTTCATTTTACTGTTGAAAGTTTTTGCTTGCATTGGAAAATACAATTAAACATTTCCATGTATTAACAATTCTAAAATTCTAAAAAGCCAATTTTTAGCTATTTTTATATTTAGTAATTTTCAAGCCATGTACTTAGAATAGAATATGTTAACTTACCAAATTTGATTGAGAGTCTCGAGTTACAACGACGCTGTTTAGAAACATGTCAGCCATTTAAACCAAGGTAGCTTCAGCGTATAAACATCATCAGCCCCAGCTCTGCTTCTTTTTGACAAGATAACTTTTAGTAACTCACTTCTGTATGTTGTCTTGATAGTCTTTATTCTAGCTCTCAAAAACGCAACATCGGGAACAACTACATCGTGACTTTCAAGGTCTTATTTCAGTTTCAAATACTACTTTCCCTTTTTGTTTTGTTGGAGTAATCTTCATGGCATATATTCCACAGTACTTCATAGTTTTGGAATGTTTCTAACAATGTTTGAATATTATCAGGGCCCGACTTCACGTTCTTCTTAGTACCGGTATCTCTGTTTGCTTTTGAACAAGACATATCAAGTCACTACAAAACAGCATGGCACAACTGCTTGATCTAGGCTCAAAAACAACGGCACAGCTCCTCACACGACCGCTGAATCAGCTCCACTGGTGGCCACTACACTTAGGAACTGTCCAATAATGGCCGCCGGTAGATCACATGACCTGCTACTGGCTGCCTCATCGGCCACTAAAATCAAACATGTTTGACTTTACTGGCCGCCACTCGCTAATGGCCGTGGAAGGCGCCAGTACCCCTATACACAAGGCCAGTAGCACCATAATTGGTGGCGGCCAGTACTGGCCAGTTAAAGTGGATCCCACTACTGGCCCCATGTACAGCAGCCTTTAGAATAACATTTTATTGTGAAAGGCAGTGGTGTGAGATAAGTCCAAGCTACTGGAAATGGATTACTTGCTGGTATCTTATACTTTATCAGAAGGTTGATTTACAGTGTGAATAGCTTTCATGTATTTATAACTATTGAATTATGATGTTGTCTCTCAGTATTAATCATTGCCATAAATCTAGCTTATTGTATGATTATGAAGTAATGCAGATGTGGAATAACAGTCATTTTTCTTCTTGTTTTTAGTGGAGTTATTGTTTCAGTTGACAAATGTTATAGGTATTTCAATGCACTGAAACCAATGTACTCAAGAACACAAGGTGGTATGCAGATAGTATATTGTGGCAGTCGGCTGCAGCCATAAAAAAATGAGAACTTGGACTGTTTGATGAGAGAGGAATGGTGTGGGGGAATAAGCCCTGCCTTCCTTCCAAAGGGCTGCTATCGTACATCTGCATTCTATGCTTCCACTAAAGCAGAAAGGACATAATTATCATAGGGGTTGCTGATTACTTTTCTTGTGAGAGTCTCATTTGAATCACTTTATGCACCAGGATTAGTCCCTCCATTCATTTAAAAATAAGAAAAGAAAACAAGCAACCCACAACATGGAACACACAAAGCATTTGATAGTGGCTACAGCATAGTTGTTTCCTGCAGCTGACAGTGGTAGTTCAGGCCTGACCTCTACCAGTATCTTAAGCAACGATAGTTCAAAACATTCCCCACCTAAAACTGCCATGATATAGTGTGAGCATAATACATATTTAACAGTGCAGGCATTAAATGGGGTTGCTGTGTACACACTGAACCAGATTTAGATGTTGTTCTCAGTTTTCCCAACAGTCCAGACATGTTGCATTGGTATTTGTGATTTTAATATTTAGGTTATTACAGTATTCTAAGCATGGCATATATTCAATCCTCTGTTGGGTGTGTTGCAGCATATACATCACAAATTTTAGTTTTCTGAGTGTCCACTGGCTGGTGATAGTAGGAGTTTTCTATGGTACCTAGTATGCTATTGTCAACATAGATGAGGGGTGTGTGACCTCATTTGAAACCACAGGTACCTATTGTTTACTTACAACATCTTTATTAACTTCAGTTCATTGTTTGATGTGTATTTGCCACCGAATAACTAATCATGTAACTATTTTTGAACTTTATGCGCTTATAATTTGTTACAGGTATTTTCTGTATTTATTCTTATTTATGGTTATAATTGGTTGTCCTATGGGTACATTTATTTTGAGATAGAGTGATACTGTAAGAGATCCTGAAGACACCCTATGAATACTAGCAGAAATTTCAGAAGATGAGTTGATGTGTGATGAGTGTGGTGATGATCTTGATATGGAAGAGGGTATTGAATCTGATAAGCATGATAGTGAATATGAACAGCCACAGGTGCCAGATGAGAGTCAGAAAACTGCCGCACGTGAAGTTACAGCAGGTAACTACAAATTTTATATTGGAAGAGTCAATGAAACTCTTTGGATTACTCAGCTGCTATCCGCAGGAAAGTAAGTGCTAAAAACATTATTAGAATTTTACCAAGGCCAAAAAAGGACTGTCATAAACACACTTATACATTTAGATGCGATTTACCTGTCCATCAATTTGTATCTCATACTAACAGATGGATTGGAAAAAAAATATAGCAATACCAACTATTTTTCAGCTTGCAATTGTAAATAAAGTACAGTAGGAGAAATTCATGCATTTGTGTTGTGTTGTTTTTAATTGGCATAAAGAAAGGATATCATGCAAATTGCTCTAAACTGTGAGCATCTGATGGCACTAGTATGACTATCTTATTATCACTTTTCAGTTACAAATGTTTCCATTTTCTTCTTGGAGCAATTAGGTTTCACAATATAGAAACTAGAACTGAAAAAAAATCTACAAATAAATTGGCATCTCTTCATGAGTTTCATCAAAAATTTGTAAGTAACTGTACTAATGTCAGCATGTTTGATGAAATGTTGCGGGCTTTTAGAGGCCATTGTACTTAGATACAGTACATTCCAAATAATGTATAAAATGCATGTTTGACCATTAGCTGTTTTTATTTTAAACCCAAGTATCGATTGGCTTCAGTCATGAGCCATGGTCACAGATAAGAGTTAAAATGGTTTAAGCCACAACATTACATTTGTCATTACTTAAATAAAGTGTGTAGCATTCCGTGAATATTAATATACAACACAGAACTTTTAGAAGCAAACATACTAATACCAAGTGTACACAAAGTGGTTTAGTAATGTACTGTGAACAATCTACACTGTATGTTATGCTATCAATTATGAAATGTTTCCTGTGCTCCTTTATATTTTCATAAGAAATCTTATCGTTGCTGAGTTGAAGGAATCATGATGCTCAATACTGTTTTGTCTTGTTGTATACACTGAAATGCTATGCAATAAGGTTAAAAACACATAAAAGTGACAGAGAGACAAAAAATTGTCATTCCAATTTGTATAGCTTGTATTGAGGTGCACTGATAGAGTAAAAGCCATGTGCTGTGGTGTATAAAAGCAAAACCCCATTCAAACATGCCTTGGAGGCCCACTGGTACCAACTGACTGCTGTGTCATCCTCAGTCTATAAACATCACTAAAGGTGAAAATGTAAGTGTAAGTGGTCAGCACAATGCTCCCCCATCAGCTATCAGGTTATGAGATTTATTTATTATTTTATTTATTTATTTATCGTATTTTTTTTTGCATGGAGACACCAACTGGTGTCTTTTGCAAACGTCATAGCATTTTTTTACAAGTTTAGTACAAGATATATATATATATATAAAATAAAGGGAAACATTCCACATAGGAAAAATATATCTACCTTCTTCCTAAATTCCACAAACCCAATCATCCCGGCCGCCCCATTGTAGCTGGTTACCAAGCCCCCACAGAACGGATCTCTGCCTACGTAGATCAACACCTTCGACCCATTACATGCAGTCTCCCATCCTTCATCAAAGACACCAACCACTTTCTCGAACGCCTGGAATCCTTACCGAATCTGTTACCCCCGGAAACCATCCTTGTAACCATTGATGCCACTTCCTTATACACAAATATTCCGCACGTCCAGGGCCTCGCTGCGATGGAGCCGATCACCTGCCACCCTACCTAAAACCACTTTCCTCATCACCTTAGCCAGCTTCATCCTGACCCACAACTTCTTCACTTTTGAAGGCCAGACATACCAACAATTAAAGGGAACAGCCATGGGTACCAGGATGGCCCCCTCATAAGCCAACCTATTTATGGGTCGCTTAGAGGAAGCCTTCTTGGTTACCCAAGCCTGCCAACCCAAAGTTTGGTACAGATTTATTGATGACATCTTCATGATCTGGACTCACAGTGAAGAAGAACTCCAGAATTTCCTCTCCAACCTCAACTCCTTTGGTTCCATCAGATTCACCTGGTCCTACTCCAAATCCCATGCCACTTTCCTTGACGTTGACCTCCACCTGTCCAATGGCCAGCTTCACACGTCCGTCCACATCAAACCCACCAACAAGCAACAGTACTTGCATTATGACAGCTGCCACCCATTCCACATCAAACGGTCCCTTCCCTACAGCCTAGGTCTTCGTGGCAAACGAATCTGCTCCAGTGCGGAATCCATGAACCATTACACCAACAACCTGACAACAGCTTTCGCATCTCGCAACTACCCTCCCGACCTGGTACAGAAGCAAATAACCAGAGCCACTTCCTCATCCCCTCGAACCCAGAATCCCCCACAGAAGAACCACAAAAGTGCCCCACTTGTGACAGGATACTTTCCGGGACTGGACCAGACTCTGAATGTGGCTCTCCAGCAGGGATACGACTTCCTCAAATCCTGCCCTGAAATGAGATCCATCATTCATGAAATCCTCCCCACTCCACCAAGAGTGTCTTTCCGCCGTCCACCTAACCTTCGTAACCTGTTAGTTCATCCCTATGAAATCCCCAAGCTACCTTCCCTACCCTCTGGCTCCTATCTTTGTAACCGCCCCCGGTGTAAAACCTGTCCCATGCACCCTCCCACCACCACCTACTCCAGTCCTGTAACCCGGAAGGTGTACACGATCAAAGGCAGAGCCACATGTGAAAGCACCCACGTGATTTACCAACTGACCTGCCTACACTGTGATGCATTCTATGTGGGAATGACCAGCAACAAACTGTCCATTCGCATGAATGGACACAGGCAGACAGTGTTTGTTGGTAATGAGGATCACCCTGTGGCTAAACATGCCTTGGTGCACGGCCAGCACATCTTGGCACAGTGTTACACCGTCCGGGTTATCTGGATACTTCCCACCAACACCAACCTATCCGAACTCCGGAGATGGGAACCTGCTCTTCAATATATCCTCTCTTCCCGTTACCCACCAGGTCTCAATCTCCGCTAATTTCAAGTTGCCGCCACTCATACCTCACCTGTCATTCAACATCATCTTTGTCTCTTCACTTCCGCCTCGACTGACATCTCTGCCCAAACTCTTTGTCTTTAAATATGTCTGCTTGTGTCTGTGTATGTGCGGATGGGTGTGTGAGTGCGTGCGGGTGTATACCCGTCCTTTTTTCCCCCTAGGGTGGGTCTTTCCGCTCCCGGGATTGGGGTGGCTCCTTGCACTCTCCCTTGGGACCCACATCCTTTTGTCTTTCCCTCTCCTTCCCTCTTTCCTGGTGGGGCGGCGGTTTGTTGCAAAGGCTTGAGATTTGTGTGTGTGTTTGTGTTTGTTTGTGTGTCTGTCGGCCTGCCGGCGCTTTCGTTCGGTGAGTCACATTATCTTTGTTTTTAGATATATTTTTCCCACGTGGAATGTTTTCCTCTGTTATATATATATATATATATATATATATATATATATATATATATATATATATATATATATATATATATATATATATATATATATATAATGGAGGGAGGCATTCCACGTGGGAAAAATGTATCTGGGGGCAGGGATGATGTGACTTGCCGAGCCGGGGTGCTGGCGGGTCGATGGACACGCAAACGAACACAAGCACACACACGGGATTCAGGCTTTCGCAACAAACTGTTGCATCGCCGGGGGGGGGGGGGGCGAGGGGTTGTGGGTTTTGGGGGAGAGGGTGGGGAGTCGTTCCGGTCCCGGGGGCGGGGGGGCTTGCCTTGGGGGGAAGGAGGGACAGGTATACACTCAAAAGGGACGGATATGCACTCGCGCACGCGCACACGTGTCCGTCCGCACATACACAGACATGAAAATGTCTGCTTGTGTCTGTATATGTGTGGATGGATATATGTGTGTGTGCGAGTGTATACCTGTCCTTTTTTCCCCCTAAGGTAAGTTTGTGTGTCTATCGACCTGCCAGTGCTTTCGTTCGGTAAGTCACATTATATATATATAAAACAAAGATGATGTGACCTACCAAACGAAAGCACTGGCACGTCGATAGACACACAAACAAACACAAACATACACACAAAATTCAAGCTTTCGCAACAAACTGTTGCCTCATCAGGAAAGAGGGAAAGACGAAAGGATGTGGGTTTTAAGGGAGAGGGTAAGGAGTCATTCCAATCCCGGGAGCGGAAAGACTTACCTTAGGGGGAAAAAAGGACGGGTATACACTCGCACACACACACACATATCCATCCACACATATACAGACACCTGTGTCATATATCCAGTAAATTTGAAGAAAGCAGTATTTGATCAGTGCATTCTTCCTGTGATGACGTATGGCTGCGAGACATGGACACTGAACTCATTTACAAAAGGGAAAATTAGGACAGCACAGAGAGCCACGGAGAGATCAATGCTGGGCTATACAAGAAAGGACAGGAAAAGGGCAGATGACATCCGGTCTGTGACGAAGGTTAATGACATCTTAGAGACAGTAGGTTCCTTGAAATGGCAGTGGGCTGGCCACGTCGCAAGAAGAAAAGACAACAGATGGACGAAGCTAGTACTGGAGTGGAGTCCGAGGGAGGCCTAGAGGAAGACCACCAGACAGATGGGACAAAGACATCAAGAAGATCGCTGGTAACACCTGGCAGAGAACTGCCCAAGACAGTCCCACTTGGAGAAGACTGCTGAAAGCCTACCTGAATCCACGACTCGAAGAGGCCACATCATTTAATGATTGAATTGGCTGATGATGATATATATATATATATATATATATATATATATATATATATATATATATATATATATATATATATATATATATATATACACACATACACACACACACAATAATTTATTTTAGTTTAATATTAATATTCACTTAAAGAGTATAAACACTTGTCAATCAAGAAATGTTTCAGTTTCACTTTGAATAAGTTCGCTTTGTGGCACCTTATAGAGATCGGTAATCTGTTGTACCATATTTGACCACTAATGCATGGACTATGGTCTGTTGTTTTTAATTTTGTTCTTTGTCTGTAGTAGCAGTCTTTATTTCTTGTATTATAGGCATGCATATCAGAGCACTTTGTTTCTTTGTTTTGATGTGTCACAAAAAATATAATTAATTTGTAAAGATACAGTGAGTAGACTGTGAGGTATTTATGATGAACAAAAATTTCCCTGCATGAATCTCTATACCCTAATCCATGGATAATTCTGATTGCTCTTTTCTGTAGGGTTAATATTCTGTTCATATGTATGTCAGCAGCACAACTCCATATCTCTATCCCGTAATTAATCTGTGCGAAAATGGTTCCATAATAAATTGTTTTTAATGTCTGATGTGGAAATACTTTTGATAACTGGCTGATTAGATGTAATGAACTGCTGATTTTATTGCATAAAAATTTGCTATGGTTTACCCATCTTAGATTTTCATCTAGGTGAATACCTAGAAATCTGCAGCCTTCTGTGTTCACTACTTCAATTCCACCTATGTTACTGATGGAGATTTGGTGTGAGTTTGTAAGTTTAAATGGCAATAACTGAGATTTACTGATATTAACTTTCAAACCTTGATCTTGGAAATAAGTAGTTATTTGCTGTAGTCCCTCAGTTGCTACCAATGTTAACTCATCATTTTGTTTACCAAGAAATAACAGTGAGGTATCGTCTGCATAGGTTACCAGTTGGGAGTTGAAAGGTTGCTCTATATCATTTATGTGCACTAGGAAAAGGAAAGGGCCCAAAATTGAGCCCTGGGGTACACATTGTGTGACTGTCTCGTATTTGGACTGGAAATTAATGATCTGATTATTGATTTTGTAAGTCAGCTTTGTAAACTGCATGCGGTTAAATAAATATGTAGCCAGCAATTGCATGGATGCAGCATTTACATTGTATGACTCAAGTTTACTTAAAAGTAACTCATGGTTTACCGAGTCAAAGGCTTTAGTAAGGTCTAGAAATATGCCAGCTGTTTGCATTCCTTGATCAAGGGCACCATACGTTTTGTGAAGAAATTCCGTAATTGCTGTGATAGTACTATGATCTTTTTGGAATCCGTGTTGTGTCTCTGTTAGGAAATTATTTTTCAAGAAATAGTCACTAAGTTGTGTCAGCAGCACAACTTCAAATACTTTGCTGAAGACAGGTATTAATGATATGGGCCTGAAATTTGAAACCTCTTCCTTGGATCCTTTTTTATGCACTGGTTTAACTGTGGTCCATTTCAATACATTTGGAAATGTATGTTCTCTGATACTGCAGTTTACCAGGTGTGTGATTATTTTAACTAATTCCTTATTACATTTTTTAATCACGATACTACTCAAACCATCCCATCCAGATGAGAACTTATTCTTTAGGTTATTTATTATCCTGCCTATTTCTTTTTCACTTACTTGTTTGAATTCAAAAGGTGGCTCTTCAAAGGGGCAGAGCTTTACCTCACTACTCACAACTGTGTTATTAATTGGACTAACAGTTGCAGATATAAAGTATTTATTGAAAACATGGGAGCCTGTTGGTCTCAATCAGAGCTCGACAGACCCGAGCAATCACCCATCCATCCGGTGGCCAAGGCACACAACATTAAACATTGGTGATGTGACAGGAACAGGTGTTCCCACTGTAGCAGGGCCACTGGCACACAGTGGTATGCAGTTGACTTTTTTAATGCATCTAGGCAGGAGTCTATAGCTTGGTTTTGCAAGTTAGTAGACTATTATGTAATCCAGTTTGGCTGTGCAATCAAGTTTTGACTACCTTTTATTTTGTTATGTTAGGACTGTAGGATAATACACCTTGTAAATAAAATATTATTGATGCTGTTTTCAGTGACAACAAGTATTTTTGTTTGTTTTCTACGCTGATAAAACAAATCTTATTGCCTCAAAGATGGCAACTGAATAATTGATGTACCTACAAGTACAATGTTAGTTGTGAATATCATGTACATGACAAGCTTGCACTGCGGAAAAGCAAGGCATAAGTTACATATGCCTCAAAGACGGCAACTGAATAATTGATGTACCTACAAGTACAATGTTAGTTGCAAATATCATGTACATGACAAGCTTACACTGCGGAAAAGCAAGGCATAAGTTACATATGAAAATTGTGCATTAGATGTTGTGCACTTCTCAAATATTTCCCCAGGAATATTACATGAGTAATCCGAAAAGCCAGTTGTTGCCAGCTGATATGGAGCATATTACCTGATTAATTTTGAATACAGAACAATAAAAATATTATCATAATATGTTTGCATCCTGAAGAGCTTGAAATCTCTTACAGTGCATTTCTTTTTCATGGAGCAGACAACTGTGAGATTTGCAAATCACTTATGATCACTTTAAAATACATTGGCTGCACTTATGATCACTTTAAAATACATTGGCTGTTGCAATCTGAATTATTGTTTGAGAATTGTGGAAAATGATTAGCAGTAAAACAAAGTGACTTTTTTCATCCATTGTAAGTTCTGAGTGTATAACATCCTCCTGCTACAGTAATGTTTAATATTGCATGATAGGTACTAAAAGACTTACTGTTGCTAAGTTAAGTTTGATACACAGTTGTTATGATATGAGATTTATCTAACAAAAAGGAATGGTATGAGAATTAAATAAGTTGACTATTAAAATGTAGTCTTTAAGATGCTAATTTTAATGAAGGGGAAATTTGAGAGCCACACTCACCTTGTCCTTTCTGTGTACGGTTCTGTATTTGCATAGTACTTCGTGCTTTTCTGTCATAAGACTATAGCATAAACTCGTATCGGAACCAAAACAAATTGAAATAGGTGTTCCACAGGGCAGCATTCTGGGCCCATTGTTATTTCTAATTTATATCAATGATATACAGGCTCCAGACAGCTCAGCCAAAATTCTACTATTTGCAGATGACACGAGTATCATAATTAGTGATATAAAAGAATCATTGTGTACTACAGCAGAGAAAACGCTCTCATACATCCAGTCATGGTTCTATTCAAATAAGCTGACATTAAATACAAAGAAAACAAACTTTATACAGTATGGAAGCAAGTGTCAAGGGGAAAATATGTGCCTTATGCTGGATAGCAAACAAATAGAAAAAGTGTGCACTACAAAGTTTCTGGGAATGCGAATTGACCAAGATTTAAACTGGAATGAACACAGTGTGTATCTTACCCAGAAACTTAGCTCAGCATGTTTTTCCTTAAGAATAATATCCAAGGTATGCAGCAAAGAATGTATTAGAGCAGTATATTTCAGTTATTTCCAATCAGTTGCAAGCTATGGCATAAGTTTTTGGGGAAAAACCAGGTCAAGACTAAATGACATTTTTATTATGCAAAAAAGAGCTATTCGTATCATGACACACAGCCCACCACAAACTCACTGTAGACCCTTATTCAGACAACTAAAGATACTTACAATACCATCAATATATATTTCTAAATGCCTGGAAATGATAAGTAAAAATAACTGCGATCTCCAAACCAACTCAAGCTACCATGATCACAATACAAGGCATTGTAAAGACTTCCACATTCCCTATGTAGCAAAAACTAGAAGTCAGAAACATGTTAGCCACTTAGGAATAAAGCTTTTAAATGCACTTCCATCTCAAATTAAAGAATTGAAAGGCAAAAATAATTTCAAGCATGAAGTAAAAAAATACTTGATGGAAAAATGCTTCTACAGTGTAAATGAATACCTGTCTCAGACTGTGAATTGAAACCTGTCAGACTAATTAAATGATGTATATCCGTAACAAGTTTTGTGTATAAGGCATAGTTCATTATCTAAAAATTTTCATTGTGAGCATGTACTTTTGTTTTTTGGGTAATATGTTGTTGTACACTACTTTTGTACTATGTGTATGTAATTTGTTTGCTGTTTGTATATGTTTGTCAATTTATTATGTGTATGTGTTGTTATGTGTTACGTGTAATCAAATGACAAATCCTATATCACATGTGTGATCTACTGGATGCTAAATAAATAAATAAATAAATAAATAAATAATGTTAACAAGTGCATCAGTAAAGGGGTGCTGCTTATGGGATAGTACATGTATTAAGTAACTTCTCTTATGTTTCCCTGATGGCACATTGATATGTGTTTACAGGTAACGACATCATTCCCAATAGATCCTACAAGTTGTAGAACAATGTGCATACCAGGGCCTTTGTCAAAACTACACTTTAACACACAAGTTAATTGTTTCAAGTATGTAACCTCAGTCATGCCCATAGATTATATGTTTTTGACTTATAATATGATACAGAATATTTAGCAGCTGTATATGAACATTTGACGAAACAGCTGAACAATACCTCTAAGAAGTGTTTCCCAAATGTGGAAAATGACATCATACGAAAGAATCAGGTTAACTGCAAGATCATTTTAGGAGCCCATATGTGTACATTACTTCCATAGGGAATGAATTCACTTTCATTTCAGCTGAAAGTTCAAATAGTTTCTTTTAGCATCTACACAGAATCATAGTGTTTTTATTCTTTGGATATGGATCTACAAGGTTTTGCCTCTGGTTAAACTTGCTGACTACCAAATGATATTGTGTCAATACATAGTCTCTTACTCAGATTCATTGCCAGACATCTAGCACATGCTATAGTTATGCACTTCTGTGTATGTGGAGTAGGAGGTTTTTCGCTCTTGTTTTTAGTGTAGTTATTTTGTCAGTTGGCAAATAATACAACTGTGGGAATGCCCTGAGAACAATGTACTCCAGAAGATAAAGAAGTGTGTATTTCACAGTGCAGAAATTAAATGGGGAAGCTGAGTAGATTTTGAACCAGATTTTAAAGATGTTCAAGTACATTTTGAAATAGATTTTAAAGATGTTCTCAAAATTCCCAACAACCCAGTCTCAATACACTGGTTTCTGTGAAGTTGATTTTTGGTTCATTAATGTGTGGTGAACAATCTACACTGTATATTATGTTATCAATTCCGAACAGTTTCCTGTGCTTCTTTATGATTTCATAAGAGATATTGTATGATGATTGCTCAGATGAAGGAGTCATGGTGCTCAATACTAATTTCTCTTGTTGCAGTGAAGAGACATATACACAGAGCTGCCATGCAATAAGTTAATAATCACAGAAAAGTGACTGGGAGACAACAAATTGGCATTCCAACTTGTATAGCTTGGATTGAGGAGCACCTGTATGTTAAAAGTTATGTCCTATTGTGTATAAAACCTAAACTCTATTCAAATGGGCCTTGAGGCCTGAGTGGTATCTTCAGTCCATAAGCATCACTCGGTCCAAAAATGTGGGTGCATGTGTTCAGCACACTGCTCTCCCAGCAATTCTCAGGTTACAAGAGTGGAGCCTATAGTTCTCAATGCAGTAGCTGATCAATGTGCATCTCAAGGGCTGGGCATGCCTCCTTTGCCAAAAGGGCTCAACAGACCACAGTGATCAGAATGCAGCATTTTTGGAGCAATGTAGATCTGAAAAGATAAGTATGTTCCATAGCTTTTAAAATTCTTTTCTGTAGTTGAAATGAGGACTCATTTATCTGCAAGAATTGTAGTTCCTATAAAGAAATGCATCCTTTTGCTCTGTAATCTTATAGAGAACACTTAGTAGCTATAAGAGAACATTTGCAACAAGAAGTGTCCCACGGTATGCTGTAGATGAATCCTGAGTTGCACATTGTTGCTAATGGATAGTTTTATACAATCATTTCCTGTGGTAAGCCTTCTGTTATGGAGTGCAGCAGTATTTTTGGCATTCACGTGTATAAATTACATCTTTTCTGAATTGCTTTGGGATTTGTTTGGATCTTCTGATGAGTTTAGTAGGCAATTAATGACAGCATTGTCTCCAAAAATTAAGTGATTGAATATTAAATATGTTTACTGGGAATGTTTAGTCTTTGAAAAATATGATATTTTTGGGTAGATGGTCATTTTAATGGCACTTGCATTTTGAGATCCATTAGTACAGTGTCCGTGCAGTGTAATGTTCTCTGTTTGCATAGTAATTTGTGCTTTTCTGTGACGAGAGTAATAGATAATTTTAATAAGTGTGTGAGTGAAGACACTTCTTGTAGGACAGCACATACAGTAAGAACTTTGTCAAATTTTTAGCTAATTGCACATTGATTTCTGTTTCATGTACTGATGTCATTCCCAATAGAACCTCATAGTTGTAGTACTACGTACACATCAGGGCCTTTGTCAAAAGTAGCTTTTTCCTTAACAGGCAACTGTTTGAGGTAGGTATTTTATGCGAGTCATGTGATATTAATAGTTTATGTAACTTGTGAAGTGTGTTGGAGTTTCTGAGATGAAGAGTACTCAAGTTGTATCTGTAGGTTTTTGGACGGTTAAAATTTTCACCTTGTTTACTGCTCTTGAGAATTTAGCATTGTTGGAACAACGCATAACTGAAACAATAGGAATTTCCCATATCTTTTAAAATTCCTTTGTGTAGTCGAAATGAGATCTCATTTGTTAGGAAGATGTGTTGTGCATATCCAAGAATCAATTATTTTGCTTTGTAATCTTATAGAGAACATTGAGAAGCTATAGAAGAACATTTAGCAACAAGAAGTGCCACATGATATTTTGTAGTTGTATCCTGGGAAGCACATTGTTGCTAATGGACTAGTTTTATATTTGATTTTATGAGGTTACTGTTATTGTGCGCAGGAATATTTTAGGCGTCCATTAGTGTGAATTACAATCACAGGCAATGTAATTCACATTCATTTTAGCTGATTGTGTAAATACAAGGTGAATCCAGAAAGCATGTTTGAATGACAGATAAAGAAACAAAAATATATTTAGAAATATTTATTGGAAAATTTACATGCATTCACTGGCTACTTCTCAACAATGTCACCAACATTGTTGAGGCATTTTTCTTAACACTTCATGATTAGTTGTGTGCTTATGTGACAGGAGTATAATCTGACACAGAATATTTAGTAGCTGTATATGAAAATATGACAAAACAGTGACACAGAATATTTAGTAGCTGTATATGAAAATATGACAAAATATTGAAACAGTACCTCAAAGAAGTGCGGGAAATGATATTATCTGAAAGAAGCGGGTTAAGTGCATCATTTCAATCACTGTAACATTAAGTGTGGCACATTATGATCTAGATGTATGCCGCTCGGATTATCTTTGCTAATGAAGAAGTTTCAGTTAAATTTTAATGCCTAATTTTACTAAGGGCAAGATCATTTTATGAGTCCATATCTATACCTTACTTCCATAGGTAATGAAATGCACTTTCATTTCATCTGAAAGTTGAAATAGTTTCTTACAGTGTCCACACAGAATCTTGGTGTTTTTATTGTGTAGGTATTGATCTGTGAAGTATTACCTCTAGTTAAACTTCAAGACTGCCACATGATAAACTTCCAATTAACACAAATACCATCAAATGGTTTGGAAAGTATCTGTTACCTTATGTCCATGATTTAAGTTTTGCTGTTGGTACTTGCGCATAGAGACTAACATCAAAAAATTTTCAGGGGACTGTATCTGGGGATATGTTAGAATAAACTTTTGTTGTGAAAGTCATTGGTGTGAGGTTGTTTTAAGCTGCTAGAAATAGATTATTTGTTGGTATCATACATGTTATCAAATGTTGTGATTTGTATTGAGTAAAGCTTTCACCTTGTTATAGCTATTGACTTAATACTTTGTCACCTACTCAGTTGTTTTTGCAGACATATAGTTTGTGGTAGGTTATGCACTTCTGCGTATGTGGAGTAGGAGGCCTTTTCATTCCTGTTTTTTAGTGCAGTTATTTTGAAGACGTTCTCAGTATTCCCAACAGTCCAGCCTAAATGCCCTGAATTTTGTGATGTTAATTTTCGGTTTATTAAAATGTGGTAAACCATCCACAGTGTATATTATGCTATCAATTCCAAAATGTCACTTGTGCTTCCTTATCTTTTCAGAAGAGATCTTAAAAGATGATTGCTCAGTTGGAGGAGTCATGTTGCTCATTACTGATTTGTCTTTTTGCAGTGAAAAGTCATATACACTGAGATGCTGTGCAATAAGGTTACAAACACAAAAAGTGACATGGGCAGAAAAAATTGTCAAACTAACATGTATAGCTTGGATTGAAGCACAGTCATATGATAAAGGTGATGTCCTCTTGTGTATAAAGGCTAAACAACATTCAATTGAGTCTTGGGGACCGAGTGGTACCAACTGACCTATTTGTCACCTTCAGGCCATATGCATCACAAAGTGTGAAAATGTGGGAGCATGTGTTCAGCACACAGCTCTCACAGCCTCTCTCAGGTTATGAGACTGGCGCCTATGGTTCTCAATGTAGTAGCTGACCAACATGACACTCAAGGGCTGGGTGCACCCCATTTGCCAAAAGTGCTCAACAGTCCCCAATGATCAGAATGAGGCATCGTTGGAGCAATGTAGAGCTGAAAAGATAGGTGTGTTCCATAGCTTTTAAAATTATTTTCTGTAGTTGAAATGTGGGGTCATATGTGAGTAATATTTCTCACACATTTCCAGGAATTAATCGATGTGCTTTGTATACTTATATGCAACACTGACTAACTATAAAAGAACATTTGCAACAAGAAATGTCCCACAGTATTCTGTACATGAATCCAGAGTTTCACATTGTTGCTAATGAACTAATTTTATACAATCATTTGCTGTGATGAGCCTACTATCATGGAGTGCAGCAGTATTTTAGGCATTCATATGTGTAAATTACATCTTTTATATATTGTTTTGGGATATGATTAGATCATCTGTGAGTTTACTAGATAATAAATGACAGCATCTTCAGCAAAAATGATGTGATTGAGAATTAAATATGTTCTCTCTTAAAACGTAGTCATTGAAGATGATTTCTTTCAGTAGATGGTCATTTTAATGTAAGTGGCAATTTTAGTTCCATTCCTATAGTGTCCATGCTGTGTAAGGTTCTCTGTTTCTATAGTAAATTGTGTTTTCCTGTCATGACAGTAAAAGATAATTTATTTAGTGTGTGAGTGAAGAGAGCTTCTTGTAGGATAGGACATGCAGTAAGAACTTTCTCATATGATTTGGTGATTGTAAATTGATTTCTGTTTACAGCTAATGATGTCATTCCCAATAGATCATCATATCTGTAGCATAAGGTACACACCAGGTCCTTTGTCAGAAGTACCTGTTCCTATAGAAGGCAACTGTTTGAGGTAGGTATGTCATGAGAGTCATGTGATATTAGTAGTTTCCGTTAGTTGTGAAGTGCATTGCAGTTTTTGAGATGAAAAATACTGCACTTACAAGAAATACGAGGGCGGTTCAGAAAGTAACCTCCGATTGGTCACAGTGTGGGTTGTGGGGGGAGTAGCGACGCCATCTGTGCGTTCACGCACTCAACAGGTCAGTCGGCATCAAGCCGTGATCGAGTGAACGTCGTACCTGCGCTAGTTTAGTTTTTGTGGCAGTTTGAAATGTGTGCTGCAATAGAAAACCCCGCCAAATGTGAAGTGCGTGCTGTCATAATGTTTTTTACAGCCAAAGGATATTCTGCAGCAGCTATTCATCGTGAGCTTTGTGCCGTGTACGGACTAAGAGTTATGAGTGAAGGAGTTGTCCGTGAATGGGTACGTTTATTTAAAAGTGGACGAGAAAACGTTCATGATGAAGAGAGGAGTGGTAGACCATCATTGGTGACTGATGAACTCGTTCAGACAGTTGATGCAAAAGTTCGTGAAAATCGACGTTTCTCAATGTCGGAGTTGTCTACTGGTTTTCCACAGATTTCTAAGACTCTCTTGTATGAGATAGTGACAGCAAGATTGGGTTACCGTAAGTTCTGTGCACGATGGGTGCCCAAAATTCTTACCGACCACCACAAAACTCAAAGAATGGCCTCTGCATTAGACTTTCTGTCACGTTATGAGGACGAAGGAGAACCATTGTTAAACAGAATCATGACCGGTGACGAAACCTGGATTAAGTACGTGAACCCTGAGACAAAAGAACAATCAAAGATGTGGGCACATTCAAATTCGCCTACCAAACCAAGAAAAGCCTCGCAAGATTTTTCTGCCAGAAAACTGATGGCAACGGTGTTTTGGGATGCGAAAGGGGTGTTGTTGGTTGAATTCATGGAATGTGGTACAACCATTAATCAAGACGTGTACTGTGAAACAATAAAAAAGTTACGACGGGCTATACAGAACAAACGCCGTGGTATGCTGACTTCCGGTATCGTTTTTTTGCACGATAACGCCCGTCCTCACTCTGCTCGCAGAACAACGGCCCTTCTTGAGTCCTTCAAGTGGGACGTTATCAACCATCCACCTTACAGCCCAGACCTGGCGCCAAGTGATTATCACCTCTTCATGCATTTGAAGAAATGGCTCGGGTCACAGCGGTTTGATGACGACGAAGAGCTTAAAGATGCGGTCACAGGCTGGCTCCAGGCACAAGCGGGTGATTTTTATGCAGAAGGAATTTCAAAGCTTGTGAAGAGATACGATAAGTGCCTCAATCGCTATGGAGACTATGTAGAAAAATAGTGCAAAGATGTAGTTGTAAGATGTATATATTAAAATATTTTTATTTAATGTAGATGTGAAGAGATGGAAATTTTGCATAGATTTTAAAATTTCTTTGTGTAGCTGAAATGAGGTGTCATTTGTTAGATGTGTAGTGCATATCCAAGAATAACTCTATTTGCTGTGTAATCTGGTGGAGAACACTGCATAGCTATAAAAGAACTTTTGCAAATAGAAGTGTCACATGGTCTGCTGTAAATGGACTAGTTTTATTCGTCATTGATTTTATGTCCTACTGTTACAGAGTAGGGACTGATGACCACAGAAGTTAAGTCCCATAGTGCTCAGAGCCATATGTTACAGAGTACGGGAATATTATACGTATTTGTATGTATAATTACATTCACAGGGAATGTACCCACCCATGAACCATGGACCTTGCCGTTGGTGGGGAGACTTGCATGCCTCAACGACACTGATAGCTGTACTGTAGGTGCAACCACAACGGAGGGGTATCTGTTGAGAGGGCAGACGAACGTGTGGTTCCTGAAGAGGGGCAGCAGCCTTTTCAGTAGTTGCAGGGGCAACAGTCTGGCCCTGTAACACAAACCAAAATGGCCTTGCTGTTGTGGTACTGCGAACGGCTGAAAGCAAGGGGAAACTACAGCCGTAATTTTTCCCGAGGGCATGCAGCTTTACTGTATGATTAAATGATGATGGCGTCCTCTTGGGTAAAATATTCCGGAGGTAAAATAGTCCCCCATTCGGATCTCCTGGCGGGGACTACTCAAGAGGACGTAGTTATCAGGAGAAAGAAAACTGGTGTTCTACGGATCGGAGCATGGAATGTCAGATCCCTTAATCGGGCAGGTAGGTTAAAAAATTGGGAAATGGATAGGTTAAAGTTAGATATAGTGGGAATTAGTGAAGTTCAGTGACAGGAGGAACAAGACTTTTGGTCAGGTGAATACAGGATTATAAATACAAAATCAAATAGGGGTAATGCAGGAGTAGGTTTAATAATGAATAAAAAATAGGAGTGCGGGTAAGCTACTACAAACAGCATAGTGAAAGCATTATTGTGGCCAAGATAACCACGAAGCCCACACCTACTACAGTAACACAAGTTTATATGCCAACTAGCTCTGCAGATGATGAAGAAATTGATGAAACGTATGATGAGAAAAAAGAAATTATTCAAGTAGTGAAGGGAGACGAAAATTTAATAGTCATGGGTGACTGGAATTCAAGAGTAGGAAAAGGGAGAGAAGGAAACATAGTAGGTGAATATGGATTGGTGCTAAGAAATGAAAGAGGAAGTCACCTGGTAGAATTTTGCACAGAGCATAACTTAATCATAGCTAACACTTGGTTCAAGAATCATGAAAGAAGGTTGTATACATGGAAGAACCCTGGAGATATTAAAAGGTTTCAGATAGATTATATAATAGTAAGACAGAGATTTAGGAACCAGATTTTAAATTTTAAGACTTTTCCAGGGGCAGATGTGGACTCTGACCACAATCTATAGGTTACAAACTGTAGATTAAAACTGAAGAAACTGCAAAAAGGTGGGAATTTAAGGAGATGGGACCTGGATAAACTGAAAGAACCAGAGGTTGTACAGAGTTTCAGGGAGAGCATAAGGGAACAATTGACAGGAATGGGGGAAAGAAATACAGTAGAAGAAGAATGAGTAGCTTTGAGGAATGAAATAGTGAAGGCAGCAGAGGATCAAGTAGGTAAAAAGACGAGGACTAGTAGAAATCCTTGGGTAACAGAAGAGATACTGAATGTAATTGATGAAAGGAGAAAATACAAAAATGCAGTAGGTGAAGCAGGCAAAAAGGAATACAAACGTCTCAAAAATGAGATCGACAGGAAGTGCAAAATGACTAAGCAGCGATGGCTAGAGGACAAATGTAAGGATGTAGAGGCTTATCTCATGAGGGGTAAGATAGATACTACCTACAGGAAAATTAAAGAGACCTTTGGACAAAAGAGAACCACTTGCATGAATATCAAGAGCTCAGATGGAAACCCAGTTATAAGCAAAGAAGGGAAAGCAGAAAAGTGGAAGGAGGATATGGAGGGTCTATACAGGGGCGATGTTCTTGAGGACAATATTATGGAAATGGAAGAGGAGGTAGATGAAGATGAAATGGGAGATACGATACTGCGTGAGGAGTTTGACAGAGCACTGAAAGACCTAAGTCGAAACAAGGCCCTGGGAGTAGACAACATTGCATTAGAATTACTGACAGGCTTGGGAGGGCCAGGCCAAACAAAACTCTACCATCTGGTGAGCAAGATGTATGAGACAGGTGAAATTCCCTCAGACTTCAAGAAGAATATAATAATTCCAATCCCAAAGAAAGCAAGTGTTGACAGATGTGAAAATTACTAAACTATCAGTTTAATAAGTCACAGCTGCAAAATACTAACGCAAATTCTTTACAGACAAATGGAAAAACTGGTAGAAGCTGACCTTGGGGAAGATCAGTTTGGATTCAGTAGAAATGTTGGAACACGTGAGGGAATCCTGACCCTACGTCTTATCTTAGAAGAGGGATTAAGAAAAGGCAAACCTACATTTCTAGCTTTTGTAGACATAGAGAAAGCTTTTGACAATGTTGACTGGAATCCTCAATTTCAAATTCTGAAGGTGGCAGGGGTAAAATACCGGGAGCAAAAGGCTATTTACAATTTGTACAGAAAGCAGATGGCAGTTATAAGAGTTGAGGGACATGAAAGGGAAGCAGTGGTTGGGAATGGAGTGAGACAGGGTTGTGGCCTCTCCCCGATGCTATTCAATCTGTATATTGAGCAAGCAGTAAAGGAAACAAAACAACAATTCGGAGTAGGTATTAAAATCCATGGAGAAGAAATAAGAACTTTGAGGTTCGTCGATGACATTGTAATTCTGTCAGAGACAGCAAAGGACTTCGAAGAGCAGTTGAACGGAATGGGCAGTGTCTTGAAAGGAGGATATAAGATGAACATCAACAAAAGCAAAATGAGGATAATGGAATGTAGTCAAATTAAGTCAGGTGATGCTGAGGGAATTAGATTAGGAAATGAGACACTTAAAGTAGAAAGGAGTTTTGGTATTTGGGGAACAAAATAACTGATGATGGTCGAAGTAGAGAGGATATAAAATGTAGACTGGCAATGGTATGAAAAGTGTTTCTGAAGAAGACAAATTTGTTAACATCGAGTATTGATTTAAGTGTGAGGAAGTTGTTTCTGAAAGTATTTGTATGGAGTGTAGCCATGTATGGAAGTGAAACATGGACGATAAATAGTTTAGATGAGAGGAGAATAGAAGCTTTCGAAATGTGATGCTACAGAAGAGTGCTAAAGATTAGATGGGTAGATCATGCAAGTAATGAGAAGGTATTGAATAGAATTGGGGAGAAGAGAAGTTTGTGGCACAACTTGACTAGAAGAAGGGATCGGTTGGTAGGACATGTTCTGAGGCATCAAGGGATCACCAATTTAGTATTGAAGGGCAGTGTGGAGGGTAAAAATTGTAGAGGGAGACCAAGAGATGAATACACTATGCAGTTTCAGAAAGATGTAGGCTGCAGTAGGTACTGTGAGATGAAGAAGGTTGTACAGGATAGACTAGCATGGAGAGCTGCATCAAACCAGTCTTAGGACTGAAGACCACAACAACAACAACGGGAATGTAATTGACATTCGTTTTAGCTGATAGTGAAAATACAGTCTATTTTCTAAGATTGTCACAAACATTGATGAGGCTTTTTTCATAACACTACACAATTAGTTGTTTGGCTCATGACAGAATCGATCTGCTGACATCCAATGCCACAAAGTGGCTTCAGTCGGCAACTCAACTTCATTGTGGAAATGGATTGCTGCCAGAAACAGTTCATGAAAAGGAAGAGATGACAGTCAGATGCACCAGGTTCAGAACCGTACGGCAGGTGGTTGAAGATATCAGATCCAAACAGATTAAGTAAATTTCTTGTGGTGTTACCTGTATGGTGTCTTGCATTATCGGATGTGCAAGATAAGAATTTTCATAGTTTTTATCATGTCCTTGTACACATAATAATGGGAAAAATATATTAAAAAAAGAGATGCTGTGACTTACCAAATGGGAAAGTGCTGGGCCAATATCAAGCTTTCGCAACACATGGTTGCTTCATCAGGAAAGAGGGAAGGAGAGGGAAAGACCAAAGGATGTGGGTTTTAAGGTAGAGGGTAAGGAGTCATTCCAGTCCCGGGGGCGGAAAGACTTACCTTAGGGGGAAAAAGGGACAGGTATACACTCGCACACACACACATATCCATCCGCACATATACAGACACAAGCAGACATATGTCTACTTCTGTCTGTATATGTGCAGAAGATATATATAATAGAGGGAAACATTCCACGTGGGAAAAATATATCTAAAAACAAAGATGCTGTAACTTACCAAACGAAAGCGTTGGTATGTTGATCAAGACAACAACAAACACAAACACACACACACAAATTTCAAGCTTTCGCAACAAACTGTTGCCTCATCAGGAAAGAGGGAAGGAGAGGGAAAGACGAAAGGATGTGGGTTTTAAGGGAGAGGGTAAGGAGTCATTCCAGTCCCGGGAGTGGACTTTCCTGTTTTTGCTGTACAATATGGCACAGAATATTTAGCAGCTGTATATGAACAATTGTAAAATCTGCTAAAGAACACCTCAAGAAAGTGCAAAAAACAACATTATCTGAAAGAAGCAGTTAAACTTCATCATTGCAGTCACTATAAAAAAGTGTGAATTGTTAAGATGTAGATGTATGCTGAGTTCATTATTCTTGCTAATGAAGATGTTTCGTAAGATCATTTGTCCTTCAGTGCATAATGTTAGAAAGAGCAAGACCGTTTTAAAGGTCCATATGTATATAATACTTCCATAGGAATGAAATTCACTTTCATTTCAGCTGGAAGTCGAAATAGTTTCCAACAGTGTCCCCACAGTTCTTAGTGTTCCTATCTACATCTACATCCATACTCCGCAAGCCACCTGACGGTGTGTGGCGGAGGGTACCCTGAGTACCTCAATTGGTTCTCCCTTCTATTCCAGCCTCGTATTGTTCTTGGAAAGAAGGATTGTCGGTATGCTTCTGTGTGGGCTCTAATCTCTCTGATTTTATCCTCATGGTCTCTTCGCGAGATATACGTAGGAGGGAGCAATATACTGCTTGACTCTTTGGTGAAGGTATGTTCTCGAAACTTTAACAAAAGCCCGTACCGAGCTAGTGAGCATCTCTCCTGCAGAGTCTTCCACTGGAGTTTATCTATCATCTCCGTGACACTTTCGCGATTATTAAATTAAGTGCGCTGCTCTCCGTTGGATCTTCTCTATCTCTTCTATCAATCCTATCTGGTACGGATCCCACACTGTTGAGCAGTATTCAAGCAGTGGGCGAACAAGCGTACTGTAACCTACTTCCTTTGTTTTCGGATTGCATTTCCTTAGGATTCTTCCAATGAATCTCAGTCTGGCATCTGCTTTACCGACGATCAACTTTATATGATCATTCCATTTTATATCACTCCTAATGCGTACTCCCAGATAATTTATGGAATTAACTGCTTCCAGTTGCTGACCTGCTATTTTGTAGTTAAATGATAAGGGAACTATCTTTCTATGTATTCGCAGCACAATACACTTGTCTACATTGAGATTCAATTGCCATTCCCTGCACCATGTGTCTATTCGCTGCAGATCCTCCTGCATTTCAGTACAATTTTCCATTGTTACAACCTCTTGATACACCACAGCATCATCTGCAAAAAGCCTCAGTGAACTTCCAACGTCATCCACAAGGTCATTTATGTATATTGTGAATAGCAACAGTTCTATGACACTACCCTGCGGCACACCTGAAATCACTCTTACTTCGGAAGACTTCTCTCCATTGAGAATGACATGCTGCATTCTGTTATCTAGGAACTCTTCAATCCAATCACACAATTGGTCTGATAGTCCATATGCTCTTACTTTGTTCATTAAACGACTGTGGGGAATTGTATCGAACACCTTGCAGAAGTCAAGAAACACGGCATCTACCTGTGAACCCGTGTCTATGGCTCTCTGAGTCTCGTGGACGAATAGCGCGAGCTGGGTTTCACACGACCGTCTTTTTCGAAACCCATGCTGATTCCTACAGAGTAGATTTCTAGTCTCCAGAAAAGTCATTATACTCGAATGTAATACGTGTTCCAAAATTCTACAACTGATCGACGTTAGAGATATAGGTCTATAGTTCTACACGTCTGTTCGACGTCCCTTCTTGAAAACGGGGATGACCTGTGCCCTTTTCCAATCCATTGGAATGCTACGCTCTTCTAGAGACCTACGGTACACCGCTACAAGAAGAGGTGCAAGTTCCTTCGCGTACTCTGTGTAAAATCGAACTGGTATCCCATCAGGTCCAGCGGCCTTTCCTCTTTTGAGCGATTTTAATTGTTTCTCTTCGATACTATTGCACTTCTTATCGCTATAAACACACCTCCCCCTTCACTGTCCAGCCTGTCTCTGCGGTGTACATTCCAATCTGAGTTTAGGATTTCATTACTGTTTACGTCTGGTTTCAGCCAACTTTCTGTCCCTAGTACTATATGGGCGTTGTGACTGTTTATTAATGAGAGCAGTTCTGGGACCTTTCTATAGACGCTCCTGCAGTTTACTATTAGCACATTAATATTGTTATTCCCTGTTGCATTTTGCCTACTCCTACCTTGCTGCGTCTCAGGAGGCATCTTGTCGGTCCTAGGGAGGGAATTCTCTAACCTAAAAAACCCACATGTGCACTCCACACATACTCCGCTACCCTTGTAGCCGCTTCCGGCGTGTAGTGCATGCCTGACCTATTCAGGGGGACCCTACATTTCTCCACCTGATAGCGGAGGTCGAGAAATTTGCACCCCAGATCTCCGCAGAATCGTCTGAGCCTCTGGTTTAAGCCTTCCACTCGGCTCCAAACCAGAGGACCGCGATCGGTTCTGGGGACGATACTACAAATAGTTAGTTCTGATTCCACCCCACGAGCGAGGCTTTCCGCCTACACCAATTCCACCAACCGCCTGTACGAACTGAGGATTACCTCTGAACCCAGATGGCAGGAGTCATTGGTGCCGACATGAGCAACAATTTGCAGTCGGGTGCACCCAGTGCTCTCTATCGCCGCCGGCAGGGCCTCCTCCACATCTCGGATGAGACCCCCCAGCAAGCAGACAGAGTGAACACTGGCCTTCTTCCCCGACCTTTCCGCTATTTCCCTAAGGGGCTCCATCACCTGCCTAATGTTGGAGCTCCCAATAACTAATAAATCCCTCCCCCCGTGTGCCTGCTCGGACCTTGCTGAAGGAGTGGCCACATGTCCACTTTCAGGCACAGCAGGCGATGCCACACAGCCAGCCTCCACATTGACCCTCCGCTTCTTGCGCTGTGAACGCCACTGAACCCGCCACTCCCCTTGGGGAGAGGGTGGCCCAACCACGCCCGGTACCCGCGAAGATGTCTCGACAGAAGGGACAGTGGGTGAAGCATGTTAACACCTGGGGTGTACCATGTGATGCACCAGACTCCCCACTGCTGCTACACTCTGAGGCAGCAGCCTGAAGACGGCTGACTGCGGCCATCAACACGTTCAGCTGTTCGCGAACAGTGGCCAGCTCCTCCTGCGTCCGTACACAGCAGTCACACATCCTATCCATCCTAAGAAATCAATTTACTGAAGAGAGTTAATCAACTTTTAACCAGACTGCTAATTCACTAAAGGCGGCTGACTAAACTGAGGTTGCTAGCCACTTCTTGTAGAAAACAATGAAAATAGCATTACCTGTCTCTGGACTGTATTGAAAACAAACACTAGCACTACTGGCACTATGGTTGACTAAAGGGACTCTCTGACTGTATTCAAAACAAACACGAAATCTATGGAACACTATTACTAGCACTCGACAATTAAAGTGACAAGTAAGAAAAATACAGTTGATACTTAAATTAACGTGGCTCGCTGCACAGCAGACGTGAAGCGGACGGCAGTTACGACGACAATTCCTATTTTGTTGGTGTGGATCTGTGAAGTTTCACCTCTAATTAAAGTTCGTGACTACCACTTGATTAATTTTCGATTAACACAAATATGATCACATTGTTTGGAAAGTCTCTCTTGCCTTATGTCCATGTTTTGAGATTCACTGTTGGTAGTTAAGCATAAAAAATTCACAGCACGAAATTTTCAGTGGGTTGTAACTGTTGATATGTTAGAATAAAATTTAGTTGTGAAAGTCATTGGAGTGAGGTAGTTTCATAGTGCTGGAAATAGATTATTTGTTGGCATCATACATGTTATGAAAAGTTGTGATTTGTATTGTGTAAAGATTACATCTTGTTATAGCTATTGAATTAAAACTTTGTCCCTTACTCAGATTTATTGCCAGACATCTAGCTTGTGGTACATTTATGCACTACTGTCTATGTGGGGTAGGAGGTTTTGTTGTTGTTGATTTTTTGTGTAGGTATTTTGTCAGTGGTAAATGATAGAAGTGTGATAATGAGCTGAGAGCAATGTACTCCAGAAGATAAGGACGTATGTATTTCATAGTGCAGACATTAAATGGGGCAGCTGAGTACATTTTGAACCTGATTTCAGAGTTGTTCTCAGTATCCCCAACAGTCCAGCCTCAATGCACTGGTTTTTGTGAAGCTAATTTTTGGTTTTATAACGTGTGGTAAACAATCAACATTGTACAGGGCTATTACAAATGACTGAAGCGATTTCATAAATTCACTGTAGCTCCATTCATTGACATATGGTCACGACACACTACAGATACGTAGAAAAACTCATAGAGTTTTGTTCGGCTGAAGCCGCACTTGAGGTTTCTGCCGCCAGAGCGCTCGAGAGCGCAGTGAGACAAAATGGCGACAGGAGCTGAGGAAGCGTATGTCGTGCTTGAAATGCACTCACATCAGTCAGTCATAACAGTGCAACGACACTTTCAGGACGAAGTTCAACAAAGATCCACCAACTGCTAACTCCATTCGGCGATGGTATGCGCAGTTTAAAGCTTCTGGATGCCTCTGTAAGGGGAAATCAATGGGTCGGCCTGCAGTGAACGAAGAAATGGTTGAACACGTGCGGGCAAGTTTCACGCGTAGCCCGCGGAAGTCGACGAATAAAGCAAGCAGGGAGCTAAACGTACCACAGCCGACGGTTTGGAAAATCTTATGGAAAAGGCTAAAGCAGAAGCCTTACTGTTTACAATTGCTACAAGCCCTGACACCTGATGACAAAGTCAAACGCATTGAATTTTCGGCGCGGTTGCAACAGCTCATGGAAGAGGATGCGTTCAGTGTGAAACTTGTTTTCAGTGATGAAGCAACATTTTTTCTTAATGGTGAAGTGAACAGACACAATGTGCGAATCTGGGCGGTAGAGAATCCTCACGCATTCGTGCAGCAAATTCGCAATTCACCAAAAGTTAACGTGTTTTGTGCAATTTCACGGTTTAAAGTTTACGGCCCCTTTTTCTTCTGCGAAAAAAACGTTACAGGACATGTGTATCTGGACATGCTGGAAAATTGGCTCATGCCACAACTGGAGACTGACAACGCCGACTTCATCTTTCAACAGGATGGTGCTCCACCGCACTTCCATCATGATGTTCGGCATTTCTTAAAAAGGAGATTGGAAAACTGATGGATCGGTCGTGGTGGAGATCATGATCAGCAATTCATGTCATGGCCTCCACGCTCTCCCGACTTAACCCCATGCAATTTATTTCTGTGGGGTTATGTGAAAGATTCAGTGTTTAAACCTCCTCTACGAAGAAACATGCCAGAACTGCGAGCTCGCATCAACGATGCTTTCGAACTCATTGATGGGGACATGCTGCGCCGAGTGTGGGAGGAACTTGATTATTGGCTTGATGTCAACCGAATCACTAAAGGGGCACATATCAAACATTTGTGAATGCCTAAAAAAACTTTTTGAGTTTTTGTATGTGTGTGCAAAGCATTGTGAAAATATCTCCAATAATAAAGTTATTCTAGAGCTGTGAAATCGCTTCAGTCATTTGTAATAACCCTGTATATTACACTATCAATTCCAAAATGTTTCCTGTGCATTTTTGCTTTTTCATAAGAGATCTTAGATGACGGTTGCTCAGTTGGAGGAGTCACAATAATCAATACTGCTTTTTCTTATTGCAGTGAGAAGTCATACACAATGTGCAGAGATACTACAATTTTGCTTTACAATCTGACACAGAATATTTAGTAACTGTATATGAACAGTTGTAAAATCATCTAAAGAAGACCTCAAGGACGTGTGAAAAACAACATTTTCTGAAAGTAGCAGTTTAACTTCATCATCGCAATCACTATAACAAAAATTGTGACATGTTAAGATCTAGATGTATGCAGTGTTCCTTATTCTTGCTAAAGGAGATGTTTCATAGGATCATTTGGTTTTTAGTCCATAATGTTAGAAAGGGCAAGATCATTTTAAGGATCCATATGTATACATTACTTCTGTAGGGAATGAAATTCACTTTGATTTCAGTGTGAAGTTGAAATAGTTTCTAACAGTGTCCCAACAGAATTGTAGTTGTCTTATGTTTTGGGTGTGGGTCTGTGAGGTTTTGCTTCTAGTTCAACCACTTCACTACCACATGATAAAAATTCAGTTAACAAGAATACGATCACATTATTTGCAAAGTCTCTGTTACCTTATGCCCATAATTTCAGATTTACTGTTGGTAGTTAAAGAAACTCACAGCACATAATTTTCAGGGGGTTGTAAACGTTGATATGTTACAGCAAAATTTTGTTGTGAAAGTCATTCTCATGAGGTTGTTTCAAGCTGCTGGAAATAGATTATTTGTTGAATCATAAATGTTATCGAAAATTGTGATTTGTTTTGTGTAAAGCTGTTATAGGTATTGAGTTACTACTTTGTCTCTAATTCAAAATTTCTGTCAGACGTATAGCATATCCTACAGTTATGTGGAGAAGAAGGTTTTTTCGTTCTTGTATTTTACTGTAGTTACTTTTCCAGTTGGAAAATGATACAACTGTGGGAGTGTGCTGAAAGTAATGTACTCCAAGTGATAAGGAAGTACATACACTCCTGGAAATGGAAAAAATAACACATTGACACTGGTGTGTCAGACCCACCATACTTGCTCCGGACACTGCGAGAGGGCTGTACAAGCAATGATCACACGCACGGCACAGCGGACACACCAGGAACCGCGGTGTTGGCCGTTGAATGGCGCTAGCTGCGCAGCATTTGTGCACCGCCGCCGTCAGTGTCAGCCAGTTTGCCATGGCATACGGAGCTCCATCGCAGTCTTTAACACTGGTAGCATGCCGCGACAGCATGGACGTGAACCGTATGTGCAGTTGATGGACTTTGAGCGAGGGCGTATAGTGGGCATGCGGGAGGCCGGGTGGACGTACCGCCGAATTGCTCAACACGTGGGGCGTGAGGTCTCCACAGTACATCGATGTTGTCGCCAGTGGTCGGCGGAAGGTGCACGTGCCCGTCGACCTGGGACAGGACTGCAGCGACGCACGGATGCACACCAAGACCGTAGGATCCTACGCAGTGCCGTAGGGGACCGCACCGCCACTTCCCAGCAAATTAGGGACACTGTTGCTCCTGGGGTATCGGCGAGGACCATTCGCAACCGTCTCCATGAAGCTGGGCTACGGTCCCGCACACCGTTAGGCCGTCTTCCGCTCACGCCCCAACATCATGCAGCCCGCCTCCAGTGGTGTCGCGACAGGCGTGAATGGAGGGACGAATGGAGACGTGTCGTCTTCAGCGATGAGAGTCGCTTCTGCCTTGGTGCCAATGATGGTCGTATGCGTGTTTGGCGCCGTGCAGGTGAGCGCCACAATCAGGACTGCATACGACCGAGGCACACAGGGCCAACACCCGGCATCATGGTGTGGGGAGCGATCTCCTACACTGGCCGTACACCACTGGTGATCGTCGAGGGGACACTGAATAGTGCACGGTACATCCAAACCGTCATCGAACCCATCGTTCTACCATTCCTAGACCGGCAAGGGAACTTGCTGTTCCAACAGGACAATGCACGTCCGCATGTATCCCGTGCCACCCAACGTGCTCTAGAAGGTGTAAGTCAACTACCCTGGCCAGCAAGATCTCCGGATCTGTCCCCCATTGAGCATGTTTGAGACTGGATGAAGCGTCGTCTCACGCGGTCTGCACGTCCAGCACGAACGCTGGCTCAACTGAGGCGCCAGGTGGAAATGGCATGGCAAGCCGTTCCACAGGACTACATCCAGCATCTCTACGATCGTCTCCATGGGAGAATAGCAGCCTGCATTGCTGCGAAAGGTGGATATACACTGTACTAGTGCCGACATTGTGCATGCTCTGTTGCCTGTGTCTATGTGCCTGTGGTTCTGTCAGTGTGATCATGTGATGTATCTGACCCCAGGAATGTGTCAATAAAGTTTCCCCTTCCTGGGACAATGAATTCACGGTGTTCTTATTTCAATTTCCAGGAGTGTATTTCACAGCGTAGAAATTAAATGGTGCAGCTGAGTATGTTTTGTACCAGATTTCAAAGATATTCTCAGTATTGCCAACAGTCAGGAGTCAATGCACTGGTTTCTGTGAAGTAAATTCTTGGTTCAATAAATTATGGTAAACAACCAACATTGTATATTACGCTATCAATTCTGCAATGTTTCCTGTGCTTCTTTATGTTTTCATAAGAGATCTTAGATGATGATTGCTCAGTTGGAGGAGTCATAATGCTCAATACTGAGCTGCTGTGCAGTAAGATTACAATCTTGGAAAAGTGACTGTGATTAAAAACTTGTAATTCAAACTTGTATAGCCTGGATCAAGATGCACTCATATGATAAAAGTGATGTCCTGTTGTGTATAAAAGCTAATCTTCATTCAAATGGACCTTGGAGGCTGAGTGATATATGCTGACTTACATGTCATCTTCACCCCATAAGCATAACAAGGTGAAAAAATGGGTGTGATTGTTTTCAGCACACTGCTCGAGCAGCCACTCTCAGGTTACAAGACTGGAGCCTGTAGTTCTCAATGTAGCAGCTGATCAAAGTGCCTCTCAAGGGTTGGGTGCACCCCTTTTGATGGAAGTGGACAACAGACCCAATCGATGAGAATGCAGCATTTCTGGAGCAAAGTAGATCTGACAGATAGTTATGTTCCATAGCTTTTCAAATTCTTTTCTGTAGTTTGTTGCTAATGGACTAGTTTATATTATCATTTGATTTGATGAGCCTACTGTTACTGAGTGCAGTAATATTTTAGGGTTCATATGTGTAATTTAGATCTTTTCTAAATCAATTTGGTATTTGTTTAGATCCTGTGATGAGTTTACTAGATGGTAAATGACAGCATCATCTGCAAAAATGAAGTGATTGAGCATTAAATATGTTTACTATTAAAATTAGTCTTTGAAGAAGATACCTTTTTGGGAAGATGGTCTTTTTAAAGGTAGTGGTAATTTGAGGGCCATTCCTTTTGTGTCCATACAGTGGAAAGTTCTCTGTTTGCATCTCATTTTGTGCTTTTCTGTCATGAGAGTAACAGATAATTTTAATAAGTGTGTGAGGGAGGAGAGCTTCTTGTAGGATCGGACATGTAGTAAGAACATTCTCATATGATATGCACATTGATTTCTCTTTACAGGTAATGACATCATTCCCAATAGGTCCTCATAGTTGTATAACTATGTACCCACTAGGGCATTTGTCAAAAGAACCTGTTCCCATAGAAGGCAATTGTTTGAGGTAGTGTGTTATGTGAGTCATGTGATATTAGTAGTTTCTGTAGCCTGTGAAGTGCATTGCAGTTCCTGAGATGAAGAATATTGCACTTACCAGAGTTATATCTGTACATTTCTGGTCAGTTACAGCTGTCACCTTGTTTACTGCTCGTTAGAATTTAACATTGTTGGAATAATGCAGATCTGAAAAGATAGGAATTTTGCAATGTGTTTAAAATTCTTTTGTGTAGTTGAAATGAGGTCTCATTTTTAGTAGGATGTGTTGTGTATATCCAAGAATAAATCATTTTGCTTTGTAATCTGTTAGAGAACACTGTGTAGCTATAAAAGAACATTTGCAACAAGAAGTGTCACATGGTATGTTGTAGATTTATCCTGAGATGCACATAATTGAAAATGGACTAGTTTTATATGGTCATTTGATGTTATGAGATTACTGTTATTGAGTGCAGGAATATTTTTGGCATCTATTAGTGTGAGTTACATTCACAGGGAATGTAATTCAAATTTATTTTAGCTGATAGTGTAAATACAAGTTGAATCCAGAAAGCATGTTTGGATGACTGATAAAGAAAAAACATATTTGGAAATATTTATTGGTAAATTTACATAAATTCACCAGATACTTCTCAACAATATCACCAACGTTGTTGAGGCATTTTTCTTATACACTGCACAATCAGTAAAGCTTGTCTGACAGGTGTATAATCTGACCCAGAATATTTAGTAGCTGTATATGAATATTTGACAAAACAGCTAATCAGTACCTCAAAGAAGTGTTTCCCAAGTGTGAGAAACAATATTATATGAAAGAAGCAGGTTATCTCCATCATTTCAATCACTATAACATGAAGGATCATTCGAATTTAGTGCATAATGTTACTAAGGGTAAGATCATTTGAGGAATCTATATCTACACATTACATCCATTGGGAATGAAATTCTCTTTCATTTTGTCTAAAAGTTGAAATAGTTTCTTATTGTGTCCACACAGAATCTTAGTGTTTTTATTTTGTGGGTAAGGATCTGTGAATTTTGTCTCTAGTTAAGCTTCACGTCCACCACATGATAAGATTTCAATTAACACAAATATCATCAATTTGTTTGCAAATTCTTTCTTACTTTATGCCCATGATTACGGATTTGCTCTTGGTAATTACACATAAGATATCAAACTGCAAACTTTTCAGGGCATTGTAACTGTTGATAAGTTAGAATACAGTTTTGGTGTGAAAGGCAGTGGCGTAACCTAGTTTGAAGTTAGTAGAAATAGATTACTTGATAGTATCATATATGTTAATGAAAAATGTACAGCAGAGCCCTGCTAATCTAAACCTGAGTAATCTGAACGTTCGCTTAATCTGAACATGAAAAAAGTTAGTCCAAGTATGGAAAATTGTGCGGTAAACTGCTGTACGTACAAACTATTTTAATTAACACAGTACAGTAACATCTATTAGAAAAATTGGCAAGAAAACATTAGGTTTAAACAATGCATAGCAATGAAAGAAAAGCTTACTAAATACAGAGGACATTTCATCCCTACTTTTTAGATGACAAAATCTCAGTCATTGTTTTTTGGCATAATGAAGACAGTCTGTTATATGACGCATAGTTGCACCATCGTCTTGTAAACATCAAATCAGCAGGTATAGCAATGGGCTGTTGCTCCAAATTACGTAGCGCGAGGTCAAGGGCTTCTGCTGTGTCAGTGTGTGTTGCTTTCAGGCTCATTGTCACTTCCGTCATAGCAGCCCACTTCTTCCTGGTCATGAGTCACAACAACAACTAAATCAGCATTGTTAAGGTTCTCCACATGTGCCCCATCTGCTGCCATCCACTCATCTACGTCTCCTTCACTAGCTTCTTCTCATCCAGTATCATTTGTAGTAGATTTTCCTCTTCATTTGTTGTCCTGAAATTCAAGAGATGTCCAAGTTTTCTCCACAATTTTCTCAGAGTATTTTCTGAAATATTCTGCCATGCCTCAGCAGCTCAATAAACAACATCATTCACATTTATTTTGTCTATTAAAGGAATGCCATTGTTTGGATCAGCATTCTTAAAAATTGTTTTCTGTAAATCAGTTTTACTGTTTGCAGTTCGCCCTGGTCCATCGGCTGTAGAAGTGGTGTAACATTCAGTGACAAAACTTTGCCACAGTTTCTCCTTCATATACACTAATTCCTCAGTACTGGGGTGAGATGGCGCATTATCAATCAAAAGGATTGCACAGGGAAACAAATGCTTTTCCTTAGAAAACCATCAAACAGGCCGTGAAACCATTCTTTGAACAGCTTACAATCCATCCATGTTTTTTCTGATTGTGATAATATTCTGGCAGGGACTTCATGTTGCAATTTTTAAAAACTCTGGGCCTAGCAGATCTGCTGACCATCATTAAAGACAGCTTGTGATTACCAGCAGCATTGTTGCACACTAATAACGTCACACAATCTTTGCACATTTTAAAATCAGGAGCATGGTCTTCTGCTTTTGACGCCTGGCTTTTTGTTGGCAATGACCTAAAATTAAGGCCAGTCTTGTCAGTGTTATAAATTTGTTGGGGGGAATACTTTCCCTCTCTTATCATTTCTTCAAACTGGCCCAAGTATTCCTTTGCTGCGTCACTATCAGAAGAAAGCTTCTCTCCAGTAATTTTTAGCTGATGGATTCCATGACATTTTTTTGAATCTGTCCAACCAACCCGTATTCGCACTAAAAGACTCATCACCATTCATTAACATGTTCAGGTAAACAGCCTTCTCCTGAACCAGTGCTCTACTCAAAGGAATTCCCCTTTCTCTTTCCTGCATAAATAAAGGAAAAGAGCTTCATGCTCTTTATCGTACTGGGACTGTTTCAAAGTCTGCCGAATTTCTACTGTTTTTGCCAAAGACATTGCACAGAACTGTTCAAGCTTACTCTGTTCTTCTTGCAATCACAAATGGTTGGTTTACCAACATCCATTTCTGTTGCCAGTTTAGATACATTCGCACCATTGTCTTTCCTCATAAAACCATTCACTTTTTCTTTGAGAGTTAACGTTGTGTGTTTCCATTTACTCATGACGAAAATCTGTACACAACTACACCTGAACAAATACAATACAACTGTTAAACATGCCAGCGATTGATAACTAACATAACCAAGCACTTTGTGAGCCAACTGGCAGTGAACTGACCTCAGGCACTACAAAGGTCTCAAAAATGCACAACAACAAGGGCATGGAGTGAGAGTGAGCCATTGCTCCCACACTTGTTCCACTTTGTTACCAAGGTGATAATAATAATAATAATAATAATAATAATAATAATAACAATAATAATATTATCACCTTGGTAACAAAGTGGAACAAGTGTGGGAGCAACTTCTTTCGTATACTTCAAGCAACATCCGGTCCCAATTACTTTGGATTAATGGGACTCTACTGTAATATGTATTAGGAAGATATTTCATTTTCTTATATATATTGAGTTATTACATTGTCTCTTACTCAGATACATCTAGCTTATGATATAATTATCCACTTATGTGTGCAGTAGCGGACTTCTTTAGTCTTGGTTTTAGTGGTGTTATTTTGTCAGTTGGACATTGATACAACTGTGGGAGGCTCTGAGAGCTGTGTATGCCAGATCAGGAAATACATATTCCACAGGGCAGAGATTAAATGGAGCAGCTGAGTACATTCTGAAACAGATTTTAAAGATATTCTCAGTATTCCCAATGGTGCAACCTCATTGTACTGGTTTATTGAATTTAATTTTTTGTTTTTGAATGTCCTGAAAATCATCTGCAATGTATTTTGTATTACCAATTATGAAATGATTCATGTGCTTCTTTTGTATTCACAAGAGATGTAATAATATGATTGCTCAGTTGAAGGAGTCATGATGCTCAATACTGATTTGTCTTATTGTAGTGGAATGTCATTTTAGAACAAATACCTTCAAACTGTTTGCCAATCTCTCTTACTTTATACTCACAGCTTCAGTTTTGTTGTCGGTAGGTACCTATAAGAAACTTACAATTCTAAATTGAAGCGTAGTTATAAATGTTTATATGTTAGTATAACATTTTATTGTGGTGTGAGGCACTTTGAGACAACATGTTGGCATCATATATGTTATCAAAAGGTGGGATTCGTATTGTGAAAAGCTTTCATGCTCTTGTAGCTATTGACTTAATACTTTGTGTCTTACTCAATTTTATTGCCAGACATCTAGCTTATGGTATAATTATGCATTTCTGCATATGAGCAGTAGCAAGTCTTTTTTATTCTTGTTATTTAGTGGAGCTACTTTGTCAGTTGGCAAGTTACACAACCCTATGAATACACTCAGGGTAACGCAATTTTCTTCAAAATATGCTTAGCTTATCCATTTAATGTCTGCACTGTGAAGTATGTACTTCCTTAAATTTGGATGGGGTAACATACTCTGAATTTTAAGGAAGTACATACTTCACAGCGCAGACATTAAATGGAGAAGCTAAGCATATTTTGAAGAAAATTTCACAGACATTTTCAGTATTGGTGTATATATGATGATTGCTCAGTTGGAGGAGTCATGATACTCAGTACTGATTTGTCTTGTTGTCTTATAAGAGTCACATACTATTAGTTGCTATGCAGTAAGGTTAAAAACAAATATATGTGCCTGTGAGAAAAAAATTGTAAATCCAATTTCGATAGCTTTTATTGGTGTGCGCTATTGAAACAAAAATGATATTTGGTAATGTATGAAAATCTAAGTCCATTGAAACAGGCCTTGGAGGACCACTGGTACCAACTGACTGCTGTATCATCCTCAGATTACAAGCTTCACTAAAGGTGAAATAAAGGTGTAAGTGGTGAGCAAACTGCTGCCCCAGCAGCTATCATGTTATGAGACCAGAGCCTATAGTTCTCAATGATGCAACTCCCTTCTTGCATCTCAATGTCTGGGTGCACCCAATCTGCCAACAGTGCTGAAGGGATGTGGGCAGTCACCCATCCAGCTAGTGGCCAAGGCCCGCAATGCTATACATTGGTGACCTGGCAAAAACTGGTGCACCCAATGTGGGAAGGCCATTGGTATGCAGTTGAAAACCTTAACACATCGGTACCTTTTATTATGTTCGGACTGCAGGATAATACACCATGTAAAGAAAATACTATTGATTGTTATTTCAGTAGCAGCAAGTAATTTTATTAGTTTTTATATTGATAAAAGAAATTTTACTGCCTTAAAGACTGCAACTGAATAAATGGCATACCTACAAGTACAATGTTACTTCTGAATCTCGTGTACATGTTGTGCTTGCATTGTGGAAAAGCAAGGCATAGGTTACATGTGAAAATAGTGCATTAAAATGGCTCTGAGCACTACGGGACTTAACATCTATGGTCATCAGTCCCCAATAGAGCATTAGATCTTGTGACTCCTCAGGTACTTCATCAACAAAATTACATTTGTAACCTCAAAGGCTAATTGTTGGCAGCAGATTTGGAGCATTTTAAACGATGAATTTTAAATACAGAGCTTGAAAACCCTAACATTGGACAACTTTCTCAGGGAATAGAAAACTGTGAGATTCACAAATCACTTATGATCATTTTAAAATGTATTTCCAGCTTCACTCAGAATTATTGTTTGAGAGTTGTGGAGAATAAGCTGCACTAAAAGAAAGTGACTTTGTTATCCCTTTGTAAGTCCTGAGATCATAACGTCCTTCTCTTACACTAATATTGAATAAGGAATGGTAGGTATATGAGACTTACTGTTCTTAAGTTAAGTTTAATACATGGTTGTTATTTGAGATTGATGTATTAAAAAGGAATGAGATGTGAATTAAATAGGTTAACTATTTAAATCTAGTAATGAGGATGCTAATCTTTTAGGGTAGATTGTCATTTTGCTGGAGGGTAATTTCAGAGCCACTCTTATATAGTCTGTTTTTGTATTTGCATAATAATGTGAGCTTTTCTGTCATGAAACTAATGCAAATGTTAATGAGTGTGTGGGTGAAGGGTTCTGCTTATGGGATAGTACATGTACTAAGAAACTTTTCATACGTTTCACTAAAGGCACATTGGCTTGTATATACAGGTAATGACATTATTCCCAATAGATCGTCTGAGTTGTAGTACTAGGTGCAAACATGGCATTTGTCAGAAGTACCTTTTCCCACAGATAACAATTGTTTGAGGTAGGTACGTTGTATGATATTAGTATTAGTACGTCCTGTAACTTGTGCAATGCATTGCATTTTATGACATGAGGGGTATTTGCACTCATCAGTGCTATATCAGTATATTTCTGGTTAGGCACAATTGTTGCCTTTGATACTCCTCTTGAGAAGTTGACACTGTTGGTGCAGTGTAGATGTGAAAAGATAGTAATTTTCCATAGGTTTTAAAATTCTTATGTGTAGTCAAAAATAGGTCTCAATTGTCAGGAAGATGTGTTGTGCATATCCAAGAATAAATCCTTTTGGTTTGTAATCTTATAGAGAACAGTGAGTATCTATATAAGAACATTTCTTGACAAGAAGTGTCACATGATATATTGTGTATGTATCATGGGTTGCACATTATTGCTAATGGACTATATTTATACTGTCATTTGATTTTCTTAACCTACTGTACTGAGTGCAGGAATATTTTAGGTGTTCATATGGATAAATTACATCCACAGGGAATGTAATACACTTTTACTTCAGCTGATAGTGTAAATATAAGTTGCAACAAGAAAGCAAGTTTTGCTAACCAAAAAAGAAAGGAAAAATGTATTTAGAAATATTTATTGACTGGCTATTTCATAACGTAGTCGCCAACATTGTTGAGGCATTTTTGAAACAGTGCACCTTCAGTTGCATGCATATCTCATAGGAGTCAGCAGCCAACATCCAGCACCACAAAGTCCCTTCAGTTGGCACCTCAGCTTCATTGTGGAAATGCACTGCTGCCAAAAAAGAATTAATGAGATGAAAAAGATGACGGTCACTTGGGCCAAGTTTGCAGCTGTAGGTTTGGTAGTTGAAGATCTCCTATCGAAACTGATTCAGTAAATTTTGTGTGGCGTTGGCTGTATTATGTTGTCTTGCAGTGTCCGGTGTGCAAGATAGGAATTTTCATAGCTTTTAAACTGGCTTTCCACAGTTAAGTAGTGGAATCATTAACTGCTTCATTTCAACCACTAAAATATGAAGTGTGACATGTTAACAATGTAGATGCATCCTGAGTTGCATATTGCTAGTAATGAGCTAGTTTTAAACCATTATTTGTGTTTAGTGCCTAAAGTTACTGAGTACAAGGTTAGTATATGATTCAATGTGTATAAATTACTTCCATAGGGGATAAAATTCATTTACACTTCAGTTGAAAGTAGAAACACATTTTTACAATATCTACACAGAGTCTGGGCCTTCTTAATCTTTGTGTGTGTATCTGTGAAATTTTGCCTGTAGTTAACCTTTCTGACTATGACATGGTACACTTTCTATCATTACAAACTGTTTGCAAAGTCTCTCTATTTTATACTCACAGGTTCATTTTTTTGTTGGTAGTTGCCTATAAGAAACTGACAGTTCTAAATTGGAAGGAGGTTATAACTGTTGATATATTAGAATAACATTTTATTGTGAAAGTCTGTGGTGTGAGGTAATTTCAAGCTACTGTAAATAGATTACTTGTTGGTATCATATATGTTACCACAAGTTGTGCATTGTATTGTGTAAAGCTTTCATGATTTATAGCTATTGTGTTAACACTTTGTGTCTTACTCAACTCTATTGCCAAACATCTAGCTTATGGTATAATTATGCACTACTGCTTATATGGACTAGGAGGTTTCTTTGTTCATGTTATATAGTGGATTAATTTTGTCAGTTGGTCAGTTATACAACTCTGTGAATGCACTGAGGGTAATGTACTCCGAATTTTAAGGAAGTACATACTACACAGTGCAGACATTAAATGGGGCAGCTGAGCACATTTTGAAACAGATTTCAAATATGTTTTCAGTATTCCCAACAGTTCTGCCACATTTCACTGTTTTTTACTGCTCTATGATTCTTCTTTCGTAATAGTTACTAAATGTTAAATATAGATGTATGTCGTGAGCAAACTGCTCCCATAGCAGCTACCAAGTTATGAGACCACAGCCAGTAGTTCTAGGTGAAGTATCTCCCTTCTTGCATCTAAAGGCTAGGTGCACCCCATTTGCCAACAGTGCTGATCAGATGTGTTCTATCATCCATCCAGCTAGTAGCCAGGGACTACAATGCTAAACATTGGTGACCTGGCATGTGGGAAGGCCAATGTGGGAAGGCGGTTGGCACACTGTGGTATGCAGGTGAATTCTTTAATGCATCTAGCTAGGAGTGAATTCCTTGGTTTTGCAAGTTAGTGGACTGTTGTGTAATCTAGTTTTGCTCTGCAATCACGAATGAGTACCTTTCATTTTATTATGTTAGGACTGCAGGATTATACACCCTGTAAAGAAAATACTATTGATGGTGATTTCAATGGCAGGAAGTATTTTTGTTTGTTTTTATATTGGTAAAAGAGCTGTTATTGCCTTAAGGATTGCAAGTGAATAATTTTCAATCCTAGAAGTGCAATGTCAGTACTGAATCTCATGTGCACTCCCTGCTCGCACTGCAGAAAAGCAAGGCATAAGTTACATATGAAATTATTGCATCATATCTTGTGAACATCTCAGTGGATCTATTTACCCCATGAATTTTAAACACAGAGTGTGAAAACACTAACAATGACCAACACTGTCAAGAAATAGAAAGCTGTGATATTCATAAATCACTTATGATCATTTTAAAATGTATTGCTTGCTTCAATCGAAATTATTTTTTGAGAGTTGTGGAAAATCAGCAGCACTAAAGGATAGTGTCTTTGTTATCCCTTAGAAAAATCTCACATGTTTTGCTAATGACACATTGATTTGTATTTACAGGTAATGACTTCATTCCCAGTGGATGGTCAGAGTTGAAGTACCAGGTGTACACCATGGCCTTTGTCAGAAGTACCTTCTCCCACAGATGTCAATTGCTTGAGGAGGTATGCTCTGTAATATTAGTATTTGTAGTTCCTGTAACTTGTGCAGTGCATTGCAATTTATGACATGTGGGCTATTTGCACTCATCAGTGTTATATCGGTATATTTCTGGTTGGGCACAATTTTTGCATTTGATACTCCTGTTAAGAAGTTGGCATTGTTGGAGTAATGTAGATGTAAAAAGATAGATATTTTCCATAGCTTTTAAAATTCCTATGTATAGCCAAAAAGAAGTCTCATTTGTAAGTAAATATTGTGGTTTGTAATCTTATAGAGAACGTTGAGTATCTATATAAGAACATTTCTCATCAAGAGGTATAACATGGTATGTTGTGGATGTATCGTGGGTTGCACATTGTTGCTAATTGACTATATTTATATTGTCATTTGATTTTCTGAGCCTACTATTACAGTGTGCAGGAATATTTTAGGTGTTCCTATGTGTAAATTACATCCACAGGGAATGTAATTCACTTTCATTTCAGCCGATAGTGTAAATACAAGTTGCAACCAGATGACCGATAATGAAAGGAAATATGTATTTAGAAATATTTATTGCAATATTTACATTGATTCACTGGCTACTTCACAACTTAGTCACCGACATAGTTGAGGCATTTTTGAAACAGTGCAGCTTCAGTTGCATGCACATCTCATAGGAGTCAACTACCAACATCTAGCACCACAAAGTCCCTTCAGATGGTACCTCATTTTCATTTTTGAAATGTATTGCTGCTTCAGTGTGGAGATGTATTGCAGCAAAAAAGAATTCAAGAGATGGAACAGATGGCAGTCAGTCACTTGGGCCAAGTATGCATCTGTAGGACTGGTGGTCTGAGATTTCTTATCGAAACTCATTCAGTAAATTTCGAGTGGTGTTTGCTGTATGGTGTCTTACATTATCGTGTGTGTATGATACGAAATTTCATTGCTTTTAATTGAGGCTTTGCACAGATAATTAGTGGACTCATTAACTGCGTCATTTCAATCGCTACAATAGGAAGTGTGACATGTTACAAGGTAGATGCATCCCGAGTTGCATATTGCTGGTAATGAGCTAGTTTTAAACCATTGTTTGTGTTTAGTGCATAAAGTTAGTGAGGACAAGATTGGTTTATGTTTCAATGTGTATAAATTACTTCCATAGGGGATGAAATTCAATATCACTTCAGCTGAAAGTTGAAATGCTTTTTTACAATGTCTACACAGAGTCTTGGCCTTCATATTCTTTGTGTATGTATTTGTGAAATTTTGCCTGTAGTTACCCTTCCTGGCTATCACATGATACACTTTCTATCACCACAATTACCTGCAAACTGTTTGTGATGTCTCTTACTTTATACTCGTAGTTTCAGTTTTGTTGTTGGTAGCTGCCAGTAAGAAATTCACAGTTCTAAATTGAAAGAATGTTGTAACTGTTGATATGTTAGAATAACATTTTATTGTGAAAGTCTATGGTGTGAGGTACTTTCAAGCTACCGGAAATAAATTACTTGTTGTTTTAATATATGTTCCCAATTTAAATACTTTTATATTGCGAAAAGCTTTCATGTTCTTATAACTATTGACATAGCAATTTGTGTCTTACTCAACTTTATTGCCAGACATCTAGCTCTTTTGCACTACTGCATACATGGACTAGTAGGTTTCTTTGTTCTTGTTATATAGTGGATTAATTTTGTTAGTTGGTCAGTTATATAACTCTGTGAATGCACTGGGGTAACGTACCCCGAATTTTAAGGACGTACATACTACACAGTGCAGACATTAAATGGGTCAGCTGAGAACATTTCAAAACGGATTTCAAATATGTTTTCAGTATTCCCAACATTTCTGCCACATTGCACTGGTTTTTGTGACTTTAGTTGTTTTTTTATGAACGTAGTGTAGACAATCAACATCATATGGTATGTTATCAATTATAAAATGTTTCCTGTGTTTCTTTATGTTTTCGTTGAGATATTATATGATGATTCCTCAGTTGGAGGAGGCATGATACTCAGTACTAATTTGTATTGTCTTAGTGTAGTGTCATATATATTTAGTTGGTAAGCAATAATGTTAAAAACACAGAACTGTGACTGTGAGAAAGAAATTGTCATTGTAGTTTCTATAGCATTTATTGATGTGCACAGTTGTAACAAAAATGATATGCGGTAATGTATAAAAAACAAACTCCATTGAAACAGGCATTGCAGAACCACTAGTAGCACCTAACTTCTGTATCATTCTCAGTCTGTAAGCATCACTAAAGGTTAAATGTAGGTGAAAGTGATGAGCAAAGTGCTCCTCCAATGGGACCAGAGCCTGTAGTTCTCAATCAAGTAGCTCCCTTTTTACATCTCAATGACTGGGTGCACACCATTTACTAACAGCACTGAACAGATGTGGGCAGTCACTGATCCAGCTAGTAGCCCAGGTACACAGTGCTTAACATTGGATACCTGGCAAGAACTGGTGTTCCCAGTGCGGGGAGGCCATTGGCGCACTGAGGTATGCAGTTGAATTCTATAACACATCTAGCCTTGAGTTTGCAAGTGAGTGGACTGTTGTGTAATCCAATTTTGCTATGCAACCAAAAATGAGTATCCTTTATTTTATTATTTTAGGACTGCAGAATAGTAAACTATGTAAAGAAAATACTATTGATAGTGATTTCAATGGCAGCAAATATTTTTGTTTTTTTTATGTTGATGTTACTGCCTTAAGGACTGCAGCTGAATAATCGGCATTCCTATGAATACAACGCCAGTATGAAATGTCATCTACACTCTCTGCATGTACTAGAAAGGGGAGGCATATGTAACATGTAAAACCAGTGCATCAGATCTTGTGCACATCTCACATACATCATCGGCAAATTATTTGTATAATGCCAAAGGCCAATTGTTGACAGCAGATTCGAAGCATTTTACCCCATGAATTTTAAATATAGGGCTTGCAAACACACTGCACAACTTTTTCAAGGAATAGAGAACTGTGAGATTCACAAATGATCGTTTTAAAATGTATTGCCTGCATCAATCAGAATTATTGTTTGAGTATTGTGAAAAACGAGGAGCGCTAAAAGAAAGTGACTTTGTTATCCCTTTGTAAGTCCTGAGATCCTAACATCCTTATCTTACACTAATGTTGAATAACGCATGGTAGGAATATGAGACTTACTGTTCTTAAGTTAAGTTTAATACAAGTCAAATGATATGAGAATTAAATAAGTTTTCTATTTAAATTTAGTAATCAGGTTACTAATCTTTTGGGGTAGATTGTCATTTTGATGGAGGATAATTACAGAGCCACTCTTACATAGTCTGTTGTGTTTATGTTTCTGTATTTGCCTAGTAACTGGTGCTTTTCTGTCATGAACATAATGCAGTTGTTAATGAGTGTGTAAGTGAAGGGTGCTGCTTATGGAATAGTAAGTGAACTACGAAATTTCGCATACGTTTTGCTAATGGCACATTGATTTGCATTTACAGTTGATGAAATCATTGCCAGTGGATCGCGAGAGTTCTAGTACTATGAGGACACCATGGCCTTTGTCAGCAGTACCTTTTCCCACAAACATCAATTCCTTGGGCAAAAACAAATGATATGAAAATTAAATAAGTTTAGTATTTAAATATAGTAATGAAGATGCTGGTATTTTGGGGTATATTTTCATTTCAATGGTGGGTAATTTCAGAACCACGGTCATGTAGTCTGTACATTTCTGTATTTGATTAGTAATCTGTGCTTTTCTGTTATGAAATTTATGCACATGTTAATTAGTGTGTGAGTGAAGGGTGCTGTTTATGGGATAGTACATGTACTAAGAAACTTCTCATACGTTTTGTTAATGGCACATTGATTTGTATTTACAGGGAATAAAATCATTCCAAGTTAATCGTCTGAGTTGAAGTACCGGGTGTACACCATGGTCTTTGTCGGAAGTACCTTTTCCCATGGATGACAACTGTTTGAGGTAGGTATGTTGTGTGTTATTAGTATTAGTAGTTCCTGTATCTTGTGCAATGTATTGCATTTTATGATGTGAGGGGTATTTGCACTCATCAGTGTTATATATGTATATTTCTGGTTAGGCACAATTGTTGCCTTTGATACTCCTTTTTAGAAGTTGGCATCGTTGGAGCAATGTAGATGTGAAAAGATAGTAATGTTCCATAGCTTTTAAAATTCCTATGAGTAGTCAAAAAGTGGTCTCATTTGTCAGTAAATGGGTTGTGCATATCCAAGAATAAATCTCTCTTACTTTATACTCACAGCATCATTTTTGTTGTTGGTAGTTACTGCGAAGTCCCCTCTCCCCTTCTGTTGTTGTTATTGATGTTGAGCCGCTACTGCTACAGCTCAGTTGGTGGAATGGAGAAGCATCACCCAGTGATTGTTGTCCTTGTCAGATCACATGGAGCAGCGGCTGCAAATCTCTAAAGAAAATAGTTTCTTGTGTAATGTTCGAAAGTCCATTTGCGAGTCGTCACAGTCATCTCAGCGATGCGAACTGCTTATTTTAATTGTCTGTTATGGTTTTAAGATGATTTTTTAGGCCCGGTTAGTTAGTTAATTGCAGTATTGAGTGTATCATTCATCACCGGCATCATTTCACACCACTGAAGTGAGGAAAAATTCATTTGCGGTTCAGTATTAGTAGTTATTGTTACGTTGCTGGGGAGAATTGTTCACTACGGCACGACGCAAATCCAAAGATTATCTGTAATGCTATATTTCTTTTGTACATCGTAATATTATTTCGGCAAAACACTCCTTTAAATGTTCAATGAGGATGTGTCAGCACTGGACCATGTGAGCTGTGAAACATGGCCCAGTTCGAAGCCCATTTCTTCTTCTCCAAATCCCTGGCCAAGCTGCCATGGTATCAGATCGTGCCAAGCAGTGATTACGATCTGATCATTTGCTGTTGATTGTTGACCTGTGTTGTTAAGTGGTGTCGCCCCTGGTAGACTGTAGTAAGGACTCAAGTCTGTAACACTTAGTTCACACTTCTCTCTCTTGTATACTCATAGGACACTACCCATATACTGGTTCCTACCAAAACTTTGTTTTTGTGTTTATCTAATTATATTATTTATTACTCTGAATAATCTTTGCATTTCATACCAGTCTCATTAGTCTATTAACACACAGGCCGTTCAACACTATCGTCACTTTATTGCCACTGTCCTGTCATTCAAATGCTTCTCGCTCCCTTTTTCCCTCATCAGTTTCTTTGTCTCTCTTCTTTAAGATTTTCACGTGCTCTCCCTCCAAATAAGTGATCTTTCTTTTACATCAATCTTCTACCCAAACTGATTCTGATTATATTTTTCAGTGTGCTTGCGTGTACATGAGTTTTTAATCACACCTGGTTTTTTATTGAATACTGGTAAATATAATTTTAAAACCTCTCTTAATTCTATTTGTTGTTGTGTAGATAAATATTCTGATTCCCGGACTTTCTCATCAATGCTCGACATATCAGCCTCAGCATCAGTTGTCTTAACACGGTCATTATTCAGACAATTTAAAGTGATGCAAAGTGCTGATTTTAATTGTCTGTTATGGTTTTAAGATGATTTGTTATGCCCAGTTAGTTAGTTATTGCAGTATTGAGTGAATCATTCATCACCACCGTCGTTTCACACCACTGAAGCGAGGAAAAATTCATTTGTGGTTCAGTATCAGTAGTTGTTATGTTGCTAGGAAGAATTGTTCACTACGGCACAATGTCAATCCAGAAATTATTTATAATGCTATCTTGCTTTTGTGTGTTGTTATATTATTTCGACAAAACACTCCTTTCAATACTCAATGTTCATCAAGTCAGTCTTTCAATTAAAATGTTCACAGTTAATTAAATTTGATCATCAACTATCACACAGTTCAGTTAATGATGGAGCCAATATGTGAGATTTCCATTACTGATGAACAACTTTTATTGTTCCTTCTTAGCAGTTAGTTTATAATCATCACACCACACACACACACACCAATGGATTAGATCAATTATGACTCCTTTCAGTTCAGTGATTGTGCCAATTATGACAACTTTTACAATCGGTTTATTTGTATTATCTTCAGGAATTGCAGTCTTCGATACTATGTCCACTATTCATTGTAACTGTTCACTTTGATGAAGCTTGAATCCAGCAATAATATCTCCAATAAGAAAGAGTTCATTAACTTGTCATACACTATCAGAATATCACTTAAGTTCAAGTTCTCAAGTCAGAATAACTGAGAACAAAGTCCGCACATCTCTATCATGCAATAGTACGTTTTTTGAATAGAAACAATCTCGCAGAGTTCCATTTGTAGTTCTATAACAAATGGTGCTCTCTCACGACCGGATGGCAAGCAAGCTAGTGAGCTTCTAACATTTCCGTGATCAAGCATTGTAGATGCATTGAATTTCCTTATTGCCACATTTACAGCTCTCTTCCAAAATTGATGTTATCTCTGACTGACATATTACTTTGGACTTAACTTTCATCATACTGATTTGTGGTTATTACTGAGATGTTAGATAGCTAATTAAAAATAACCTTTCTTTCTTTATACCTTTATATCATGACATTCTCAATAATTATTGAAATTGGTGTTCATAAAAACTTTAAGCTGTTATATTATTGTCAAAGTTGTTGTACCTGTGAGGATAACACTGTTTCCTATTTTAAATTATCAAGACATTAAGAGAAAGGAAACTGGCGTTCTACGAATCGGAGCGTGGAATGTCAGATCCCTTAATCGGGCAGATAGGTTAGAAAATTTAAAAAGGGAAATGGATAGGTTAAAGTTAGATATAGTGGGAATTAGTGAAGTTCAGTGACAGGAGGAACAAGACTTTTGGTCAGGTGAATACAGGATTATAAATACAAAAACAAATAGGGGTAATGCAGGAGTAGGTTTAATAATGAATAAAAAATAGGAGTGCGGGTAAGCTACTACAAACAGCATAGTGAAAGCATTATTGTGGCCAAGATAACCATGAAGCCCACACCTACTACAGTAGCACAAGTTTATATGCCAACTAGCTCTGCAGATGATGAAGAAATTGATGAAATGTATGATGAGAAAAAAGAAATTATTCAGGTAGTGAAGGGAGACGAAAATTTAATAGTCATGGGTGACTGGAATTCAAGAGTAGGAAAAGGGAGAGAAGGAAACATAGTAGGTGAATATGGATTGGGGCTAAGAAATGAAAGAGGAAGTCACCTGGTAGAATTTTGCACAGAGCATAACTTAATCATAGCTAACACTTGGTTCAAGAATCATGAAAGAAGGTTGTATACATGGAAGAACCCTGGAGATATTAAAAGGTTTCAAATAGATTATATAATGGTAAGACAGAGATTTAGGAACCAGATTTTAAATTTTAAGACATTTCCAGGGGCAGATGTGGACTCTGACCACAATCTATAGGTTACGAACTGTGGATTAAAACTGAAGAAACTGCAAAAAGGTGGGAATTTAAGGAGATGAGACCTGGATAAACTGAAAGAACCAGAGGTTGTACAGAGTTTCAGGGAGAGCATAAGGGAACAATTGACACGAATTGGGGAAAGAAATACAGTAGAAGAAGAATGGGTAGCTTTGAGGAATGAAATAGTGAAGGCAGCAGAGGATCAAGTAGGTAAAAAGACGAGGACTAGTAGAAATCCTTGGGTAACAGAAGAGATACTGAATGTAATTGATGAAAGGAGAAAATACAAAAATGCAGTAAGTGAAGCAGGCAAAAAGGAATACAAACGTCTCAAAAATGAGATCGACAGGAAGTGCAAAATGACTAAGCAGCGATGGCTAGAGGACAAATGTAAGGATGTAGAGGCTTATCTCATGAGGGGTAAGATAGATACTGCCTACAGGAAAATTAAAGAGACCTCTGGAGAAAAGAAAACCACTTGCATGAATATCAGGAGCTCAGATGGAAACCCAGTTGTAGGCAAAGAAGGGAAAGCAGAAAGGTGGAAGGAGTATATGGAGGGTCTATACTGGGGCGATGTTCTTGAGGACAATATTATGGAAATGGAAGAGGAGGTAGATGAAGATGAAATGGGAAATATGATACTGCGTGAGGAGTTTGACAGAGCACTGAAAGACCTAAGTCGAAACAAGGCCCCGGGAGGAGACAACATTCCATTAGAACTACTGACAGCCTTGGGAGAGCCAGGCCAAACAAAACTCTACCATCTGGTGAGCAAGATGTATGAGACAGGCAAAATTCCCTCAGACTTCAAGAAGAATATAATAATTCCAATCTCAAAGAAAGCAGGTGTTGACAGATGTGAAAATTACCAAACTATCAGTTTAATAAGTCACAGCTGCAAAATACTAACGCGAATTCTTTACAGACGAATGGAAAAACTGGTAGAAGCTGACCTCGATGAAGATTAGTTTGGATTCCGTAGAAGTGTTGGAAAACGTGAGGCAATACTGACCCTATGACTTATCTTAGAAGAAGGATTAAGGAAAGGCAAACCTATGTTTCTAGCATTTGTAGACTTAGAGAAAGCTTTTGACAATGTTGACTGTAATAGTCTCTTTCAAATTCTGAAGGTGGCAGGGGTAAAATACAGGGAGCAAAAGGCTATTTACAATTTGTACAGAAAGCAGATGGCAGTTATAAGAGTCGAGGGACATAAAAGAGAAGCAGTGGTTAGGAGCTATTCAATCTGTATATTGAGCAAGCAGTAAAGGAAACAAAAGAAAAGTTTGGAGTAGGTATTAAAATCCATGGAGAAAAAATAAAAACTTTGAGGTTTGCTGATGACATTGTAATTCAGCAAAGGACTTCGAAGAGCAGTTGAATGGAATGGGCAATGTCTTGAAAGTAGGGTATAAGATGAACATCAACAAAAGCAAAATGAGGATAATGGAATGTAGTCGAATTAAATCAGGTGATGCTGAGGGAATTAGATTAGAAAATGAGATGCTTAAAGTAGTAAAGGAGTTTTGCTATTTGGGGAGCAAAATAACTGATGATGATCAAGGTAGAGAGGATATAAAATATAGACTGGCATGGCAAGGAAAGCGTTTCTGAAGAAGAGAAATTTGTTAACATCGAGTATTGATTTAAGTATCAGGAAGTTGTTTCTGAAAGTATTTGTATGGAGTGTAGCCATGTATGGAAGTGAAACATGGACAATAAATAGTTTAGACAAGAATAAATGTGGTGCTACAGAAGAATGCTGAAGATTAGATGGGTAGATCACATAACTAATGAGGAGGTATTGAATAGAATTTGGGAGAAGAGGAGTTTGTGGCACAACTTGACTAGAAGAAGGGATCGGTTGGTAGGACATGTTCTGAGGCACCAAGGTATCACCAATTTGCTACTGGAGGGCAGCGTCGAGGGTAAAAATCAGAGAGGGAGACCAAGAGATGAATACACTAAGCAGATTCAGAAGGATGTAGGATGCAGTAGGTACTGGAAGATGAAGAAGGTTCCACAGGATAGAGTAGCATGGACAGCTGCATCAAAACAGTCTCAGGACTGAAGACCACAACAACAACAACAACAACAACAACAGCATATATGGTCTAGGAGGTTTCTTTGTTCTTGTTATGTAGAGGATTAATTTTGTCAGTTGGTCAGTTATATAACTGAATGCACTGGGGTAATGTACTACAAATTTTAAGGAATTACATGAAACACAGTGCAGAAATGAAATGGGGCAACTGAGTACATTTTGAAGCAGATTTCAAATATGGTTTAGGTATTCCCAACAGTTCTGCCATATTGCACTGGTTTCTGTGACTTAAGTTGTTAGTTTATGAACAATCAACATCGTATGTTCTGTTATCAATAATAAAATATTTCCTGTGTTTCTTTATGTTGTCGTTATGTTCTTATATGATGATTGCCCACTTGGAGGATTTGTGATACTCAGTACCAATTTGTCTTGTTTTAGTGTACAGTCATATACAATTAGTTGCTAAGCAATAAGGTTAAAAAAAAGAAAAAAAAAAGAACAGAAATATGACTGTGTGAAAGACATTAACATTCCAGTCTCTATTCGTTTATTGATGTGCACTTTTGTAACAAAAATTATATATGGTAATGTATAAAAGCTGGCCAGTGTGGCTGAGCGGTTCTAGGCACTTCAGTCTGGAACAGTGCGACCGCTACGGTCGCAGGTTCGAATCCTGCCTCGGGCATGGATGTGTGTGATGTCCTTAGGTTAGTTCAGTTTAAGAAGTTCTAAGTTCTAGGGGACTGATGAACTCAGATGTTAAGTCCAATAGTGCTCAGAGCCATTTTTATGTATAAAAACAAATTAGATTGAAACATGCATTGGAGGACCACTGGTAGCAACTGTCTCTTGTAGCATCCTCAGTTTATAAGCATCACTAAATGTTAAACGAAGGTGTAAGTGGTGAGCAAACTGCACCCATTGCAGCTATGTCGTTATGAGACTAGAGCCTGTAGTTCTCAATAAAGTAGCTCCCTTCTTGCACCTCAGTGGCTGATTGCAACCCATTGGCCAACAGCACTGAACAGATGTGGGCAATCACCAATCCAACTAGTGGCCAAGGCTCACAATGCTAACCATTGGTGACCTGGCAAGAATTGGTGTTCCCAATGTGGGAAGGCCATTGGCACACTGTGGTATGGTGTTGAATTCTTACCGAATCTAGCCAGAAGTTGGGTTTGCAAGTTGGGTTTGCAAGTTAGAGGACTGTTGTGTAATCCAGTTTGGCTCTGCAATCAAGAATGAGTAATTTCTATTTTATTATGTTAGTGCTGGAGAATAAAACACCACTTAAAGAAAATACAGTTGATGGTGATTTCAATGGCAGCAAGTATTTTTGTTTGTTTTGTATATTGATAAATGAAATGTTATAGCCATAACTACTGCAACTGAATAATTGGCATTCCCACAAGTACAGAGACAGTTCTTAATGTCATGTACACTGTCTGCTTGTACTGTGGAAAAGGAAAGCATTAGCTACATGTGAAACCAATGCATCAGATCTTGTGCTCATCTCATGTACTTTGACAGCAATATTATATGTGTAATGCCAAAGGCTACTTGTTGACAGCAGTTTTTAAGCATTTTACCCCACGAATTTTAAATACAGATCTTGAAAACACTAACAATGAACAACTTTTTCAAGGAATCAGAAACTTTGAGATTGATAAATCAGTTCTGATCAATTTAAAATGTATTGCCTGCTTCAATCGGAATTATTGTTTTATAGTTGTGGAAAGTGAGCAGCACTTAAATAACATGACTTTGTTATCCCTTTGTAAGTCCTGAGATCATAACATACTTCTCTTATACTAATGTTGAATGATGCATGGTAGGTATAAGTGACTTACTGTGCGTAAGTTAAGTTTAACACATGGTTGTTACTTGACATTGATGCAGTAAAAAGAAATGACATGAGAATTAAACAAGTTTACTATTTAAATATAGTAATGTGAATGCTAATCTTTTGGGGTAAATTATCATTTTGATGGAGGCTAATTTCAGAGCCACTCTTATGTAGTCTGCACTGTTTATGTTTCAGTATTTGCATAGTAGTTTGTGATTCTCTTTCATGGAAGTAATGCAAATGTTAATGAGTGTGTGAGTGAAGGATGCAGCTTTTGGGATACTACATGTACTAAGAAACTTGGCAAATGTTTTGCTAATGGCACATTGATTTGTATTTAGAGGTAATGATATAATTCCCAGTTGATCGTCAGAGTTGAAGTACCAAGTGTACACCATGGTCTTTGTCATAAGCACGTCATAGTAGGTAATGGGGACTTACTGTTATTTAAGTTAAGTTTGATCCACAGTTTGTGTTTCAGAGTGATGTGGCAAAAACAAATGATATGAAAATTAAATAAGATTACTATTTAAATATAGTAATGAAGATGCTAGTATTTTGGGGTAGATTTTCATTTCGATGGTGGGTAATTTCAGAACCATGGTCATGTAGTCTGTACATTTCTATATTTGATTAGTAATCTGTGATTTTCTGTTATGAAATTTATGCACATGTTAATTAGTGTGTGAGTGAAGGGTGCTGTTCCAGGGGTTAGTATATGTACCAAGAAAAATCTCATATGTTTTGTTAATGGCACATTGATTTGTATTTACAGGTAATAACATCATTCCCAGTTGATCGTCAGAGTTGAAGTACCAGGTGTACATCATGGTCTTTGTCAGAAGTACCTTTTCCCACAGATGACAAATGTTTGAGGTAGGTATGTTGTGTGATATTAGTATTAGTAGTTTCTGTAACTTGTGCAAAGCATTGCATTTTATGATGTGTGAGGTATTTGCACTCACCAGTGTTATATCTGTATATTTTTGGTTAGGCACAATTGTTGCCTTTGATACTGCTCTTGAGAAGTTGGCATCGTTGGAGCAACATAGATGTGAACAGATAGTAATGTTCCATAGCTTTTAAAATTCCTATGTGTAGTCAAAAAGAAGTGTCATTTGTCAGTAATTGAGTTTTGCATATCCAAGATTAAATTGTTTTGTTTTGTAATCTTATTGAGAACATGGGTATGCATATAGGAACATTCTCAACAAGAAGTGTCGTATGGCATGTTGTGGATGTAGCATAGGTTGCTCCTTGTTGCTAACGGACTATATTTATAATACCATTCCATTTTCTGAGCCTACTGTTACAGAGTGCAGGAATATTTTAAGTGTTAATATGTGTAAATTACATCCACAGGGAATGTAATTCACTTTCATTTCAGCTGATAGTGTAAATACAAGTTGCAACCAGAAAGCAAGTTTTATGGCCTATAAAGAAAGGAAAAATGTATTTAGAAATATTTATTGGAATACTTACATTGATTGAGTGGCTACTTCACAACATAGTCACCAACATTGTTGAGACATTTTTGAAACAGTGCACCTTCAGTTGCATGCTCATCTCATAGGAGCCAGCCGCCAACATCCAACACCACAACGTTGTTTCTGTTGGCACCTCATCTTCATTGTGGAGATGTATTGCACTAAAAAAGAATTCATGAGATGATACAGATGACAGCCACTCAGGCCAAATTCACAGCTGTAGTGCAGGTGGTTGAGCTTGTGCCATCCAAACTGATTTGGGAAATTTCATGTGGCATTGGCTCTGCGGTGTCCTGAGAATCTTGTGTGCAAGATAAGAATTTTTGTAGCCTTTAATTGTGGCTTTGCCCAGTTATCTAGTGGACTCATTAACTGCTTGTTTTCAATCATTACAAGATGAGATATGAAATGTTACAGTATAGATGCATCCTGAGTTGAATATTGCTGGTAATGAACTAGTTTTAAACCATTATTTGTGTTCAGTGCCTAAAGTTACTGAGGACAAGGTTAGTTGATGAGTCGATGTGTAGCTGTTACTTCCATAGGGCGATGAAATTCACATTAACCTCAGCAGAAATTTGAAATACATTTTTATAGTGTCTACACAGAGTATGGGCCTTCTCATTTTTTTGGGTATGTATCTGTTAAGTATTGCCTGCAGTTATCCTTTCTGACTATCACATTATACACTTTCAATTAATAGAAATACCTTGAAAGTGTTGCAAAGTCTCTGTTACATTGTACTCACAGCTTCAGTTTTGATGTTGTTGGTTACCATAAGGAAATCACAGTTATAAATTGTTGATTTGTTAGAATAACAGTTTACTGTGAAAGTGTGTGGTGTGAGGTAGTTTTGAGCTTCTGGAAATAGGTATCTTGTTGGTATCATATATGTTACCAAAAGGTGTGTATTGTATTGTGAAAAGCCTTGGTGTTCTTATAGCTATTGACTTAACACTTTGTGTCTTACTCAACTTTATTGCCAGACATCTAGCTTATGGTATAGTTATATAAAAGTGCATATATATATACAGGGAGGAGTCTTTGTTCTTGTTATATAGTGTATTAATTTTGTCATTTGGTCAGATATAGAACTTTGTGAATGCACTGAAGGTAATGTACTCCGAATTTTAAGGAAGTGCATAAAACACAGTGCAGACATTAAATGGGGCAACTGAGTACATTTTGAAGCATATTTCAAATATGTTATCAGTATTCCCAACAGGTCTGCCATATAGCACTGGTTTTTGGGACTGTAATTGTTGGTTTATGAACATACTATAAACAGTCTACATTTTATGTTATGTTATCAATTGTAAATCAATTCCTGTGCTTCTTTATGTTTCTGGTGAGATCTTATATGATGACTGCTCAGTTTTAGGAGTCATGATTTTCAATATTACTTTTTTTGTTTTAATGTAGAGTCATATACAGTTAGTTGCTAAGCAATAAGGTAAAAACACAGATATGTGACTGTGAGAAAGAAATTGTCATTCAAATATCTATAGTTTCTTAATAATGTGAACTGTTGTAAAAAAATGATATGCAATACTGTACAAAAACCAAACTCCATTGAAACAGTCTTTGGAGGATCACTGGTATCAACTGACTGCTGTATCATCCTCAGTTTATAATTTTCGGTAAAGGTGAAATGTAGGAGTAAGTGGTGAGCAAACTGCTGCCCCACCAGTTATCAAGTTATGTAACAACAGCATGTAGTTCTAATTGAAGTACCTCCCTTCATTCATCTCAATGGCAGGGTGCAACCCATTGGCCAAGAGCGCTGAACAGATGTGGTCAGTCACCCATCCAAGTAGTGGCCAAGGTCCACAATGCTAAACATTGGTGACCTGGCAAGAACTGGTGTTCCCAATGTGGTAAGGCCATTGGCACACTGTGGCATGCAGTTGAATTCTTACCGCATCTAGCCAGGAGTGAATTCCTTGGGTTTGAAAGTTAGTGGACTGTTGTGTAATCGAGTTTGGCTCTGCATCAAGAATGAGTACCCTTTATATTATTATGTTAGTACTAGAGAATAGCACACCATGTAAAGAAAATACTATTGATGGTGTTTTCAATGGCTGCAAGTATTTTTGTTTGATTTGTATATTGAGAAAAGAAATGTTACTGTCGTAACTACTGCAACTGAATAATTGGCATCCCCACAAGTACAAAGACAGTTCTGAAAGTCATGTACACTGCCTGTTTGCACTGTGGAAAAGCAAAGCATAAGTTACATGTGAAACTAGTGCATCAGATCTTATGCTCATCTCATCTACTTCAACATAAAAATTATATTTGTAATACCAAAGGCCGGTTGGTGGCAGCAGATTTGAAGCGTGTTACCCAATGAATTTTACAAACAGATCTTGTAAGTCCTAAGATTGGACAAATTATTCATGGAAAAAAAAACTGTGAGATTCACAAATCACTTATGATCATTTTATATTTTATTGTCTGCTTCAATTGAAATTATTGTTTGAGAGTTGTCAAAAATGAGCATCACTAAAAGAAAGTGACTTTATTATCGCTTTGTAACTCCTGAGATCATAACATCCTTCTCTTACACTAATGTCAAATAAGGCATGGTAGGAATATGGGACTGACTGTTATTAAGTTAAGTTTATTACACGGTTGTGAAGTAAGATTGACATAGCAAGAAGAATTGATATGAGAATTAAATAAGTTTCCTATTTAAATATAGTAATGGAGGTTGCTACTGTTTAGGGGTAGATCTTCATAATTGATGGAGGGTAAGTTCAGAGTCACTCTCATGTAGTCTGTACTCTGTATATTTCTGTATTTGATTAGTAATCTGTGCTTTTCTTTTATGAAACTTATGCACATGTTAACTAGTGTGTGAGTGAAGTGTGCTGTTCCGGAGATAGTATATGTACCAAGAAAAATCTCATATGTTTTGTTAATGGCACATTGATTTGTATTTACAGGTAATAACATCATTCCCAGTTGATTGTCAGAGTTGAAGTACCAGGTGTACATCATGGTCTTTGTCAGAAGTACCTTTTCCCACAGATGACAAATGTTTGAGGTAGGTATGTTGTGTGATATTAGTATTAGTAGTTGCAGTAACTTGTGCAAAGCATTGTATTTTATGATGTGAGGGGTATTTGCACTCACCAGTGTTATATCTGTATATTTTTGGTTAGGCACAATTGTTGCCTTTGATACTGCTCTTGAGAAGTTGGCATCATTGGAGCAACGTAGATGTGAACAGATAGTAATGTTCCATAGCTTTTAAAATTCCTATGTGTAGTCAAAAAGAAGTGTCATTTGTCAGTAATTGAGTTTTGCATATCCAAGATTAAATTGTTTTGTTTTGTAATGTTATTGAGAACATGGGTATGCATATAGGAACATTCTCAACAAGAAGTGTCGTATGGCATGTTGTGGATGTAGCATAGGTTGCTCCTTGTTGCTAACGGACTATATTTATAATACCATTTCATTTTCTGAGCCTACTGTTACAGAGTGCAGGAATATTTTAGGTGTTAATATGTGTAAATTACACCCACAGGGAATGTAATTCACTTTCATTTCAGCTGATAGTGTAAATACAATTGCAACCACAAAGCAAGTTTTATGGCCTATAAAGAAAGGAAAAATGTATTTAGAAATATTTATTGGAATACTTACATTGATTGAGTGGCTACTTCACAACATAGTCACCAACATTGTTGAGACATTTTTGAAACAGTGCACCTTCAGTTGCATGTTCATCTCATAGGAGCCAGCCGCCAACATCCAACACCACAACGTTGTTTCTGTTGGCACATCATCTTCATTGTGGAGATGTATTGCACTAAAAAAGAATTCATGAGATGGTACAGATGACAGCCACTCAGGCCAAGTTCACAGCTGTAGTGCAGGTGGTTGAGCTTCTGCCATCCAAACTGATTTGGGGAATTTCATGTGGCATTGGCTCTGCGGTGTCCTGAGAATCTTGTGTGCAAGATAAGAATTTTTGTAGCCTTTAATTGTGGCTTTGCCCAGTTATCTAGTGGACTCATTATCTGCTTGTTTTCAATCATTACAAGATGAGGTATGAAATGTTACAATATACACTCCTGGAAATTGAAATAAGAACACCGTGAATTCATTGTCCCAGGAAGGGGAAACTTTATTGACACATTCCTGGGGTCAGATACATCACATGATCACACTGACAGAACCAAAGGCACATAGACACAGGCAACAGAGCATGCACAATGTCGGCACTAGTACAGTGTATATCCACCTTTCGCAGCAATGCCGGCTGCTATTCTCCCATGGAGACGATCGTAGAGATGCTGGATGTAGTCCTGTGGAACGGCTTGCCATGCCATTTCCACCTGGCGCCTCAGTTGGACCAGCGTTCGTGCTGGACATGCAGACCGCGTGAGACGATGCTTCATCCAGTCCCAAACATGCTCAATGGGGGACAGATCCGGAGATCTTGCTCACCAGGGTAGTTGACTTACACCTTCTAGAGCACGTTGGGTGGCACGGGATACATGCGGACGTGCATTGTCCTGTTGGAACAGCAAGTTCCCTTGCCGGTCTAGGAATGGTAGAACGACGGGTTCGATGACGGTTTGGATGTACCGTGCACTATTCAGTGTCCCCTCGACGATCACCAGTGGTGTACGGCCAGTGTAGGAGATCGCTCCCCACACCATGATGCCAGGTGTTGGCCCTATGTGCCTCGGTCGTATGCAGTCCTGATTGTGGCGCTCACCTGCACGGCGCCAAACACGCATACGACCATCATTGGCTCCAAGGCAGAAGCGACTCTCATCGCTGAAGACGACACGTCTCCATTCGTCCCTCCATTCACGCCTGTCGCGACACCACTGGAGGCGGGCTGCACGATGTTGGGGCATGAGCGGAAGACGGCCTAACATTGTGCGGGACCGTAGCCCGGCTTCATGGAGACGGTTGCGAATGGTCCTCGCCGATACCCCAGGAGCAACATTGTCCCTAATTTGCTGGGAAGTGGCGGTGCGGTCCCCTACGGCACTGCGTAGGATCCTACGGTCTTGGCGTGCATCCGTGCGTCGCTGCGGTCCGGTCCCAGGTCGACGGGCACGTGCACCTTCCGCCGACCACAGGCGACAACATCGATGTACTGTGGAGACCTCACGCCCCACGTGTTGAGCAATTCGGCGGTACGTCCACCCGGCCTCCCGCATGCCCACTATACGCCCTCGCTCAAAGTCCGTCAACTGCACATACGGTTCACATCCACGCTGTCGCGGCATGCTACCAGTGTTAAAGACTGCGATGGAGCTCCGTATGCCACGGCAAACTGGCTGACACTGACGGCGGCGGTGCACAAATGCTGCGCAGCTAGCGCCATTCGACGGCCAACACCGCGGTTCCTGGTGTGTCCACTGTGCCGTGCGTGTGATCATTGCTCGTACAGCCCTCTCGCAGTGTCCGGAGCAAGTATGGTGGGTCTGACACACCGGTGTCAATGTGTTCTTTTTTCCATTTCCAGGAGTGTAGATGCATCCTGAGTTGAATATTGCTGGTAATGGACTAGTTTTAAACCATTATTTGTGTTCAGTGCCTAAAGTTACTGAGGACAAGGTTAGTTGATGAGTCGATGTGTAGCTGTTACTTCCATAGGGCGATGAAATTCACATTAACCTCAGCAGAAATTTGAAATACATTTTTATAGTGTCTACACAGAGTATGGGCCTTCTCATTTTTTTTGGGTATGTATCTGTTAAGTATTGCCTGCAGTTATCCTTTCTGACTATCACATTATACACTTTCAATTAATAGAAATACCTGGAAAGTGTTGCAAAGTCTCTGTTACATTGTACTCACAGCTTCAGTTTTGATGTTGTTGGTTACCATAAGGAAATCACAGTTATAAATTGTTGATTTGTTAGAATAACAGTTTACTGTGAAAGTGTGTGGTGTGAGGTAGTTTTGAGCTTCTGGAAATAGGTATCTTGTTGGTATCATATATGTTACCAAAAGGTGTGTATTGTATTGTGAAAAGCCTTGGTGTTCTTATAGCTATTGACTTAACACTTTGTGTCTTACTCAACTTTATTGCCAGACATCTAGCTTATGGTATAGTTATATGAAAGTGCATATATATATACAGGGAGGAGTCTTTGTTCTTGTTATATAGTGTATTAATTTTGTCATTTGGTCAGATATACAACTTTGTGAATGCACTGAAGGTAATGTACTCCAAATTTTAAGGAAGTGCATGAAACACAGTGCAGACATTAAATGGGGCAACTGAGTACATTTTGAAGCATATTTCAAATATGTTATCAGTATTCCCAACAGTTCTGCCATATAGCACTGGTTTTTGGGACTGTAATTGTTGGTTTATGAACATATTATAAACAGTCTACATTTTATGTTATGTTATCAATTGTAAATCAATTTCTGTGCTTGTTTATGTTTTTGGTGAGATCTTATATGATGACTGCTCAGTTTTAGGAGTCATGATTTTCAATATTAATTTTTTTGTTTTAATGTAGAGTCATATACAGTTAGTTGCTAAGCAATAAGGTAAAAACACAGATATGTGACTGTGAGCAAGAAATTGTCATTCAAATATCTATAGTTTCTTAATGATGTGAACTGTTGTAAAAAATGATATGCAATAATGTACAAAAACCAAACTCCATTGGAACAGTTTTTGGAGGATCACTGGTATCAACTGACTGCTGTATCATCCTCAGTTTATAATTTTCGGTAAAGGTGAAATGTAGGAGTAAGTGGTGAGCAAACTGCTGCCCCACCAGTTATCAAGTTATGAAACCACAGCATGTAGTTCTAATTGAAGTACCTCCCTTCATTCATCTCAATGGCAGGGTGCAACCCATTGGCCAAGAGCGCTGAACAGATGTGGTCAGTCACCCATCCAAGTAGTGGCCAAGGTCCACAATGCTAAACATTGGTGACCTGGCAAGAACTGGTGTTCCCAATGTGGTAAGGCCATTGGCACACTGTGGCATGCAGTTGAATTCTTACCGCATCAAGCCAGGAGTGAACTCCTTGGGTTTGAAAGTTAGTGGACTGTTGTGTAATCGAGTTTGGCTCTGCATCAAGAATGAGTACCTTTTATTTTATTATGTTAGTACTAGAGAATAGCACACCATGTAAAGAAAATACTATTGATGGTGTTTTCAATGGCTGCAAGTATTTTTGTTTGATTTGTATATTGAGAAAAGAAATGTTACTGTCGTAACTACTGCAACTGAATAATTGGCATCCCCACAAGTACAAAGACAGTTCTGAAAGTCATGTACACTGCCTGTTTGCACTGTGGAAAAGCAAAGCATAAGTTACATGTGAAACTAGTGCATCAGATCTTATGCTCATCTCGTCTACTTCAACATCAAAATTATATTTCTAATACCAAAGGCCAGTTGGTGGCAGCAGATTTGAAGCATGTTACCCAATGAATTTTACAAACAGATCTTGTAAGTCCTAAGATTGGACAAATTATTCATGGAAAAGAAAACTGTGAGATTCACAGTTCACGTATGATCATTTTATATCTTATTGTCTGCTTCAATTGAAATTATTGTTTGAGAGTTGTGGAAAATGAGCATCACTAAAAGAAAGTGACTTTATTATCACTTTGTAACTCCTGAGATCATAACATCCTTCTCTTACACTAATGTCGAATAAGGCATGGTAGGAATATGGGACTGACTGTTATTAAGTTAAGTTTATTACACGGTTGTGAAGTAAGATTGACATAGCAAGAAGAATTGATATGAGAATTGTATAAGTTTCCTATTTAAATATGGTAATGGAGGTTGCTACTGTTTAGGGGTAGATCTTCATAATTGATGGAGGGTAAGTTCAGAGTCACTCTCATGTAGTCTGTACTCTGTATATTTCTGTATTTGATTAGTAATCTGTGCTTTTCTTTTATGAAAGTTATGCACATGTTAACTAGTGTGTGAGTGAAGTGTGCTGTTCCGGGGATAGTATATGTACCAAGAAAAATCTCATATGTTTTGTTAATAGCACATTGATTTGTATTTACAGGTAATAACATCATTCCCAGTTGATCGTCAGAGTTGAAGTACCAGGTGTACATCATGGTCTTTGTCAGAAGTACCTTTTCCCACAGATGACAAATGTTTGAGGTAGGTATGTTGCGTGATATTAGTATTAGTAGTTGCAGTAATTTGTGCAAAGCATTGCATTTTATGATGAGAGGGGTATTTGCACTCTCCAGTGTTATATCTGTATATTTTTGGTTAGGCACAATTGTTGCCTTTGATACTGCTCTTGAGAAGTTGGCATCGTTGGAGCAACGTAGATGTGAACAGATAGTAATGTTCCATAGCTTTTAAAATTCCTATGTGTAGTCAAAAAGAAGTGTCATTTGTCAGTAATTGAGTTTTGCATATCCAAGATTAAATTGTTTTGTTTTGTAATCTTATTGAGAACATGGGTATGCATATAGGAACATTCTCAACAAGAAGTGTCGTATGGCATGTTGTGGATGTAGCATAGGTTGCTCCTTGTTGCTAACGGACTATATTTATAATACCATTTCATTTTCTGAGCCTACTGTTACAGAGTGCAGGAATATTTTAAGTGTTAATATGTGTAAATTACATCCACAGGGAATGTAATTCACTTTCATTTCAGCTGATAGTGTAAATACAATTGCAACCAGAAAGCAAGTTTTATGGCCTATAAAGAAAGGAAAAATGTATTTAGAAATATTTATTGGAATACTTACATTGATTGAGTGGCTACTTCACAACATAGTCACCAACATTGTTGAGACATTTTTGAAACAGTGCACCTTCAGTTGCATGCTCGTCTCATAGGAGCCAGCCGCCAACATCCAACACCACAACGTTGTTTCTGTTGGCACCTCATCTTCATTGTGCAGATGTATTGCACTAAAAAAGAATTCATGAGATGGTACAGATGACAGCCACTCAGGCCAAATTCACAGCTGTAGTGCAGGTGGTTGAGCTTGTGCCATCCAAACTGATTTGGGAAATTTCATGTGGCATTGGCTCTGCTGTGTCCTGAGAATCTTGTGTGCAAGATAAGAATTTTTGTAGCCTTTAATTGTGGCTTTGCCCAGTTATCTAGTGGACTCATTATCTGCTTGTTTTCAATCATTACAAGATGAGGTATGAAATGTTACAGTATAGATGCATCCTGAGTTGAATATTGCTGGTAATGAACTAGTTTTAAACCATTATTTGTGTTCAGTGCCTAAAGTTACTGAGGACAAGGTTAGTTGATGAGTCGATGTGTAGCTGATACTTCCATAGGGCGATGAAATTCACATTAACCTCAGCAGAAATTTGAAATACATTTTTATAGTGTCTACACAGAGTATGGGCCTTCTCATTTTTTTGGGTATGTATCTGTTAAGTATTGCCTGCGGTTATCCTTTCTGACTATCACATTATACACTTTCAATTAATAGAAATACCTTGAAAGTGTTGCAAAGTCTCTGTTACATTGTACTCACAGCTTCAGTTTTGATGTTGTTGGTTACCATAAGGAAATCACAGTTATAAATTGTTGATTTGTTAGAATAACAGTTTACTGTGAAAGTGTGTGGTGTGAGGTAGTTTTGAGCTTCTGGAAATAGGTATCTTGTTGGTATCATATATGTTACCAAAAGGTGTGTATTGTATTGTGAAAAGCCTTGGTGTTCTTATAGCTATTGACTTAACACTTTGTGTCTTACTCAACTTTATTGCCAGACATCTAGCTTATGGTATAGTTATATAAAAGTGCATATATATATACAGGGAGGAGTCTTTGTTCTTGTTATATAGTGTATTAATTTTGTCATTTGGTCAGATATAGAACTTTGTGAATGCACTGAAGGTAATGTACTCCGAATTTTAAGGAAGTGCATAAAATACAGTGCAGACATTAAATGGGGCAACTGAGTACATTTTGAAGCATATTTCAAATATGTTATCAGTATTCCCAACAGTTCTCCCATATTGCACTGGTTTTTGGGACTGTAATTGTTGGTTTATTAACATACTATAAACAGTCTACATTTTATGTTATGTTATCAATTGTAAATCAATTCCTGTGCTTCTTTATGTTTCTGGTGAGATCTTATATGATGACTGCTCAGTTTTAGGAGTCATGATTTTCAATATTACTTTTTTTGTTTTAATGTAGAGTCATATACAGTTAGTTGCTAAGCAATAAAGTAAAAACACAGATATGTGACTGTGAGAAAGAAATTGTCATTCAAATATCTATAGTTTCTTAATAATGTGAACTGTTGTAAAAAAATGATATGCAATACTGTACAAAAACCAAACTCCATTGAAACAGTCTTTGGAGGATCACTGGTATCAACTGACTGCTGTATCATCCTCAGTTTATAATTTTCGGTAAAGGTGAAGTGTAGGAGTAAGTGGTGAGCAAACTGCTGCCCCACCAGTTATCAAGTTATATAACAACAGCATGTAGTTCTAATTGAAGTACCTCCCTTCATTCATCTCAATGGCAGGGTGCAACCCATTGGCCAAGAGCGCTGAACAGATGTGGACAGTCACCCATCCAAGTAGTGGCCAAGGTCCACAATGCTAAACATTGGTGACCTGGCAAGAACTGGTGTTCCCAATGTGGTAAGGCCATTGGCACACTGTGGCATGCAGTTGAATTCTTACCGCATCCAGCCAGGAGTGAATTCCTTGGGTTTGAAAGTTAGTGGACTGTTGTGTAATCGAGTTTGGCTCTGCACCAATAATGAGTACCTTTTATATTATTATGTTAGTACTAGAGAATAGCACACCATGTAAAGAAAATACTATTGATGGTGTTTTCAATGGCTGCAAGTATTTTTGTTTGATTTGTATATTGAGAAAAGAAATGTTACTGTCGTAACTACTGCAACTGAATAATTGGCATCCCCACAAGTACAAAGACAGTTCTGAAAGTCATGTACACTGCCTGTTTGCACTGTGGAAAAGCAAAGCATAAGTTACATGTGAAACTAGTGCATCAGATCTTATGCTCATCTCATCTACTTCAACATCAAAATTATATTTGTAATACCAAAGGCCAGTTGGTGGCAGCAGATTTGAAGCGTGTTACCCAATGAATTTTACAAACAGATCTTGTAAGTCCTAAGATTGGACAAATTATTCATGGAAAAGAAAACTGTGAGATTCACAAATCACTTATGATCATTTTATATTTTATTGTCTGCTTCAATTGAAATTATTGTTTGAGAGTTATGGAAAATGAGCAGCACTAAAAGAAAGGGACTTTATTATCGTTTTGTAACTCCTGAGATCATAACATCATTCTCTTACACTAATGTCAAATAAGGCATGGTAAGAATATGGGACTGACTGTTATTAAGTTAAGTTTATTACACGGTTATGAAGTAAGATTGACATAGCAAGAAGAATTGATATGAGAATTAAATCAGTTTCCTATTTAAGTATAGTAATGGAGGTTGCTACTGTTTAGGGGTAGATCTTCATAATTGATGGAGGGTAAGTTCAGAGTCACTCTCATGTAGTCTGTACGCTGTATATTTCTGTATTTGATTAGTAATCTGTGCTTTTCTTTTATGAAAGTTATGCACATGTTAACTAGTGTGTGAGTGAAGTGTGCTGTTCCGGAGATAGTATGTGTACCAAGAAAAATCTCATATGTTTTGTTAATGGCACATTGATTTGTATTTACAGGTAATAACATCATTCCCAGTTGATTGTCAGAGTTGAAGTACCAGGTGTACATCATGGTCTTTGTCAGAAGTACCTTTTCCCACAGATGACAAATGTTTGAGGTAGGTATGTTGTGTGATATTAGTATTAGTAGTTGCAGTAACTTGTGCAAAGCATTGCATTTTATGATGTGAGGGGTATTTGCACTCACCAGTGTTATATCTGTATATTTTTGGTTAGGCACAATTGTTGCCTTTGATACTGCTCTTGAGAAGTTGGCATCATTGGAGCAACGTTGATGTGAACAGATAGTAATGTTCCATAGCTTTTAAAATTCCTATGTGTAGTCAAAAAGAAGTGTCATTTGTCAGTAATTGAGTTTTGCATATCCAAGATTAAATTGTTTTGTTTTGTAATCTTATTGAGAACATGGGTATGCATATAGGAACATTCTCAACAAGAAGTGTCGTATGGCATGTTGTGGATGTAGCATAGGTTGCTCCTTGTTGCTAACGGACTATATTTATATTACCATTTCATTTTCTGAGCCTACTGGTACAGAGTGCAGGAATATTTTAGGTGTTAATATGTGTAAATTACACCCACAGGGAATGTAATTCACTTTCATTTCAGCTGATAGTGTAAATACAAGTTGCAACCAGAAAGCAAGTTTTATGGCCTATAAAGAAAGGAAAAATGTATTTAGAAATATTTATTGGAATACTTACATTGATTGAGTGGCTACTTCACAACATAGTCACCAACATTGTTGAGACATTTTTGAAACAGTGCACCTTCAGTTGCATGCTCATCTCATAGGAGCCAGCCGCCAACATCCAACACCACAACGTTGTTTCTGTTGGCACCTCATCTTCATTGTGGAGATGTATTGCACTAAAAAAGAATTCATGAGATGGTACAGATGACAGCCACTCAGGCCAAGTTCACAGCTGTAGTGCAGGTGGTTGAGCTTCTGCCATCCAAACTGATTTGGGGAATTTCATGTGGCATTGGCTCTGCGGTGTCCTGAGAATCTTGTGTGCAAGATAAGAATTTTTGTAGCCTTTAATTGTGGCTTTGCCCAGTTATCTAGTGGACTTATTAACTGCTGGTTTTCAATCATTACAAGATGAGGTATGAAATGTTACAATATAGATGCATCCTGAGTTGAATATTGCTGGTAATGAACTAGTTTTAAACCATTATTTGTGTTCAGTGCCTAAAGTTACTGAGGACAAGGTTAGTTGATGAGTCGATGTGTAGCTGTTACTTCCATAGGGCGATGAAATTCACATTAACCTCAGCAGAAATTTGAAATACATTTTTATAGTGTCTACACAGAGTATGGGCCTTCTCATTTTTTTGGGTATGTATCTGTTAAGTATTGCCTGCAGTTATCCTTTCTGACTATCACATTATACACTTTCAATTAATAGAAATACCTGGAAAGTGTTGCGAAGTCTCTGTTACATTGTACTCACAGCTTCAGTTTTGATGTTGTTGGTTACCATAAGGAAATCACAGTTATAAATTGTTGATTTGTTAGAATAACAGTTTACTGTGAAAGTGTGTGGTGTGAGGTAGTTTTGAGCTTCTGGAAATAGGTTTCTTGTTGGTATCATATATGTTACCAAAAGGTGTGTATTGTATTGTGAAAAGCCTTGGTGTTCTTATAGCTATTGACTTAACACTTTGTGTCTTACTCAACTTTATTGCCAGACATCTAGCTTATGGTATAGTTATATAAAAGTGCATATATATATACAGGGAGGAGTCTTTGTTCTTGTTATATAGTGTATTAATTTTGTCATTTGGTCAGATATACAACTTTGTGAATGCACTGAAGGTAATGTACTCCGAATTTTAAGGAAGTGCATGAAACACAGTGCAGACATTAAATGGGGCAACTGAGTACATTTTGAAGCATATTTCAAATATGTTATCAGTATTCCCAACAGTTCTGCCATATAGCACTGGTTTTTGGGACTGTAATTGTTGGTTTATGAACATACTATAAACAGTCTACATTTTATGTTATGTTATCAATTGTAAATCAATTTCTGTGCTTGTTTATGTTTTTGGTGAGATCTTATATGATGACTGCTCAGTTTTAGGAGTCATGATTTTCAATATTAATTTTTTTGTTTTAATGTAGAGTCATATACAGTTAGTTGCTAAGCAATAAGGTAAAAACACAAATATGTGACTGTGAGAAAGAAATTGTCATTCAAATATCTATAGTTTCTTAATGATGTGAACTGTTGTAAAAATGATATGCAATAATGTACAAAAACCAAACTCCATTGAAACAGTCTTTGGAGGATCACTGGTATCAACTGACTGCTGTATCATCCTCAGTTTATAATTTTCGGTAAAGGTGAAATGTAGGAGTAAGTGGTGAGCAAACTGCTGCCCCACCAGTTATCAAGTTATGAAACCACAGCATGTAGTTCTAATTGAAGTACCTCCCTTCATTCATCTCAATGGCAGGGTGCAACCCATTGGCCAAGAGCGCTGAACAGAAGTGGTCAGTCACCCATCCAAGTAGTGGCCAAGGTCCACAATGCTAAACATTGGTGACCTGGCAAGAACTGGTGTTCCCAATGTGGTAAGGCCATTGGCACACTGTGGCATGCAGTTGAATTCTTACCGCATCAAGCCAGGAGTGAATTCCTTGGGTTTGAAAGTTAGTGGACTGTTGTGTAATCGAGTTTGGCTCTGCATCAAGAATGAGTACCTTTTATTTTATTATGTTAGTACTAGAGAATAGCACACCATGTAAAGAAAATACTATTGATGGTGTTTTCAATGGCTGCAAGTATTTTTGTTTGATTTGTATATTGAGAAAAGAAATGTTACTGTCGTAACTACTGCAACTGAATAATTGGCATCCCCACAAGTACAAAGACAGTTCTGAAAGTCATGTACACTGCCTGTTTGCACTGTGGAAAAGCAAAGCATCAGTTACATGTGAAACTAGTGCATCAGATCTTATGCTCATCTCATCTACTTCAACATCAAAATTATATTTGTAATACCAAAGGCCAGTTGGTGGCAGCAGATTTGAAGCGTGTTACCCAATGAATTTTACAAACAGATCTTGTAAGTCCTAAGATTGGACAAATTATTCATGGAAAAGAAAACTGTGAGATTCACAAATCACTTATGATCATTTTATATTTTATTGTCTGCTTCAATTGAAATTATTGTTTGAGAGTTGTGGAAAATGAGCAGCACTAAAAGAAAGTGACTTTATTATCGTTTTGTAACTCCTGAGATCATAACATCCTTCTCTTACACTAATGTCAAATAAGGCATGGTAAGAATATGGGACTGACTGTTATTAAGTTAAGTTTATTACACGGTTGTGAAGTAAGATTGACATAGCAAGAAGAATTGATATGAGAATTAAATAAGTTTCCTATTTAAATATAGTAATGGAGGTTGCTACTGTTTAGGGGTAGATCTTCATAATTGATGGAGGGTAAGTTCAGAGTCACTCTCATGTGGTCTGTAGTCTGTATATTTCTGTATTTGATTAGTAATCTGTGCTTTTCTTTTATGAAAGTTATGCACATGTTAACTAGTGTGTGAGTGAAGTGTGCTGTTCCGGAGATAGTATATGTACCAAGAAAAATCTCATATGTTTTGTTAATGGCACATTGATTTGTATTTACAGGTAATAACATCATTCCCAGTTGATTGTCAGAGTTGAAGTACCAGGTGTACATCATGGTCTTTGTCAGAAGTACCTTTTCCCACAGATGACAAATGTTTGAGGTAGGTATGTTGTGTGATATTAGTATTAGTAGTTGCAGTAACTTGTGCAAAGCATTGTATTTTATGATGAGAGGGGTATTTCCACTCACCAGTATATTTTTGGTTAGGCACAATTGTTGCCTTTGATACTGCTCTTGAGAAGTTGGCATCGTTGGAGCAACGTAGATGTGAACAGATAGTAATGTTCCATAGCTTTTAAAATTCCTATGTGTAGTCAAAAAGAAGTGTCATTTGTCAGTAATTGAGTTTTGCATATCCAAGATTAAATTGTTTTGTTTTGTAATCTTATTGAGAACATGGGTATGCATATAGGAACATTCTCAACAAGAAGTGTCGTATGGCATGTTGTGGATGTAGCATAGGTTGCTCCTTGTTGCTAACGGACTATATTTATAATACCATTTCATTTTCTGAGCCTACTGTTACAGAGTGCAGGAATATTTCAAGTGTTAATATGTGTAAATTACATCCACAGGGAATGTAATTCACTTTCATTTCAGCTGATAGTGTAAATACAATTGCAACCAGAAAGCAAGTTTTATGGCCTATAAAGAAAGGAAAAATGTATTTAGAAATATTTATTGGAATACTTACATTGATTGAGTGGCTACTTCACAACATAGTCACCAACATTGTTGAGACATTTTTGAAACAGTGCACCTTCAGTCGCATGCTCATCTCATAGGAGCCAGCCGCCAACATCCAACACCACAACGTTGTTTCTGTTGGCACCTCATCTTCATTGTGGAGATGTATTGCACTAAAAAAGAATTCATGAGATGGTACAGATGACAGCCACTCAGGCCAAATTCACAGCTGTAGTGCAGGTGGTTGAGCTTGTGCCATCCAAACTGATTTGGGAAATTTCATGTGGCATTGGCTCTGATGTGTCCTGAGAATCTTGTGTGCAAGATAAGAATTTTTGTAGCCTTTAATTGTGGCTTTGCCCAGTTATCTAGTGGACTCATTAACTGCTTGTTTTCAATCATTACAAGATGAGGTATGAAATGTTACAGTATAGATGCATCCTGAGTTGAATATTGCTGGTAACGAAACTAGTTTTAAACCATTATTTGTGTTCAGTGCCTAAAGTTACTGAGGACAAGGTTAGTTGATGAGTCGATGTGTAGCTGTTACTTCCATAGGGCGATGAAATTCACATTAACCTCAGCAGAAATTTGAAATACATTTTTATAGTGTCTACACAGAGTATGGGCCTTCTCATTTTTTTGGGTATGTATCTGTTAAGTATTGCCTGCGGTTATCCTTTCTGACTATCACATTATACACTTTCAATTAATAGAAATACCTGGAAAGTGTTGCAAAGTCTCTGTTACATTGTACTCACAGCTTCAGTTTTGATGTTGTTGGTTACCATAAGGAAATCACAGTTATAAATTGTTGATTTGTTAGAATAACAGTTTACTGTGAAAGTGTGTGGTGTGAGGTAGTTTTGAGCTTCTGGAAATAGGTATCTTGTTGGTATCATATATGTTACCAAAAGGTGTGTATTGTATTGTGAAAAGCCTTGGTGTTCTTATAGCTATTGACTTAACACTTTGTGTCTTACTCAACTTTATTGCCAGACATCTAGCTTATGGTATAGTTATATACAAGTGCATATATATACAGGGAGGAGTCTTTGTTCTTGTTATATAGTGTATTAATTTTGTCATTTGGTCAGATATAGAACTTTGTGAATGCACTGAAGGTAATGTACTCCGAATTTTAAGGAAGTGCATAAAATACAGTGCAGACATTAAATGGGGCAACTGAGTACATTTTGAAGCATATTTCAAATATGTTATCAGTATTCCCAACAGTTCTCCCATATTGCACTGGTTTTTGGGACTGTAATTGCTGGTTTATTAACATACTATAAACAGTCTACATTTTATGTTATGTTATCAATTGTAAATCAATTCCTGTGCTTCTTTATGTTTCTGGTGAGATCTTATATGATGACTGCTCAGTTTTAGGAGTCATGATTTTCAATATTATTTTTTTTGTTTTAATGTAGAGTCATATACAGTTAGTTGCTAAGCAATAAGGTAAAAACACAGATATGTGACTGTGAGAAAGAAATTGTCATTCAAATATCTATAGTTTCTTAATGATGTGAACTGTTGTAAAAATGATATGCAATAATGTACAAAAACCAAACTCCATTGAAACAGTCTTTGGAGGATCACTGGTATCAACTGACTGCTGTATCATCCTCAGTTTATAATTTTCGGTAAAGGTGAAATGTAGGAGTAAGTGGTGAGCAAACTGCTGCCCCACCAGTTATCAAGTTATGTAACAACAGCATGTAGTTCTAATTGAAGTACCTCCCTTCATTCATCTCAATGGCAGGGTGCAACCCATTGGCCAAGAGCGCTGAACAGAAGTGGTCAGTCACCCATCCAAGTAGTGGCCAAGGTCCACAATGCTAAACATTGGTGACCTGGCAAGAACTGGTGTTCCCAATGTGGTAAGGCCATTGGCACACTGTGGCATGCAGTTGAATTCTTACCGCATCAAGCCAGGAGTGAATTCCTTGGGTTTGAAAGTTAGTGGACTGTTGTGTAATCGAGTTTGGCTCTGCATCAAGAATGAGTACCTTTTATTTTATTATGTTAGTACTAGAGAATAGCACACCATGTAAAGAAAATACTATTGATGGTGTTTTCAATGGCTGCAAGTATTTTTGTTTGATTTGTATATTGAGAAAAGAAATGTTACTGTCGTAACTACTGCAACTGAATAATTGGCATCCCCACAAGTACAAAGACAGTTCTGAAAGTCATGTACACTGCCTGTTTGCACTGTGGAAAAGCAAAGCATAAGTTACATGTGAAACTAGTGCATCAGATCTTATGCTCATCTCATCTACTTCAACATCAAAATTATATTTGTAATACCAAAGGCCAGTTGGTGGCAGCAGATTTGAAGCGTATTACCCAATGAATTTTACAAACAGATCTTGTAAGTCCTAAGATTGGACAAATTATTCATGGAAAAGAAAACTGTGAGATTCACAAATCACTTATGATCATTTTATATTTTATTGTCTGCTTCAATTGAAATTATTGTTTGAGAGTTGTGGAAAATGAGCAGCACTAAAAGAAAGTGACTTTATTATCGTTTTGTAACTCCTGAGATCATAACATCCTTCTCTTACACTAATGTCAAATAAGGCATGGTAAGAATATGGGACTGACTGTTATTAAGTTAAGTTTATTACACAGTTGTGAAGTAAGATTGACATAGCAAGAAGAATTGATATGAGAATTAAATAAGTTTCCTATTTAAATATAGTAAGGGAGGTTGCTACTGTTTAGGGGTAGATCTTCATAATTGATGGAGGGTAAGTTCAGAGTCACTCTCATGTGGTCTGTAGTCTGTATATTTCTGTATTTGATTAGTAATCTGTGCTTTTCTTTTATGAAAGTTATGCACATGTTAACTAGTGTGTGAGTGAAGTGTGCTGTTCCGGGGATAGTATATGTACCAAGAAAAATCTCATATGTTTTGTTAATGGCAAATTGATTTGTATTTACAGGTAATAACATCATTCCCAGTTGATTGTCAGAGTTGAAGTACCAGGTGTACATCATGGTCTTTGTCAGAAGTACCTTTTCCCACAGATGACAAATGTTTGAGGTAGGTATGTTGTGTGATATTAGTATTAGTAGTTGCAGTAACTTGTGCAAAGCATTGCATTTTATGATGAGAGGGGTATTTCCACTCACCAGTGTTATATCTGTATATTTTTGGTTAGGCACAATTGTTGCCTTTGATACTGCTCTTGAGAAGTTGGCATCGTTGGAGCAACGTAGATGTGAACAGATAGTAATGTTCCATAGCTTTTAAAATTCCTATGTGTAGTCAAAAAGAAGTGTCATTTGTCAGTAATTGAGTTTTGCATATCCAAGATTAAATTGTTTTGTTTTGTAATCTTATTGAGAACATGGGTATGCATATAGGAACATTCTCAACAAGAAGTGTCGTATGGCATGTTGTGGATGTAGCATAGGTTGCTCCTTGTTGCTAACGGACTATATTTATAATACCATTTCATTTTCTGAGCCTACTGTTACAGAGTGCAGGTATATTTCAAATGTTAATATGTGTAAATTACATCCACAGGGAATGTAATTCACTTTCATTTCAGCTGATAGTGTAAATACAATTGCAACCAGAAAGCAAGTTTTATGGCCTATAAAGAAAGGAAAAATGTATTTAGAAATATTTATTGGAATACTTACATTGATTGAGTGGCTACTTCACAACATAGTCACCAACATTGTTGAGACATTTTTGAAACAGTGCACCTTCAGTTGCATGCTCATCTCATAGGAGCCAGCCGCCAACATCCAACACCACAACGTTGTTTCTGTTGGCACCTCATCTTCATTGTGGAGATGTATTGCACTAAAAAAGAATTCATGAGATGGTACAGATGACAGCCACTCAGGCCAAATTCACAGCTGTAGTGCAGGTGGTTGAGCTTGTGCCATCCAAACTGATTTGGGAAATTTCATGTGGCATTGGCTCTGATGTGTCCTGAGAATCTTGTGTGCAAGATAAGAATTTTTGTAGCCTTTAATTGTGGCTTTGCCCAGTTATCTAGTGGACTCATTAACTGCTTGTTTTCAATCATTACAAGATGAGGTATGAAATGTTACAGTATAGATGCATCCTGAGTTGAATATTGCTGGTAACGAAACTAGTTTTAAACCATTATTTGTGTTCAGTGCCTAAAGTTACTGAGGACAAGGTTAGTTGATGAGTCGATGTGTAGCTGTTACTTCCATAGGGCGATGAAATTCACATTAACCTCAGCAGAAATTTGAAATACATTTTTATAGTGTCTACACAGAGTATGGGCCTTCTCATTTTTTTGGGTATGTATCTGTTAAGTATTGCCTGCGGTTATCCTTTCTGACTATCACATTATACACTTTCAATTAATAGAAATACCTGGAAAGTGTTGCAAAGTCTCTGTTACATTGTACTCACAGCTTCAGTTTTGATGTTGTTGGTTACCATAAGGAAATCACAGTTATAAATTGTTGATTTGTTAGAATAACAGTTTACTGTGAAAGTGTGTGGTGTGAGGTAGTTTTGAGCTTCTGGAAATAGGTATCTTGTTGGTATCATATATGTTACCAAAAGGTGTGTATTGTATTGTGAAAAGCCTTGGTGTTCTTATAGCTATTGACTTAACACTTTGTGTCTTACTCAACTTTATTGCCAGACATCTAGCTTATGGTATAGTTATATACAAGTGCATATATATACAGGGAGGAGTCTTTGTTCTTGTTATATAGTGTATTAATTTTGTCATTTGGTCAGATATAGAACTTTGTGAATGCACTGAAGGTAATGTACTCCGAATTTTAAGGAAGTGCATAAAATACAGTGCAGACATTAAATGGGGCAACTGAGTACATTTTGAAGCATATTTCAAATATGTTATCAGTATTCCCAACAGTTCTCCCATATTGCACTGGTTTTTGGGACTGTAATTGCTGGTTTATTAACATACTATAAACAGTCTACATTTTATGTTATGTTATCAATTGTAAATCAATTCCTGTGCTTCTTTATGTTTCTGGTGAGATCGTATATGATGACTGCTCAGTTTTAGGAGTCATGATTTTCAATATTATTTTTTTTGTTTTAATGTAGAGTCATATACAGTTAGTTGCTAAGCAATAAGGTAAAAACACAGATATGTGACCGTGAGAAAGAAATTGTCATTCAAATATCTATAGTTTCTTAATAATGTGAACTGTTGTAAAAAAATGATATGCAATACTGTACAAAAACCAAACTCCATTGAAACAGTCTTTGGAGGATCACTGGTATCAACTGACTGCTGTATCATCCTCAGTTTATAATTTTCGGTAAAGGTGAAATGTAGGAGTAAGTGGTGAGCAAACTGCTGCCCCACCAGTTATCAAGTTATGTAACAACAGCATGTAGTTCTAATTGAAGTACCTCCCTTCATTCATCTCAATGGCAGGGTGCAACCCATTGGCCAAGAGCGCTGAACAGATGTGGTCAGTCACCCATCCAAGTAGTGGCCAAGGTCCACAATGCTAAACATTGGTGACCTGGCAAGAACTGGTGTTCCCAATGTGGTAAGGCCATTGGCACACTGTGGCATGCAGTTGAATTCTTACCGCATCTAGCCAGGAGTGAATTCCTTGGGTTTGAAAGTTAGTGGACTGTTGTGTAATCGAGTTTGGCTCTGCATCAAGAATGAGTACCCTTTATATTATTATGTTAGTACTAGAGAATAGCACACCATGTAAAGAAAATACTATTGATGGTGTTTTCAATGGCTGCAAGTATTTTTGTTTGATTTGTATATTGAGAAAAGAAATGTTACTGTCGTAACTACTGCAACTGAATAATTGGCATCCCCACAAGTACAAAGACAGTTCTAAAAGTCATGTACACTGCCTGTTTGCACTGTGGAAAAGCAAAGCATAAGTTACATGTGAAACTAGTGCATCAGATCTTATGCTCATCTCATCTACTTCAACATCAAAATTATATTTGTAATACCAAAGGCCAGTTGGTGGCAGCAGATTTGAAGCGTGTTACCCAATGAATTTTACAAACAGATCTTGTAAGTCCTAAGATTGGACAAATTATTCATGGAAAAGAAAACTGTGAGATTCACAAATCACTTATGATCATTTTATATTTTATTGTCTGCTTCAATTGAAATTATTGTTTGAGAGTTGTGGAAAATGAGCAGCACTAAAAGAAAGTGACTTTATTATCGTTTTGTAACTCCTGAGATCATAACATCCTTCTCTTACACTAATGTCAAATAAGGCATGGTAGGAATATGGGACTGACTGTTATCAAGTTAAGTTTATTACACGGTTGTGAAGTAAGATTGACATAGCAAGAAGAATTGATATGAGAATTAAATCAGTTTCCTATTTAAGTATAGTAATGGAGGTTGCTACTGTTTAGGGGTAGATCTTCATAATTGATGGAGGGTAAGTTCAGAGTCACTCTCATGTAGTCTGTACTCTGTATATTTCTGTATTTGATTAGTAATCTGTTCTTTTCTTTTATGAAAGTTATGCACATGTTAACTAGTGTGTGAGTGAAGTGTGCTGTTCCGGAGATAGTATATGTACCAAGAAAAATCTCATATGTTTTGTTAATGGCACATTGATTTGTATTTACAGGTAATAACATCATTCCCAGTTGATTGTCAGAGTTGAAGTACCAGGTGTACATCATGGTCTTTGTCAGAAGTACCTTTTCCCACAGATGACAAATGTTTGAGGTAGGTATGTTGTGTGATATTAGTATTAGTAGTTGCAGTAACTTGTGCAAAGCATTGCATTTTATGATGTGAGGGGTATTTGCACTCACCAGTGTTATATCTGTATATTTTTGGTTAGGCACAATTGTTGCCTTTGATACTGCTCTTGAGAAGTTGGCATCGTTGGAGCAACGTAGATGTGAACAGATAGTAATGTTCCATAGCTTTTAAAATTCCTATGTGTAGTCAAAAAGAAGTGTCATTTGTCAGTAATTGAGTTTTGCATATCCAAGATTAAATTGTTTTGTTTTGTAATGTTATTGAGAACATGGGTATGCATATAGGAACATTCTCAACAAGAAGTGTCGTATGGCATGTTGTGGATGTAGCATAGGTTGCTCCTTGTTGCTATCGGACTATATTTATAATACCATTTCATTTTCTGAGCCTACTGTTACAGAGTGCAGGAATATTTTAGGTGTTAATATGTGTAAATTACACCCACAGGGAATGTAATTCACTTTCATTTCAGCTGATAGTGTAAATACAAGTTGCAACCAGAAAGCAAGTTTTATGGCCTATAAAGAAAGGAAAAATGTATTTAGAAATATTTATTGGAATACTTACATTGATTGAGTGGCTACTTCACAACATAGTCACCAACATTGTTGAGACATTTTTGAAACAGTGCACCTTCAGTTGCATGCTCATCTCATAGGAGCCAGCCGCCAACATCCAACACCACAACGTTGTTTCTGTTGGCACCTCATCTTCATTGTGGAGATGTATTGCACTAAAAAAGAATTCATGAGATGGTACAGATGACAGCCACTCAGGCCAAATTCACAGCTGTAGTGCAGGTGGTTGAGCTTGTGCCATCCAAACTGATTTGGGAAATTTCATGTGGCATTGGCTCTGCGGTGTCCTGAGAATCTTGTGTGCAAGATAAGAATTTTTGTAGCCTTTAATTGTGGCTTTGCCCAGTTATCTAGTGGACTCATTAACTGCTTGTTTTCATTCATTACAAGATGAGGTATGAAATGTTACAGTATAGATGCATCCTGAGTTGAATATTGCTGGTAATGAACTAGTTTTAAACCATTATTTGTGTTCAGTGCCTAAAGTTACTGAGGACAAGGTTAGTTGATGAGTTGATGTGTAGCTGTTACTTCCATAGGGCGATGAAATTCACATTAACCTCAGCAGAAATTTGAAATACATTTTTATAGTGTCTTCACAGAGTATGGGCCTTCTCATTTTTTTGGGTATGTATCTGTTAAGTATTGCCTGCGGTTATCCTTTCTGACTATCACATTATACACTTTCAATTAATAGAAATACCTTGAAAGTGTTGCAAAGTCTCTGTTACATTGTACTCACAGCTTCAGTTTTGATGTTGTTGGTTACCATAAGGAAATCACAGTTATAAATTGTTGATTTGTTAGAATAACAGTTTACTGTGAAAGTGTGTGGTGTGAGGTAGTTTTGAGCTTCTGGAAATAGGTATCTTGTTGGTATCATATATGTTACCAAAAGGTGTGTATTGTATTGTGAAAAGCCTTGGTGTTCTTATAGCTATTGACTTAACACTTTGTGTCTTACTCAACTTTATTGCCAGACATCTAGCTTATGGTATAGTTATATACAAGTGCATATATATACAGGGAGGAGTCTTTGTTCTTGTTATATAGTGTATTAATTTTGTCATTTGGTCAGATATAGAACTTTGTGAATGCACTGAAGGTAATGTACTCCGAATTTTAAGGAAGTGCATAAAATACAGTGCAGACATTAAATGGGGCAACTGAGTACATTTTGAAGCATATTTCAAATATGTTATCAGTATTCCCAACAGTTCTCCCATATTGCACTGGTTTTTGGGACTGTAATTGTTGGTTTATTAACATACTATAAACAGTCTACATTTTATGTTATGTTATCAATTGTAAATCAATTCCTGTGCTTCTTTATGTTTCTGGTGAGATCTTATATGATGACTGCTCAGTTTTAGGAGTCATGATTTTCAATATTATTTTTTTTGTTTTAATGTAGAGTCATATACAGTTAGTTGCTAAGCAATAAGGTAAAAACACAGATATGTGACTGTGAGAAAGAAATTGTCATTCAAATATCTATAGTTTCTTAATGATGTGACTGTTGTAAAAAATGATATGCAATACTGTACAAAAACCAAACTCCATTGAAACAGTCTTTGGAGGATCACTGGTATCAACTGACTGCTGTATCATCCTCAGTTTATAATTTTCGGTAAAGGTGAAATGTAGGAGTAAGTGGTGAGCAAACTGCTGCCCCACCAGTTATCAAGTTATGTAACAACAGCATGTAGTTCTAATTGAAGTACCTCCCTTCATTCATCTCAATGGCAGGGTGCAACCCATTGGCCAAGAGCGCTGAACAGATGTGGTCAGTCACCCATCCAAGTAGTGGCCAAGGTCCACAATGCTAAACATTGGTGACCTGGCAAGAGCTGGTGTTCCCAATGTGGTAAGGCCATTGGCACACTGTGGCATGCAGTAGAATTCTTACCGCATCTAGCCAGGAGTGAATTCCTTGGGTTTGAAAGTTAGTGGACTGTTGTGTAATCGAGTTTGGCTCTGCATCAAGAATGAGTACCTTTTATATTATTATGTTAGTACTAGAGAATAGCACACCATGTAAAGAAAATACTATTGATGGTGTTTTCAATGGCTGCAAGTATTTTTGTTTGATTTGTATATTGAGAAAAGAAATGTTACTGTCGTAACTACTGCAACTGAATAATTGGCATCCCCACAAGTACAAAGACAGTTCTGAAAGTCATGTACACTGCCTGTTTGCACTGTGGAAAAGCAAAGCATAAGTTACATGTGAAACTAGTGCATCAGATCTTATGCTCATCTCATCTACTTCAACATCAAAATTATATTTGTAATACCAAAGGCCAGTTGGTGGCAGCAGATTTGAAGCGTGTTACCCAATGAATTTTACAAACAGATCTTGTAAGTCCTAAGATTGGACAAATTATTCATGGAAAATAAAACTGTGAGATTCACAAATCACTTATGATCATTTTATATTTTATTGTCTGCTTCAATTGAAATTATTGTTTGAGAGTTGTGGAAAATGAGCAGCACTAAAAGAAAGTGACTTTATTATCGTTTTGTAACTCCTGAGATCATAACATCCTTCTCTTACACTAATGTCAAATAAGGCATGGTAGGAATATGGGACTGACTGTTATTAAGTTAAGTTTATTACACGGTTGTGAAGTAAGATTGACATAGCAAGAAGAATTGATATGAGAATTAAATCAGTTTCCTATTTAAGTATAGTAATGGAGGTTGCTACTGTTTAGGGGTAGATCTTCATAATTGATGGAGGGTAAGTTCAGAGTCATGCTCATGTAGTCTGTACTCTGTATATTTCTGTATTTGATTAGTAATCTGTGCTTTTCTTTTATGAAAGTTATGCACATGTTAACTAGTGTGTGAGTGAAGTGTGCTGTTCCGGAGATAGTATATGTACCAAGAAAAATCTCATATGTTTTGTTAATGGCACATTGATTTGTATTTACAGGTAATAACATCATTCCCAGTTGATTGTCAGAGTTGAAGTACCAGGTGTACATCATGGTCTTTGTCAGAAGTACCTTTTCCCACAGATGACAAATGTTTGAGGTAGGTATGTTGTGTGATATTAGTATTAGTAGTTGCAGTAACTTGTGCAAAGCATTGCATTTTATGATGTGAGGGGTATTTGCACTCACCAGTGTTATATCTGTATATTTTTGGTTAGGCACAATTGTTGCCTTTGATACTGCTCTTGAGAAGTTGGCATCGTTGGAGCAACGTAGATGTGAACAGATAGTAATGTTCCATAGCTTTTAAAATTCCTATGTGTAGTCAAAAAGAAGTGTCATTTGTCAGTAATTGAGTTTTGCATATCCAAGATTAAATTGTTTTGTTTTGTAATGTTATTGAGAACATGGGTATGCATATAGGAACATTCTCAACAAGAAGTGTCGTATGGCATGTTGTGGATGTAGCATAGGTTGCTCCTTGTTGCTAACGGACTATATTTATAATACCATTTCATTTTCTGAGCCTACTGTTACAGAGTGCAGGAATATTTTAGGTGTTAATATGTGTAAATTACACCCACAGGGAATGTAATTCACTTTCATTTCAGCTGATAGTGTAAATACAAGTTGCAACCAGAAAGCAAGTTTTATGACCTATAAAGAAAGGAAAAATGTATTTAGAAATATTTATTGGAATACTTACATTGATTGAGTGGCTACTTCACAACATAGTCACCAACATTGTTGAGACATTTTTGAAACAGTGCACCTTCAGTTGCATGCTCATCTCATAGGAGCCAGCCTCCAACACCACAACGTTGTTTCTGTTGGCACCTCATCTTCATTGTGGAGATGTATTGCACTAAAAAAGAATTCATGAGATGGTACAGATGACAGCCACTCAGGCCAAGTTCACAGCTGTACTGCAGGTGGTTGAGCTTCTGCCATCCAAACTGATTTGGGGAATTTCATGTGGCATTGGCTCTGCGGTGTCCTGAGAATCTTGTGTGCAAGATAAGAATTTTTGTAGCCTTTAATTGTGGCTTTGCCCAGTTATCTAGTGGACTTATTAACTGCTTTTTTCAATCATTACAAGATGTGGTATGAAATGTTACAATATAGATGCATACTGAGTTGAATATTGCTAGTAATGAACTAGTTTTAAACCATTATTTGTGTTCAGTGCCTAAAGTTACTGAGGACAAGGTTAGTTGATGAGTCGATGTGTAGCTGTTACTTCCATAGGGCGATGAAATTCACATTAACCTCAGCAGAAATTTGAAATACATTTTTATAGTGTCTTCACAGAGTATGGGCCTTCTCATTTTTTTGGGTATGTATCTGTTAAGTATTGCCTGCAGTTATCCTTTCTGACTATCACATTATACACTTTCAATTAATAGAAATACCTTGAAAGTGTTGCAAAGTCTCTGTTACATTGTACTCACAGCTTCAGTTTTGATGTTGTTGGTTACCATAAGGAAATCACAGTTATAAATTGTTGATTTGTTAGAATAACAGTTTACTGTGAAAGTGTGTGGTGTGAGGTAGTTTTGAGCTTCTGGAAATAGGTTTCTTGTTGGTATCATATATGTTACCAAAAGGTGTGTATTGTATTGTGAAAAGCCTTGGTGTTCTTATAGCTATTGACTTAACACTTTGTGTCTTACTCAACTTTATTGCCAGACATCTAGCTTATGGTATAGTTATATAAAAGTGCATATATATATACAGGGAGGAGTCTTTGTTCTTGTTATATAGTGTATTAATTTTGTCATTTGGTCAGATATACAACTTTGTGAATGCACTGAAGGTAATGTACTCCGAATTTTAAGGAAGTGCATGAAACACAGTGCAGACATTAAATGGGGCAACTGAGTACATTTTGAAGCATATTTCAAATATGTTATCAGTATTCCCAACAGTTCTGCCATATAGCACTGGTTTTTGGGACTGTAATTGTTGGTTTATGAACATACTATAAACAGTCTACATTTTATGCTATGTTATCAATTGTAAATCAATTTCTGTGCTTGTTTATGTTTTTGGTGAGATCTTATATGATGACTGCTCAGTTTTAGGAGTCATGATTTTCAATATTAATTTTTTTGTTTTAATGTAGAGTCATATACAGTTAGTTGCTAAGCAATAAGGTAAAAACACAGATATGTGACTGTGAGCAAGAAATTGTCATTCAAATATCTATAGTTTCTTAATGATGTGACTGTTGTAAAAAATGATATGCAATAATGTACAAAAACCAAACTCCATTGAAACAGTCTTTGGAGGATCACTGGTATCAACTGACTGCTGTATCATCCTCAGTTTATAATTTTCGGTAAAGGTGAAATGTAGGAGTAAGTGGTGAGCAAACTGCTGCCCCACCAGTTATCAAGTTATGTAACAACAGCATGTAGTTCTAATTGAAGTACCTCCCTTCATTCATCTCAATGGCAGGGTGCAACCCATTGGCCAAGAGCGCTGAACAGATGTGGTCAGTCACCCATCCAAGTAGTGGCCAAGGTCCACAATGCTAAACATTGGTGACCTGGCAAGAACTGGTGTTCCCAATGTGGTAAGGCCATTGGCACACTGTGGCATGCAGTTGAATTCTTACCGCATCAAGCCAGGAGTGAATTCCTTGGGTTTGAAAGTTAGTGGACTGTTGTGTAATCGAGTTTGGCTCTGCATCAAGAATGAGTACCTTTTATTTTATTATGTTAGTACTAGAGAATAGCACACCATGTAAAGAAAATACTATTGATGGTGTTTTCAATGGCTGCAAGTATTTTTGTTTGATTTGTATATTGAGAAAAGAAATGTTACTGTCGTAACTACTGCAACTGAATAATTGGCATCCCCACAAGTACAAAGACAGTTCTGAAAGTCATGTACACTGCCTGTTTGCACTGTGGAAAAGCAAAGCATAAGTTACATGTGAAACTAGTGCATCAGATCTTATGCTCATCTCATCTACTTCAACATCAAAATTATATTTGTAATACCAAAGGCCAGTTGGTGGCAGCAGATTTGAAGCGTGTTACCCAATGAATTTTACAAACAGATCTTGTAAGTCCTAAGATTGGACAAATTATTCATGGAAAAGAAAACTGTGAGATTCACAAATCACTTATGATCATTTTATATTTTATTGTCTGCTTCAATTGAAATTATTGTTTGAGAGTTGTGGAAAATGAGCAGCACTAAAAGAAAGTGACTTTATTATCGTTTTGTAACTCCTGAGATCATAACATCCTTCTCTTACACTAATGTCAAATAAGGCATGGTAGGAATATGGGACTGACTGTTATTAAGTTAAGTTTATTACACGGTTGTGAAGTAAGATTGACATAGCAAGAAGAATTGATATGAGAATTAAATCAGTTTCCTATTTAAGTATAGTAATGGAGGTTGCTACTGTTTAGGGGTAGATCTTCATAATTGATGGAGGGTAAGTTCAGAGTCATGCTCATGTAGTCTGTACTCTGTATATTTCTGTATTTGATTAGTAATCTGTGCTTTTCTTTTATGAAAGTTATGCACATGTTAACTAGTGTGTGAGTGAAGTGTGCTGTTCCGGAGATAGTATATGTACCAAGAAAAATCTCATATGTTTTGTTAATGGCACATTGATTTGTATTTACAGGTAATAACATCATTCCCAGTTGATTGTCAGAGTTGAAGTACCAGGTGTACATCATGGTCTTTGTCAGAAGTACCTTTTACCACAGATGATAAATGTTTGAGGTAGGTATGTTGTGTGATATTAGTATTAGTAGTTGCAGTAACTTGTGCAAAGCATTGCATTTTATGATGTGAGGGGTATTTGCACTCACCAGTGTTATATCTGTATATTTTTGGTTAGGCACAATTGTTGCCTTTGATACTGCTCTTGAGAAGTTGGCATCGTTGGAGCAACGTAGATGTGAACAGATAGTAATGTTCCATAGCTTTTAAAATTCCTATGTGTAGTCAAAAAGAAGTGTCATTTGTCGGTAATTGAGTTTTGCATATCCAAGATTAAATTGTTTTGTTTTGTAATCTTATTGAGAACATGGGTATGCATATAGGAACATTCTCAACAAGAAGTGTCGTATGGCATGTTGTGGATGTAGCATAGGTTGCTCCTTGTTGCTAACGGACTATATTTATAATACCATTTCATTTTCTGAGCCTACTGTTACAGAGTGCAGGAATATTTTAGGTATTAATATGTGTAAATTACACCCACAGGGAATGTAATTCACTTTCATTTCAGCTGATAGTGTAAATACAAGTTGCAACCAGAAAGCAAGTTTTATGGCCTATAAAGAAAGGAAAAATATATTTAGAAATATTTATTGGAATACTTACATTGATTGAGTGGCTACTTCACAACATAGTCACCAACATTGTTGAGACATTTTTGAAACAGTGCACCTTCAGTTGCATGCTCATCTCATAGGAGCCAGCCGCCAACATCCAACACCACAACGTTGTTTCTGTTGGCACCTCATCTTCATTGTGGAGATGTATTGCACTAAAAAAGAATTCATGAGATGGTACAGATGACAGCCACTCAGGCCAAGTTCACAGCTGTAGTGCAGGTGGTTGAGCTTCTGCCATCCAAACTGATTTGGGGAATTTCATGTGGCATTGACTCTGCGGTGTCCTGAGAATCTTGTGTGCAAGATAAGAATTTTTGTAGCCTTTAATTGTGGCTTTGCCCAGTTATCTAGTGGACTTATTAAGTGCTTGTATTCAATCATTACAAGATGAGGTATGAAATGTTACAATATAGATGCATCCTGAGTTGAATATTGCTAGTAATGAACTAGTTTTAAACCATTATTTGTGTTCAGTGCCTAAAGTTACTGAGGACAAGGTTAGTTGATGAGTCGATGTGTAGCTGTTACTTCCATAGGGCGATGAAATTCACATTAACCTCAGCAGAAATTTGAAATACATTTTTATAGTGTCTTCACAGAGTATGGGCCTTCTCATTTTTTTGGGTATGTATCTGTTAAGTATTGCCTGCAGTTATCCTTTCTGACTATCACATTATACACTTTCAATTAATAGAAATACCTTGAAAGTGTTGCAAAGTCTCTGTTACATTGTACTCACAGCTTCAGTTTTGATGTTGTTGGTTACCATAAGGAAATCACAGTTATAAATTGTTGATTTGTTAGAATAACAGTTTACTGTGAAAGTGTGTGGTGTGAGGTAGTTTTGAGCTTCTGGAAATAGGTTTCTTGTTGGTATCATATATGTTACCAAAAGGTGTGTATTGTATTGTGAAAAGCCTTGGTGTTCTTATAGCTATTGACTTAACACTTTGTGTCTTACTCAACTTTATTGCCAGACATCTAGCTTATGGTATAGTTATATACAAGTGCATATATATATACAGGGAGGAGTCTTTGTTCTTGTTATATAGTGTATTAATTTTGTCATTTGGTCAGATATACAACTTTGTGAATGCACTGAAGGTAATGTACTCCGAATTTTAAGGAAGTGCATGAAACACAGTGCAGACATTAAATGGGGCAACTGAGTACATTTTGAAGCATATTTCAAATATGTTATCAGTATTCCCAACAGTTCTGCCATATAGCACTGGTTTTTGGGACTGTAATTGTTGGTTTATGAACATACTATAAACAGTCTACATTTTATGTTATGTTATCAATTGTAAATCAATTTCTGTGCTTGTTTATGTTTTTGGTGAGATCTTATATGATGACTGCTCAGTTTTAGGAGTCATGATTTTCAATATTAATTTTTTTGTTTTAATGTAGAGTCATATACAGTTAGTTGCTAAGCAATAAGGTAAAAACACAGATATGTGACTGTGAGCAAGAAATTGTCATTCAAATATCTATAGTTTCTTAATGATGTGACTGTTGTAAAAAATGATATGCAATAATGTACAAAAACCAAACTCCATTGAAACAGTCTTTGGAGGATCACTGGTATCAACTGACTGCTGTACAATCCTCAGTTTATAATTTTCGGTAAAGGTGAAATGTAGGAGTAAGTGGTGAGCAAACTGCTGCCCCACCAGTTATCAAGTTATGTAACAACAGCATGTAGTTATAATTGAAGTACCTCCCTTCATTCATCTCAATGGCAGGGTGCAACCCATTGGCCAAGAGCGCTGAACAGATGTGGTCAGTCACCCATCCAACATTGGTGACCTGGCAAGAACTGGTGTTCCCAATGTGGTAAGGCCATTGGCACACTGTGGCATGCAGTTGAATTCTTACCGCATCAAGCCAGGAGTGAATTCCTTGGGTTTGAAAGTTAGTGGACTGTTGTGTAATCGAGTTTGGCTCTGCATCAAGAATGAGTACCTTTTATTTTATTATGTTAGTACTAGAGAATAGCACACCATGTAAAGAAAATACTATTGATGGTGTTTTCAATGGCTGCAAGTATTTTTGTTTGATTTGTATATTGAGAAAAGAAATGTTACTGTCGTAACTACTGCAACTGAATAATTGGCATCCCCACAAGTACAAAGACAGTTCTGAAAGTCATGTACACTGCCTGTTTGCACTGTGGAAAAGCAAAGCATAAGTTACATGTGAAACTAGTGCATCAGATCTTATGCTCATCTCATCTACTTCAACATCAAAATTATATTTGTAATACCAAAGGCCAGTTGGTGGCAGCAGATTTGAAGCGTGTTACCCAATGAATTTTACAAACAGATCTTGTAAGTCCTAAGATTGGACAAATTATTCATGGTAAAGAAAACTGTGAGATTCACAAATCACTTATGATCATTTTATATTTTATTGTCTGCTTCAATTGAAATTATTGTTTGAGAGTTGTGGAAAATGAGCAGCACTAAAAGAAAGTGACTTTATTATCACTTTGTAACTCCTGAGATCATAACATCCTTCTCTTACACTAATGTCAAATAAGGCATGGTAGGAATATGGGACTGACTGTTATTAAGTTAAGTTTATTACACGGTTGTGAAGTAAGATTGACATAGCAAGAAGAATTGATATGAGAATTAAATAAGTTTCCTATTTAAATATAGTAATGGAGGTTGCTACTGTTTAGGGGTAGATCTTCATAATTGATGGAGGGTAAGTTCAGAGTCACTCTCATGTGGTCTGTACTCTGAATATTTCTGTATTTGATTAGTAATCTGTGCTTTTCTTTTATGAAAGTTATGCACATGTTAACTAGTGTGTGAGTGAAGTGTGCTGTTCCGGGGATAGTATATGTACCAAGAAAAATCTCATATGTTTTGTTAATGGCACATTGATTTGTATTTACAGGTAATAACATCATTCCCAGTTGATTGTCAGAGTTGAAGTACCAGGTGTACATCATGGTCTTTGTCAGAAGTACCTTTTCCCACAGATGACAAATGTTTGAGGTAGGTATGTTGTGTGATATTAGTATTAGTAGTTGCAGTAACTTGTGCAAAGCATTGCATTTTATGATGTGAGGGGTATTTGCACTCACCAGTGTTATATCTGTATGTTTTTGGTTAGTCACAATTGTTGCCTTTGATACTGCTCTTGAGAAGTTGGCATCGTTGGAGCAACGTAGATGTGAACAGATAGTAATGTTCCATAGCTTTTAAAATTCCTATGTGTAGTCAAAAAGAAGTGTCATTTGTCAGTAATTGAGTTTTGCATATCCAAGATTAAATTGTTTAGTTTTGTAATCTTATTGAGAACATGGGTATGCATATAGGAACATTCTCAACAAGAAGTGTCGTATGGCATGTTGTGGATGTAGCATAGGTTGCTCCTTGTTGCTAACGGACTATATTTATAATACCATTTCATTATCTGAGCCTACTGTTACAGAGGGCAGGAATATTTTAGGTGTTAATATGTGTAAATTACACCCACAGGGAATGTAATTCACTTTCATTTCAGCTGATAGTGTAAATACAAGTTGCAACCAGAAAGCAAGTTTTATGGCCTATAAAGAAAGGAAAAATGTATTTAGAAATATTTATTGGAATACTTACATTGATTGAGAGGCTACTTCACAACATAGTCACCAACATTGTTGAGACATTTTTGAAACAGTGCACCTTCAGTTGCATGCTCATCTCATAGGAGCCAGCCGCCAACATCCAACACCACAACGTTGTTCCTGTTGGCACGTCATCTTCACTGTGGAGATGTATTGCACTAAAAAACAATTCATGAGATGGTACAGATGACAGCCACTCAGGCCAAGTTCACAGCTGTACTGCAGGTGGTTGAGCTTCTGCCATCCAAACTGATTTGGGGAATTTCATGTGGCATTGGCTCTGCGGTGTCCTGAGAATCTTGTGTGCAAGATATGAATTTTTGTAGCCTTTAATTGTGGCTTTGCCCAGTTATCTAGTGGACTTATTAACTGCTTGTTTTCAATCATTACAAGATGAGGTATGAAATGTTACAATATAGATGCATACTGAGTTGAATATTGCTAGTAATGAACTAGTTTTAAACCATTATTTGTGTTCAGTGCCTAAAGTTACTGAGGACAAGGTTAGTTGATGAGTCGATGTGTAGCTGTTACTTCCATAGGGCGGTGAAATTCACATTAACCTCAGCAGAAATTTGAAATACATTTTTATAGTGTCTACATAGAGTACGGGCCTTCTAATTTTTTTGGGTATGTATCTGTTAAGTATTGCCTGCAGTTATCCTTTCTGACTATCACATTATACACTTTCAATTAATAGAAATACCTTCAAAGTGTTGCGAAGTCTCTGTTACATTGTACTCACAGCTTCAGTTTTGATGTTGTTGGTTACCATAAGGAAATCACAGTTATAAATTGTTGATTTGTTAGAATAACAGTTTACTGTGAAAGTGTGTGGTGTGAGGTAGTTTTGAGCTTCTGGAAATAGGTTTCTTGTTGGTATCATATATGTTACCAAAAGGTGTGTATTGTATTGTGAAAAGCCTTGGTGTTCTTATAGCTATTGACTTAACACTTTGTGTCTTACTCAACTTTATTGCCAGACATCTAGCTTATGGTATAGTTATATACAAGTGCATATATATATACAGGGAGGAGTCTTTGTTCTTGTTATATAGTGTATTAATTTTGTCATTTGGTCAGATATACAACTTTGTGAATGCACTGAAGGTAATGTACTCCGAATTTTAAGGAAGTGCATGAAACACAGTGCAGACATTAAATGGGGCAACTGAGTACATTTTGAAGCATATTTCAAATATGTTATCAGTATTCCCAACAGTTCTGCCATATAGCACTGGTTTTTGGGACTGTAATTGTTGGTTTATGAACATACTATAAACAGTCTACATTTTATGTTATGTTATCAATTGTAAATCAATTCCTGTGCTTGTTTATGTTTTTGGTGAGATTGTATATGATGACAGCTCAGTTTTAGGAGTCATGATTTTCAATATTAATTTTTTTGTTTTAATGTAGAGTCATATACAGTTAGTTGCTAAGCAATAAGGTAAAAACACAGATATGTGACTGTGAGCAAGAAATTGTCATTCAAATATCTATAGTTTCTTAATGATGTGAACTGTTGTAAAAAATGATATGCAATAATGTACAAAAACCAAACTCCATTGAAACAGTCTTTGGAGGATCACTGGTATCAACTGACTGCTGTATCATCCTCAGTTTATAATTTTCGGTAAAGGTGAAATGTAGGAGTAAGTGGTGAGCAAACTGCTGCCCCACCAGTTATCAAGTTATGAAACCACAGCATGTAGTTCTAATTGAAGTACCTCCCTTCATTCATCTCAATGGCAGGGTGCAACCCATTGGCCAAGAGCGCTGAACAGATGTGGTCAGTCACCCATCCAAGTAGTGGCCAAGGTCCACAATGCTAAACATTGGTGACCTGGCAAGAACTGGTGTTCCCAATGTGGTAAGGCCATTGGCACACTGTGGCATGCAGTTGAATTCTTACCACTTCTAGCCAGGAGTGAATTCCTTGGGTTTGAAAGTTAGTGGACTGTTGTGTAATCAAGTTTGGCTCTGCATCAAGAATGAGTACCTTTTATTTTATTATGTTAGTACTAGAGAATAGCACACCACGTAAAGAAAATACTATTGATGGTGTATTCAATGGCTGCAAGTATTTTTGTTTGATTTGTATATTGAGAAAAGAAATGCTGCTGTCGTAACTACTGCAACTGAATAATTGGCATTCCCACAAGTACAAAGACAGTTCTGAAAGTCATGTACACTGCCTGTTTGCACTGTGGAAAAGTAAAGCATAAGTTACATGTGAAACTAGTGCATCAGATCTTATGCTCATCTCATCTACTTCAACATCAAAATTATATTTGTAATACCAAAGGCCAGCAGATTTGAAGCATGTTACCCAATGAATTTTACAAACATATCTTGTAAGTCCTAAGATTGGACAAATTAGTCATGGAAAAGAAAACTGTGAGATTCACAAATCACTTATGATCATTTTATATTTTATTGTCTGTTTCAATCGAAATTATTGTTTGAGAGTTGTGGAAAATGAGCAGCACTAAAAGAAAGTGACTTTATTATCGCTTTGTAACTCCTGAGATCATAACATCCTTCTCTTACACTAATGTTGAATAAGGCATGGTAGGAATATGGGACTGACTGTTATTAAGTTAAGTTTATTACACGGTTGCGAAGTAAGATTGACATAGCAAGAAGAATTGATATGAGAATTAAATAAGTTTCCTATTTAAATATAGTAATGGAGGTTGCTACTGTTTAGGGGTAGATCTTCATAATTGATGGAGGGTAAGTTCAGAGTCACTCTCATGTAGTCTGTACTCTGTATATTTCTGTATCTGATTAGTAATCTGTGCTTTTCTTTTATGAATGTTATGCACATGTTAACTAGTGTGTGAGTGAAGTGTGCTGTTCCGGGGATAGTATATGTACCAAGACAAATCTCATATGTTTTGTTAATGGCACATTGATTTGTATTTTCAGATAATAACATCATTCCCAGTTGATTGTCAGAGTTGAAGTACCAGGTGTACATCATGGTCTTTGTCAGAAGTACCTTTTCCCACAGATGACAAATGTTTGAGGTAGGTATGTTGTGTGATATTAGTATTAGTAGTTGCTGTAACTTGTGCAGAGCATTGCATATTATGATGTGAGGGGTATTTGCACTCACCAGTGTTATATCTGTATATTTTTGGTTAGGCACAATTGTTGCCTTTGATACTGCTCTTGAGAAGTTGGCATCGTTGGAGCAACGTAGATGTGAACAGATAGTAATGTTCCATAGCTTTTAAAATTCCTATGTGTAGTCAAAAAGAAGTGTCATTTGTCAGTAATTGAGTTTTGCATATCCAAGATTAAATTGTTTAGTTTTGTAATCTTATTGAGAACATGGGTATGCATATAGGAACATTCTCAACAAGAAGTGTCGTATGGCATGTTGTGGATGTAGCATAGGTTGCTCCTTGTTGCTAACGGACTATATTTATAATACCATTTCATTTTCTGAGCCTACTGTTACAGAGTGCAGGAATATTTTAGGTATTAATATGTGTAAATTACACCCACAGGGAATGTAATTCACTTTCATTTCAGCTGATAGTGTAAATACAAGTTGCAACCAGAAAGCAAGTTTTATGGCCTATAAAGAAAGGAAAAATGTATTTAGAAATATTTATTGGAATACTTACATTGATTGAGTGGCTACTTCACAACATAGTCACCAACATTGTTGAGACATTTTTGAAACAGTGCACCTTCAGTTGCATGCTCATCTCATAGGAGCCAGCCGCCAACATCCAACACCACAACGTTGTTTCTGTTGGCACCTCATCTTCATTGTGGAGATGTATTGCACTAAAAAAGAATTCATGAGATGGTACAGATGACAGCCACTCAGGCCAAGTTCACAGCTGTAGTGCAGGTGGTTGAGCTTCTGCCATCCAAACTGATTTGGGGAATTTCATGTGGCATTGGCTCTGCGGTGTCCTGAGAATCTTGTGTGCAAGATAAGAATTTTTGTAGCCTTTAATTGTGGCTTTGCCCAGTTATCTAGTGGACTCATTATCTGCTTGTTTTCAATCATTACAAGATGAGGTATGAAATGTTACAATATAGATGCATCCTGAGTTGAATATTGCCGGTAATGAACTAGTTTTAAACCATTATTTGTGTTCAGTGCCTAAAGTTACTGAGGAAAACGTTAGTTGATGAGTCGATGTGTAGCTGTTACTTCCATAGGACGATGAAATTCACATTAACCTCAGCAGAAATTTGAAATACATTTTTATAGTGTCTACATAGAGTACGGGCCTTCTAATTTTTTTGGGTATGTATCTGTTAAGTATTGCCTGCAGTTATCCTTTCTGACTATCACATTATACACTTTCAATTAATAGAAATACCTGGAAAGTGTTGCGAAGTCTCTGTTACATTGTACTCACAGCTTCAGTTTTGATGTTGTTGGTTACCATAAGGAAATCACAGTTATAAATTGTTGATTTGTTAGAATAACAGTTTACTGTGAAAGTGTGTGGTGTGAGGTAGTTTTGAGCTTCTGGAAATAGGTTTCTTGTTGGTATCATGTATGTTACCAAAAGGTTTGTATTGTATTGTGAAAAGCCTTGGTGTTCTTATAGCTATTGACTTAACACTTTGTGTCTTACTCAACTTTATTGCCAGACATCTAGCTTATGGTATAGTTATATACAAGTGCATATATATATACAGGGAGGAGTCTTTGTTCTTGTTATATAGTGTATTAATTTTGTCATTTGGTCAGATATACAACTTTGTGAATGCACTGAAGGTAATGTACTCCGAATTTTAAGGAAGTGCATGAAACACAGTGCAGACATTAAATGGGGCAACTGAGTACATTTTGAAGCATATTTCAAATATGTTATCAGTATTCCCAACAGTTCTGCCATATAGCACTGGTTTTTGGGACTGTAATTGTTGGTTTATGAACATACTATAAACAGTCTACATTTTATGTTATGTTATCAATTGTAAATCAATTTCTGTGCTTGTTTATGTTTTTGGTGAGATCTTATATGATGACTGCTCAGTTTTAGGAGTCATGATTTTCAATATTAATTTTTTTGTTTTAATGTAGAGTCATATACAGTTAGTTGCTAAGCAATAAGGTAAAAACACAGATATGTGACTGTGAGCAAGAAATTGTCATTCAAATATCTATAGTTTCTTAATGATGTGACTGTTGTAAAAAATGATATGCAATAATGTACAAAAACCAAACTCCATTGAAACAGTCTTTGGAGGATCACTGGTATCAACTGACTGCTGTATCATCCTCAGTTTATAATTTTCGGTAAAGGTGAAATGTAGGAGTAAGTGGTGAGCAAACTGCTGCCCCACCAGTTATCAAGTTATGTAACAACAGCATGTAGTTATAATTGAAGTACCTCCCTTCATTCATCTCAATGGCAGGGTGCAACCCATTGGCCAAGAGCGCTGAACAGATGTGGTCAGTCACCCATCCAAGTAGTGGCCAAGGTCCACAATGCTAAACATTGGTGACCTGGCAAGAACTGGTGTTCCCAATGTGGTAAGGCCATTGGCACACTGTGGCATGCAGTTGAATTCTTACCGCATCAAGCCAGGAGTGAATTCCTTGGGTTTGAAAGTTAGTGGACTGTTGTGTAATCGAGTTTGGCTCTGCATCAAGAATGAGTACCTTTTATTTTATTATGTTAGTACTAGAGAATAGCACACCATGTAAAGAAAATACTATTGATGGTGTTTTCAATGGCTGCAAGTATTTTTGTTTGATTTGTATATTGAGAAAAGAAATGTTACTGTCGTAACTACTGCAACTGAATAATTGGCATCCCCACAAGTACAAAGACAGTTCTGAAAGTCATGTACACTGCCTGTTTGCACTGTGGAAAAGCAAAGCATAAGTTACATGTGAAACTAGTGCATCAGATCTTATGCTCATCTCATCTACTTCAACATCAAAATTATATTTGTAATACCAAAGGCCAGTTGGTGGCAGCAGATTTGAAGCGTGTTACCCAATGAATTTTACAAACAGATCTTGTAAGTCCTAAGATTGGACAAATTATTCATGGAAAAGAAAACTGTGAGATTCACAAATCACTTATGATCATTTTATATTTTATTGTCTGCTTCAATTGAAATTATTGTTTGAGAGTTGTGGAAAATGAGCAGCACTAAAAGAAAGTGACTTTATTATCACTTTGTAACTCCTGAGATCATAACATCCTTCTCTTACACTAATGTCAAATAAGGCATGGTAGGAATATGGGACTGACTGTTATTAAGTTAAGTTTATTACACGGTTGTGAAGTAAGATTGACATAGCAAGAAGAATTGATATGAGAATTAAATAAGTTTCCTATTTAAATATAGTAATGGAGGTTGCTACTGTTTAGGGGTAGATCTTCATAATTGATGGAGGGTAAGTTCAGAGTCGCTCTCATGTGGTCTGTACTCTGAATATTTCTGTATTTGATTAGTAATCTGTGCTTTTCTTTTATGAAAGTTATGCACATGTTAACTAGTGTGTGAGTGAAGTGTGCTGTTCCGGGGATAGTATATGTACCAAGAAAAATCTCATATGTTTTGTTAATGGCACATTGATTTGTATTTACAGGTAATAACATCATTCCCAGTTGATTGTCAGAGTTGAAGTACCAGGTGTACATCATGGTCTTTGTCAGAAGTACCTTTTCCCACAGATGACAAATGTTTGAGGTAGGTATGTTGTGTGATATTAGTATTAGTAGTTGCAGTAACTTGTGCAAAGCATTGCATTTTATGATGTGAGGGGTATTTGCACTCACCAGTGTTATATCTGTATGTTTTTGGTTAGTCACAATTGTTGCCTTTGATACTGCTCTTGAGAAGTTGGCATCGTTGGAGCAACGTAGATGTGAACAGATAGTAATGTTCCATAGCTTTTAAAATTCCTATGTGTAGTCAAAAAGAAGTGTCATTTGTCAGTAATTGAGTTTTGCATATCCAAGATTAAATTGTTTTGTTTTGTAATCTTATTGAGAACATGGGTATGCATATAGGAACATTCTCAACAAGAAGTGTCGTATGGCATGTTGTGGATGTAGCATAGGTTGCTCCTTGTTGCTAACGGACTATATTTATAATACCATTTCATTATCTGAGCCTACTGTTACAGAGGGCAGGAATATTTTAGGTGTTAATATGTGTAAATTACACCCACAGGGAATGTAATTCACTTTCATTTCAGCTGATAGTGTAAATACAAGTTGCAACAAGAAAGCAAGTTTTATGGCCTATAAAGAAAGGAAAAATGTATTTAGAAATATTTATTGGAATACTTACATTGATTGAGTGGCTACTTCACAACATAGTCACCAACATTGTTGAGACATTTTTGAAACAGTGCACCTTCAGTTGCATGCTCATCTCATAGGAGCCAGCCGCCAACATCCAACACCACAACGTTGTTCCTGTTGGCACGTCATCTTCACTGTGGAGATGTATTGCACTAAAAAACAATTCATGAGATGGTACAGATGACAGCCACTCAGGCCAAGTTCACAGCTGTACTGCAGGTGGTTGAGCTTCTGCCATCCAAACTGATTTGGGGAATTTCATGTGGCATTGGCTCTGCGGTGTCCTGAGAATCTTGTGTGCAAGATATGAATTTTTGTAGCCTTTAATTGTGGCTTTGCCCAGTTATCTAGTGGACTTATTAACTGCTTGTTTTCAATCATTACAAGATGAGGTATGAAATGTTACAATATAGATGCATACTGAGTTGAATATTGCTAGTAATGAACTAGTTTTAAACCATTATTTGTGTTCAGTGCCTAAAGTTACTGAGGACAAGGTTAGTTGATGAGTCGATGTGTAGCTGTTACTTCCATAGGGCGATGAAATTCACATTAACCTCAGCAGAAATTTGAAATACATTTTTATAGTGTCTACATAGAGTACGGGCCTTCTAATTTTTTTGGGTATGTATCTGTTAAGTATTGCCTGCAGTTATCCTTTCTGACTATCACATTATACACTTTCAATTAATAGAAATACCTGGAAAGTGTTGCGAAGTCTCTGTTACATTGTACTCACAGCTTCAGTTTTGATGTTGTTGGTTACCATAAGGAAATCACAGTTATAAATTGTTGATTTGTTAGAATAACAGTTTACTGTGAAAGTGTGTGGTGTGAGGTAGTTTTGAGCTTCTGGAAATAGGTTTCTTGTTGGTATCATATATGTTACCAAAAGGTGTGTATTGTATTGTGAAAAGCCTTGGTGTTCTTATAGCTATTGACTTAACACTTTGTGTCTTACTCAACTTTATTGCCAGACATCTAGCTTATGGTATAGTTATATACAAGTGCATATATATATACAGGGAGGAGTCTTTGTTCTTGTTATATAGTGTATTAATTTTGTCATTTGGTCAGATATACAACTTTGTGAATGCACTGAAGGTAATGTACTCCGAATTTTAAGGAAGTGCATGAAACACAGTGCAGACATTAAATGGGGCAACTGAGTACATTTTGAAGCATATTTCAAATATGTTATCAGTATTCCCAACAGTTCTGCCATATAGCACTGGTTTTTGGGACTGTAATTGTTGGTTTATGAACATACTATAAACAGTCTACATTTTATGTTATGTTATCAATTGTAAATCAATTCCTGTGCTTGTTTATGTTTTTGGTGAGATTGTATATGATGACAGCTCAGTTTTAGGAGTCATGATTTTCAATATTAATTTTTTTGTTTTAATGTAGAGTCATATACAGTTAGTTGCTAAGCAATAAGGTAAAAACACAGATATGTGACTGTGAGCAAGAAATTGTCATTCAAATATCTATAGTTTCTTAATGATGTGAACTGTTGTAAAAAATGATATGCAATAATGTACAAAAACCAAACTCCATTGAAACAGTCTTTGGAGGATCACTGGTATCAACTGACTGCTGTATCATCCTCAGTTTATAATTTTCGGTAAAGGTGAAATGTAGGAGTAAGTGGTGAGCAAACTGCTGCCCCACCAGTTATCAAGTTATGAAACCACAGCATGTAGTTCTAATTGAAGTACCTCCCTTCATTCATCTCAATGGCAGGGTGCAACCAATTGGCCAAGAGCGCTGAACAGATGTGGTCAGTCACCCATCCAAGTAGTGGCCAAGGTCCACAATGCTAAACATTGGTGACCTGGCAAGAACTGGTGTTCCCAATGTGGTAAGGCCATTGGCACACTGTGGCATGCAGTTGAATTCTTACCACTTCTAGCCAGGAGTGAATTCCTTGGGTTTGAAAGTTAGTGGACTGTTTTGTAATCAAGTTTGGCTCTGCATCAAGAATGAGTACCTTTTATTTTATTATGTTAGTACTAGAGAATAGCACACCACGTAAAGAAAATACTATTGATGGTGTATTCAATGGCTGCAAGTATTTTTGTTTGATTTGTATATTGAGAAAAGAAATGCTGCTGTCGTAACTACTGCAACTGAATAATTGGCATTCCCACAAGTACAAAGACAGTTCTGAAAGTCATGTACACTGCCTGTTTGCACTGTGGAAAAGTAAAGCATAAGTTACATGTGAAACTAGTGCATCAGATCTTATGCTCATCTCATCTACTTCAACATCAAAATTATATTTGTAATACCAAAGGCCAGCAGATTTGAAGCATGTTACCCAATGAATTTTACAAACATATCTTGTAAGTCCTAAGATTGGACAAATTAGTCATGGAAAAGAAAACTGTGAGATTCACAAATCACTTATGATCATTTTATATTTTATTGTCTGTTTCAATCGAAATTATTGTTTGAGAGTTGTGGAAAATGAGCAGCACTAAAAGAAAGTGACTTTATTATCGCTTTGTAACTCCTGAGATCATAACATCCTTCTCTTACACTAATGTTGAATAAGGCATGGTAGGAATATGGGACTGACTGTTATTAAGTTAAGTTTATTACACGGTTGCGAAGTAAGATTGACATAGCAAGAAGAATTGATATGAGAATTAAATAAGTTTCCTATTTAAATATAGTAATGGAGGTTGCTACTGTTTAGGGGTAGATCTTCATAATTGATGGAGGGTAAGTTCAGAGTCACTCTCATGTAGTCTGTACTCTGTATATTTCTGTATTTGATTAGTAATCTGTGCTTTTCTTTTATGAATGTTATGCACATGTTAACTAGTGTGTGAGTGAAGTGTGCTGTTCCGGGGATAGTATATGTACCAAGAAAAATCTCATATGTTTTGTTAATGGCACATTGATTTGTATTTACAGGTAATAACATCATTCCCAGTTGATTGTCAGAGTTGAAGTACCAGGTGTACATCATGGTCTTTGTCAGAAGTACCTTTTCCCACAGATGACAAATGTTTGAGGTAGATATGTTGTGTGATATTAGTATTAGTAGTTGCTGTAACTTGTGCAGAGCATTGCATATTATGATGTGAGGGGTATTTGCACTCACCAGTGTTATATCTGTATATTTTTGGTTAGGCACAATTGTTGCCTTTGATACTGCTCTTGAGAAGTTGGCATCATTGGAGCAACGTAGATGTGAACAGATAGTAATGTTCCATAGCTTTTAAAATTCCTATGTGTAGTCAAAAAGAAGTGTCATTTGTCAGTAATTGAGTTTTGCATATCCAAGATTAAATTGTTTTGTTTTGTAATCTTATTGAGAACATGGGTATGCATATAGGAACATTCTCAACAAGAAGTGTCGTATGGCATGTTGTGGATGTAGCATAGGTTGCTCCTTGTTGCTAACGGACTATATTTATAATACCATTTCATGTTCTGAGCCTACTGTTACAGAGTGCAGGAATATTTTAGGTATTAATATGTGTAAATTACACCCACAGGGAATGTAATTCACTTTCATTTCAGCTGATAGTGTAAATACAAGTTGCAACCAGAAAGCAAGTTTTATGGCCTATAAAGAAAGGAAAAATGTATTTAGAAATATTTATTGGAATACTTACATTGATTGAGTGGCTACTTCACAACATAGTCACCAACATTGTTGAGACATTTTTGAAACAGTGCACCTTCAGTTGCATGCTCATCTCATAGGAGCCAGCCGCCAACATCCAACACCACAACGTTGTTTCTGTTGGCACCTCATCTTCATTGTGGAGATGTATTGCACTAAAAAAGAATTCATGAGATGGTACATATGACAGCCACTCAGGCAAAGTTCACAGCTGTAGTGCAGGTGGTTGAGCTTCTGCCATCCAAACTGATTTGGGGAATTTCTTGTGGCATTGGCTCTGCGGTGTCCTGAGAATCTTGTGTGCAAGATAAGAATTTTTGTAGCCTTTAATTGTGGCTTTGCCCAGTTATCTAGTGGACTCATTATCTGCTTGTTTTCAATCATTACAAGATGAGGTATGAAATGTTACAATATAGATGCATCCTGAGTTGAATATTGCCGGTAATGAACTAGTTTTAAACCATTATTTGTGTTCAGTGCCTAAAGTTACTGAGGAATAGGTTAGTTGATGAGTCGATGTGTAGCTGTTACTTCCATAGGGCGATGAAATTCACATTAACCTCAGCAGAAATTTGAAATACATTTTTATAGTGTCTACATAGAGTACGGGCCTTCTAATTTTTTTGGGTATGTATCTGTTAAGTATTGCCTGCAGTTATCCTTTCTGACTATCACATTATACACTTTCAATTAATAGAAATACCTTCAAAGTGTTGCGAAGTCTCTGTTACATTGTACTCACAGCTTCAGTTTTGATGTTGTTGGTTACCATAAGGAAATCACAGTTATAAATTGTTGATTTGTTAGAATAACAGTTTACTGTGAAAGTGTGTGGTGTGAGGTAGTTTTGAGCTTCTGGAAATAGGTTTCTTGTTGGTATCATATATGTTACCAAAAGGTGTGTATTGTATTGTGAAAAGCCTTGGTGTTCTTATAGCTATTGACTTAACACTTTGTGTCTTACTCAACTTTATTGCCAGACATCTAGCTTATGGTATAGTTATATACAAGTGCATATATATATACAGGGAGGAGTCTTTGTTCTTGTTATATAGTGTATTAATTTTGTCATTTGGTCAGATATACAACTTTGTGAATGCACTGAAGGTAATGTACTCCGAATTTTAAGGAAGTGCATGAAACACAGTGCAGACATTAAATGGGGCAACTGAGTACATTTTGAAGCATATTTCAAATATGTTATCAGTATTCCCAACAGTTCTGCCATATAGCACTGGTTTTTGGGACTGTAATTGTTGGTTTATGAACATACTATAAACAGTCTACATTTTATGCTATGTTATCAATTGTAAATCAATTTCTGTGCTTGTTTATGTTTTTGGTGAGATCTTATATGATGACTGCTCAGTTTTAGGAGTCATGATTTTCAATATTAATTTTTTTGTTTTAATGTAGAGTCATATACAGTTAGTTGCTAAGCAATAAGGTAAAAACACAGATATGTGACTGTGAGCAAGAAATTGTCATTCAAATATCTATAGTTTCTTAATGATGTGACTGTTGTAAAAAATGATATGCAATAATGTACAAAAACCAAACTCCATTGAAACAGTCTTTGGAGGATCACTGGTATCAACTGACTGCTGTATCATCCTCAGTTTATAATTTTCGGTAAAGGTGAAATGTAGGAGTAAGTGGTGAGCAAACTGCTGCCCCACCAGTTATCAAGTTATGTAACAACAGCATGTAGTTCTAATTGAAGTACCTCCCTTCATTCATCTCAATGGCAGGGTGCAACCCATTGGCCAAGAGCGCTGAACAGATGTGGTCAGTCACCCATCCAAGTAGTGGCCAAGGTCCACAATGCTAAACATTGGTGACCTGGCAAGAACTGGTGTTCCCAATGTGGTAAGGCCATTGGCACACTGTGGCATGCAGTTGAATTCTTACCGCATCAAGCCAGGAGTGAATTCCTTGGGTTTGAAAGCTAGTGGACTGTTGTGTAATCGAGTTTGGCTCTGCATCAAGAATGAGTACCTTTTATTTTATTATGTTAGTACTAGAGAATAGCACACCATGTAAAGAAAATACTATTGATGGTGTTTTCAATGGCTGCAAGTATTTTTGTTTGATTTGTATATTGAGAAAAGAAATGTTACTGTCGTAACTACTGCAACTGAATAATTGGCATCCCCACAAGTACAAAGACAGTTCTGAAAGTCATGTACACTGCCTGTTTGCACTGTGGAAAAGCAAAGCATAAGTTACATGTGAAACTAGTGCATCAGATCTTATGCTCATCTCATCTACTTCAACATCAAAATTATATTTGTAATACCAAAGGCCAGTTGGTGGCAGCAGATTTGAAGCGTGTTACCCAATGAATTTTACAAACAGATCTTGTAAGTCCTAAGATTGGACAAATTATTCATGGAAAAGAAAACTGTGAGATTCACAAATCACTTATGATCATTTTATATTTTATTGTCTGCTTCAATTGAAATTATTGTTTGAGAGTTGTGGAAAATGAGCAGCACTAAAAGAAAGTGACTTTATTATCGCTTTGTAACTCCTGAGATCATAACATCCTTCTCTTACACTAATGTTGAATAAGGCATGGTAGGAATATGGGACTGACTGTTATTAAGTTAAGTTTATTACACGGTTGCGAAGTAAGATTGACATAGCAAGAAGAATTGATATGAGAATTAAATAAGTTTCCTATTTAAATGTAGTAATGGAGGTTGCTACTGTTTAGGGGTAGATCTTCATAATTGATGGAGGGTAAGTTCAGAGTCACTCTCATGTAGTCTGTACTCTGTATATTTCTGTATTTGATTAGTAATCTGTGCTTTTCTTTTATGAATGTTATGCACATGTTAACTAGTGTGTGAGTGAAGTGTGCTGTTCCGGGGATAGTATATGTACCAAGAAAAATCTCATATGTTTTGTTAATGGCACATTGATTTGTATTTACAGGTAATAACATCATTCCCAGTTGATTGTCAGAGTTGAAGTACCGGGTGTACATCATGGTCTTTGTCAGAAGTACCTTTTCCCACAGATGACAAATGTTTGAGGTAGGTATGTTGTGTGATATTAGTATTAGTAGTTGCTGTAACTTGTGCAGAGCATTGCATTTTATGATGTGAGGGGTATTTGCACTCACCAGTGTTATATCTGTATATTTTTGGTTAGGCACAATTGTTGCCTTTGATACTGCTCTTGAGAAGTTGGCATCGTTGGAGCAACGTAGATGTGAACAGATAGTAATGTTCCATAACTTTTAAAATTCCTATGTGTAGTCAAAAAGAAGTGTCATTTGTCAGTAATTGAGTTTTGCATATCCAAGATTAAATTGTTTTGTTTTGTAATCTTATTGAGAACATGGGTATGCATATAGGAACATTCTCAACAAGAAGTGTCGTATGGCATGTTGTGGATGTAGCATAGGTTGCTCCTTGTTGCTAACGGACTATATTTATAATACCATTTCATTTTCTGTGCCTGCTGTTACAGAGTGCAGGAATATTTTAGGTATTAATATGTGTAAATTACATCCACAGGGAATGTAATTCACTTTCATTTCAGCTGATAGTGTAAATACAAGTTGCAACCACAAAGCAAGTTTTATGGCCTATAAAGAAAGGAAAAATGTATTTAGAAATATTTATTGGAATACTTACATTGATTGAGTGGCTACTTCACAACATAGTCACCAACATTGTTGAGACATTTTTGAAACAGTTCACCTTCAGTTGCATGCTCATCTCATAGGAGCCAGCCGCCAACATCCAACACCACAATGTTGTTTCTGTTGGCACCTCATCTTCATTGTGGAGATGTATTGCACTAAAAAAGAATTCATGAGATGGTACAGATGACAGCCAACAGGCCAAGTTCACAGCTGTACTGCAGGTGGTTGAGCTTCTGCCATCCAAACTGATTTGGGGAATTTCATGTGGCATTGGCTCTGCGGTGTCCTGAGAATCTTGTGTGCAAGATAAGAATTTTTGTAGCCTTTAATTGTGGCTTTGCCCAGTTATCTAGTGGACTCATTTTCTGCTTGTTTTCAATCATTACAAGATGAGGTATGAAATGTTACAATTTAGATGCATCCTGAGTTGAATATTGCTGGTAATGAACTAGTTTTAAACCATTATTTGTGTTCAGTGCCTAAAGTTACTGAGAAAAAAGTTAGCTGATGAGTCGATGTGTAGCTGTTACTTCCATAGGGCGACGAAATTCACATTAACCTCAGCAGAAATTTGAAATACATTTTTATAGTGTCTACACAGAGTAGGGGCCTTCTCATTTTTTTGGGTATGTATCTGTTAAGTATTGCCTGCAGTTATCCTTTCTGACTATCACATTGTACACTTTCAATTAATAGAAATACCTTGAAAGTGTTGCAAAGTCTCTGTTACATTGTACTCACAGCTTCAGATTTGATGTTGTTGGTTACCATAAGGAAATCACAGTTATAAATTGTTGATTTGTTAGTATAACAGTTTACTGTGAAAGTGTGTGGTGTGAGGTAGGTTTGAGCTTCTGGAAATAGGTTTCTTGTTGGTATCATATATGTTACCAAAAGGTGTGTATTGTATTGTGAAAAGCCTTGGTGTTCTTATAGCTTTTGACTTAACACTTTGTGTCTTACTCAACTTTATTGCCAGACATCTAGCTTATGGTATAGTTATATGCAAGTGCCTATATATACAGGGAGGAGTCTTTGTTCTTGTTATATAGTGTATTAATTTTGTCATTTGGTCAGATATACAACTTTGTAAATGCACTGAAGGTAATGTACTCCGAATTTTAAGGAAGTGCATGAAACACAGTGCAGACATTAAATGGGGCAACTGAGTACATTTTGAAGCATATTTCAAATATGTTATCAGTATTCCCAACAGTTCTGCCATATTGCACTGGTTTTTGTGACTGTAATTGTTGGTTTATGAACATACTATAAACAGTCTACATTTTATGTTATGTTATCAATTGTAAATCAATTCCTGTGCTTTTTTATGTTTTTGGTGAGATCTTATATGATGACTGCTCAGTTTTAGGAGTCATGATTTTCAATATTATTTTTTTTGTTTTAATGTAGAGTCATATACAGTTAGTTGCTAAGCAATAAGGTAAAAACACAGATATGTGACTGTGAGCAAGAAATTGTCATTCAAATATCTATAGTTTCTTAATGATGTGAACTGTTGTAAAAAATGATATGCAATAATGTACAAAAACCAAACTCTATTGAAACAGTCTTTGGAGGATCACTGGTATCAACTGACTGCTGTATCATCCTCAGTTTATAATTTTCGGTAAAGGTGAAATGTAGGAGTAAGTGGTGAGCAAACTGCTGCCCCACCAGTTATCAAGTTATGAAACCACAGCATGTAGTTCTAATTGAAGTACCTCCCTTCATTCATCTCAATGGCAGGGTGCAACCCATTGGCCAAGAGCACTGAACAGATGTGGTCAGTCACCCATCCAAGTAGTGGCCAAGGTCCACAATGCTAAACATTGGTGACCTGGCAAGAACTGGTGTTCCCAATGTGGTAAGGCCATTGGCACACTGTGGCATGCAGTTGAATTCTTACCACATCTAGCCAGGAGTGAATGCCTTGGGTTTGAAAGTTAGTGGACTGTTGTGTAATCAAGTTTGGCTCTGCATCCAGAATGAGTACCTTTTATTTTATTATGTTAGTACTAGAGAATAGCACACAAAGTAAAGAAAATACTATTGATGGTGTTTTCAATGGCTGCAAGTATTTTTGTTTGATTTGTATATTGAGAAAAGAAATGTTACTGTCGTAACTACTGCAACTGAATAATTGGCATTCCCACAAGTACAAAGACAGTTCTGAAAGTCATGTACACTGCCTGTTTGCACTGTGGAATAGCAAAGCATAAGTTACATGTGAAACTAGTGCATCAGATCTTATGCTCATCTCATCTACTTCAACATCAAAATTATATTTGTAATACCAAAGGCCAGTTGTTGGCAGCAGATTTGAAGCATGTTACCCAATGAATTTTACAAACAGATCTTGTAAGTCCTAAGATTGGACAAATTATTCATGGAAAAGAAAACTGTGAGATTCACAAATCACTGATGATCATTTTATATTTTATTGTCTGCTTCAATCGAAATTATTGTTAGAGAGTTGTGGAAAATGAGCAGCACTAAAAGAAAGTGACTTTATTATCGCTTTGTAACTCCTGAGATCATAACATCCTTCTCTTACACTAATGTTGAATAAGGCATGGTAGGAATATGGGACTGACTGTTATTAAGTTAAGTTTAATACACGGTTGTGAAGTAAGATTGACATAGCAAGAAGAATTGATATGAGAATTAAATAAGATTCCCATTTAAATATAGTAATGGAGGTTGCTACTGTTTAGGGGTAGATCTTCATAATTGATGGAGGGTAAGTTCAAAGTCACTCTCATGTGGTCTGTACTCTGTATATTTCTGTATTTGATTAGTAATCTGTGCTTTTCTTTTATGAAAGTTATGCACATGTTAACTAGTGTGTGAGTGAAGTGTGCTGTTCCGGGGATAGTATATGTACCAAGAAAAATCTCATATGTTTTGTTAATGGCACATTGATTTGTATTTACAGGTAATAACATCATTCCCAGTTGATTGTCAGAGTTGAAGTACCAGGTGTACATCATGGTCTTTGTCAGAAGTACCTTTTCCCACAGATGACAAATGTTTGAGGTAGGTATGTTGTGTGATATTAGTATTAGTAGTTGCTGTAACTTGTGCAGAGCATTGCATATTATGATGTGAGGGGTATTTGCACTCACCAGTGTTATATCTGTATATTTTTGGTTAGGCACAATTGTTGCCTTTGATACTGCTCTTGAGAAGTTGGCATCGTTGGAGCAACGTAGATGTGAACAGATAGTAATGTTCTATAGCTTTTAAAATTGCTATGTGTAGTCAAAAAGAAGTGTCATTTGTCAGTAATTGAGTTTTGCATATCCAAGATTAAATTGTTTTGTTTTGTAATCTTATTGAGAACATGGGTATGCATATAGGAACATTCTCAACAAGAAGTGTCGTATGGCATGTTGTGGATGTAGCATAGGTTGCTCCTTGTTGCTAACGGACTATATTTATAATACCATTTCATTTTCTGAGCCTACTGTTACAGAGTGCAGGAATATTTTAGGTATTAATATGTGTAAATTACACCCACAGGGAATGTAATTCACTTTCATTTCAGCTGATAGTGTAAATACAAGTTGCAACCACAAAGCAAGTTTTATGGCCTATAAAGAAAGGAAAAATGTATTTAGAAATATTTATTGGAATACTTACATTGATTGAGAGGCTACTTCACAACATAGTCACCAACATTGTTGAGACATTTTTGAAACAGTGCACCATCAGTTACATGCTCATCTCATACGAGCCAGCCGCCAACATCCAACACCACAACGTTGTTCCTGTTGGCACCTCATCTTCATTGTGGAGATGTATTGCACTAAAAAAGAATTCATGAGATGGTACAGATGACAGCCACTCAGGCCAAGTTCACAGCTGTAGTGCAGGTGGTTGAGCTTCTGCCATCCAAACTGATTTGGGGAATTTCATGTGGCATTGGCTCTGCGGTGTCCTGAGAATCTTGTGTGCAAGATAAGAATTTTTGTAGCCTTTAATTGTGGCTTTGCCCAGTTATCTAGTGGACTCATTATCTGCTTGTTTTCAATCATTACAAGATGAGGTATGAAATGTTACAATATAGATGCATCCTGAGTTGAATATTGCTGGTAATGAACTAGTTTTAAACCATTATTTGTGTTCAGTGCCTAAAGTTACTGAGGACAAGGTTAGTTGATGAGTTGATGTGTAGCTGTTACTTCCATAGGGCGATGAAATTCACATTAACCTCAGCAGAAATTTGAAATACATTTTTATAGTGTCTACACAGAGTATGGGCCTTCTCATTTTTTTGGGTATGTATCTGTTAAGTATTGCCTGCAGTTATCCTTTCTGACTATCACATTGTACACTTTCAATTAATAGAAATACCTTGAAAGTGTTGCAAAGTCTCTGTTACATTGTACTCACAGCTTCAGATTTGATGTTGTTGGTTACCATAAGGAAATCACAGTTATAAATTGTTGATTTGTTAGAATAACAGTTTACTGTGAAAGTGTGTGGTGTGAGGTAGTTTTGAGCTTCTGGAAATAGGTTTCTTGTTGGTATCATATATGTTACCAAAAGGTGTGTATTGTATTGTGAAAAGCCTTGGTGTTCTTATAGCTATTGACTTAACACTTTGTGTCTTACTCAACTTTATTGCCAGACATCTAGCTTATGGTATAGTTGTCTTGTGACAGCCAGAGCGAGAGCACCAGCAGCAGCGAGTACTGTTTGTATAAAGCGTTTATTTTGCATTTTGTTTACGACCTTCCACTAAGGAAGGGATTCTATTTGTGTTTATCTGCTCTGCATAGAAACTAACAGTTCTTGATCGTTAGGAGAGAAATTTATTTTGTACTTATTTGCTGCGCTTAGCTTTTAAATAGTTTTTCTGGGAAAACCTAGCGTAGTTTTCGCGTCTCGTATTTCAGTGAGTGTTTCTTGAGTATCAGAGTAGCTCATCAGAAGATTATCTTGGGAATTTGTCACCGTATAGAGTAGGGTAAACATAGTCATGTGTAGGGACTGTGGTTGTTGTGAGCGGACGCAAGGAGAATTGGCCACTCTTCGGGGGCAGGTGGAGGCTTTGTCTGTTAGGCTCATCGAGCTCGAGGCGCAGGCGTCGGCTCGTAGTGGCGTTGGGGCAACTGTGGTGAGACCTATGCCTACTTCGGTGGCCTTGGAATCACATGGAACCCCTGATGTCGCTGCGTCTTCCGGCAGTGAGCATCTTACCGGTCAGCCATCACTCCAGGGTGAATGGCGGACAGTGGTGGGCTCGCGTGTGCCTGGCCGAAAGGCGAAGGTGGGATCTGGCCGCGTGGCAGCTGCCTTACCCCTTTCCAACAGGTACGGGGTGCTTCCTAGTGGTGATGACATCGTTTCCGAGCCACCACAGGATGCCTCGCCTGTTGGGCCAGTGGCCGATTCTCCGGCAAGGTCCCGACAGTCACAGAGGGCGGGCCTATTAGTTATAGGGAGCTCCAACGTTAGGCGGGTTATGGAGCCCCTCAGGAAAATAGCGGGTTGGTCGGGGAAGAATGCCAGTGTGCACTCGGTGTGCTTGCCGGGGGTTCTCGTCCGTAATGTGGAGGAGGCCCTTCCGGCAGCTATTGAACGCACTGGGTGTGACCGGCTGCAGATAGTAGCACATGTCGGAATGAATGACGCCTGACGCTTGGGTTCTGAGGCCATCCTTGGTTCCTTCCGGCGGCTGGCTGATTTGGTGAAGACAACCAGCATCGCACGCGGAGTGCAAGCTGAGCTTAATATCTGCAGCATAGTGCCCAGAGTCAATCGCGGTCCTCTGGTTTGGAGCCGTGTGGAGGGTCTAAACCAGAGGCTCAGACGACTCTGCGACTATAATGGTTGCAAATTCTTCGACCTCCATTATTGGGTGGAGAACTGTAGGGCCCCCCTAGACAGGTCAGGCGTGCACTACACACCGGAAGCAGCTACTAGGGTAGCAGAGTACGTGTGGCGTGCACACGGGGGTTTTTTAGGTTAGAGGGACCCCCCCTTGGGCGAAACGATAAAATACCTGATGGCTTACCAGAGAGAACATCAGCATCGTTGATAAAGAACGTCCGTCCTCAGAGACCAAAAACAGAAAAAGTTAACGTAATATTGGTAAACTGCAGGAGTATCCAGGGCAAGGTTCCTGAATTAGTATCGCTTATTGAAGGAAATAGTGCACATATAGTATTAGGAACGGAAAGTTGGTTAAAACCGGAAGTGAACAGTAACGAAATCCTAGACACACAATGGAATATATACCGCAAGGATAGGATAAACGCCAATGGTGGAGGAGTATTTATAGCAGTAAAGAATTCAATAATATCCAGTGAAGTTATTAGCGAATGCGAATGTGAAATAATCTGGGTTAAGTTAAGTATCAAAGGTGGGTCAGATATGATAGTCGGATGCTTCTATAGACCACCTGCATCAGCAACCGTAGTAGTTGAGCGCCTCAGAGAGAACCTGCAGAACGTTGTGAAGAAGTTTCGTGATCATATTATTGTAATAGGGGGAGACTTCAATCTACCAGGTATAGAATGGGATAGTCACACAATCAGAACTGGAGCCAGGGACAGAGACTCTTGTGACATTATCCTGACTGCCTTGTCCGAGAATTACTTCGAGCAGATAGTTAGAGAACCAACTCGTGAAGCTAACGTTTTAGACCTCATAGCAACAAATAGACCGGAACTTTTCGACTCCGTGAATGTAGAAGAGGGTATCAGTGATCATAAGTCAGTGGTTGCATCAATGACTACAAGTGTAATAAGAAATGCCAAGAAAGGAAGGAAAATATATTTGCTTAACAAGAGTGATAGGGCACAAATCGCAGAATATCTGAGTGACCACCATCAAACGTTCATTTCTGAGGAAGAGGATGTGGAACAAAAATGGAAAAAATTCAGAAACATCGTCCAGTACGCCTTAGATAACTTCGTACCGACTAAGGTCCAAAGCGAGGGGAAAGATCCACCGTGGTATAACAATCATGTACGAAAGGTACTACGGAAACAAAGAAAGCTTCATCATAGGTTTAAGAGTAGTCGAATCATAGCTGATAAGGAAAAGCTGAACGAAGCGAAAAAGAGCGTAAAGAGAGCAATGAGAGAAGCATTCAACGAATTCGAACATAAAACATTGGCAAACAATCTAAACAAGAACCCTAAAAAGTTTTGGTCATATGTAAAATCGGTAAGCGGATCTAAATCCCCTATTCAGTCACTCGTTGACCATGATGGCACCGAAACAGAGGACGACCGAAGAAAGGCAGAAATACTGAATTCAGTGTTCCGAAACTGTTTCACTGCAGAAAATCGTAACACGGTCCCTGACTTCAGCCGTCGCACGGACGCCAAAATGGAAAATATTGAAATAAACGATATCGGAATTGAAAAACAACTGCTATCACTTAGTAGCGGAAAAGCATCCGGACCAGACGAGATACCCGTAAGATTCTACAGTGATTATGCTAAAGAACTTGCCCCCTTTCTATCAGCAATTTATCGTAGATCTCTGGAAGAACGTAAAGTACCTAGCGACTGGAAGAAAGCGCAGGTCGTTCCCATTTTCAAGAAGGGTCATAAATCAGATGTGAATAATTATAGGCCTATTTCGCTTACGTCAATCTGTTGTAGAATAATGGAACATGTTTTATGTTCTCGTATTATGACGTTCTTAGATAATACAAATCTCCTTCATCATAACCAACATGGATTCCGCAAACAGAGATCATGTGAAACTCAGCTCGCCCTATTTGTCCAAGAAATTCACAGTGCCGTAGACACTGGCGAGCAGATTGATGCCGTGTTCCTGGACTTCAGGAAGGCATTTGATACGGTTCCGCACTTACGTTTAGTGAAAAAAATACGAGCTTACGGAATATCGGACCAGGTTTGTGATTGGATTCAGGATTTCCTAGAAGAAAGAACACAACATGTCATTCTTAACGGTTCAAAATCTGCAGATGTAGAGGTAATTTCGGGAGTACCGCAAGGAAGCGTGATAGGACCTTTATTGTTTACAATATACATAAATGACTTAGTTGACAACATCGGTAGCTCCGTGAGGCTATTTGTAGATGACACGGTTGTCTACAAGAAAGTAGCAACATCAGAAGACTCGTACGTACTCCAGGAAGACCTGCAGAGGATTAATGAATGGTGCGACAGCTGGCAGCTTTCCCTAAACGTAGATAAATGTAATATAATGCGCATACATAGGGGCAGAAATCCATTCCAGTACGATTATGCCATAGGTGGTAAATCATTGGAAGCGGTAACGACCGTAAAATACTTAGGAGTTACTATCCGGAGCGATCTGAAGTGGAATGATCACATAAAACAAATAGTGGGAAAAGCAGGCGCCAGGTTGAGATTCATAGGAAGAATTCTAAGAAAATGTGACTCATCGACGAAAGAAGTAGCTTACAAAACGCTTGTTCGTCCGATTCTTGAGTATTGCTCATCAGTATGGGACCCTTACCAGGTTGGATTAATAGAAGAGATAGAGATGATCCAGCGAAAAGCAGCGCAATTCGTCATGGGGACATTTAGTCAGCGTGAGAGCGTTACGGAGATGCTGAACAAGCTCCAGTGGCGGACACTTCAAGAAAGGCGTTACGCAATACGGAGAGGTTTATTATCGAAATTGCGAGAGAGCACATTCCGGGAAGAGATGGGCAACATATTACTACCGCCCACATATATCTCGCGTAATGATCACAACGAAAAGATCCGAGAAATTAGAGCAAATACGGAGACTTACAAGCAGTCGTTCTTCCCACGCACAATTCGTGAATGGAACAGGGAAGGGGGGATCAGATAGTGGTACAATAAGTACCCTCCGCCACACACCGTAAGGTGGCTCGCGGAGTATAGATGTAGATGTAGATGTTATATACAAGTGCATATATATATACAGGGAGGAGTCTTTGTTCTTGTTATATAGTGTATTAATTTTGTCATTTGGTCAGATATACAACTTTGTGAATGCACTGAAGGTAATGTACTCCGAATTTTAAGGAAGTGCATGAAAGACAGTGCAGACATTAAATGGGGCAACTGAGTACATTTTGAAGTATATTTCAAATATGTTATCAGTATTCCCAACAGTTCTGCCATATTGCACTGGTTTTTGGGACTGTAATTGTTGGTTTATGAACATACTATAAACAGTCTATATTTTATGTTATGTTATCAATTGTAAATCAATTCCTGTGCTTGTTTAGGTTTTTGGTGAGATCTTATATGATGACTGCTCGGTTTTAGGAGTCATGATTTTCAATATTAATTTTTTTGTTTTAATGTAGAGTCATATACAGTTAGTTGCTAAGCAATAAGGTAAAAACACAGATATGTGACTGTGAGCAAGAAATTGTCATTCAAATATCTATAGTTTCTTAATGATGTGAACTGTTGTAAAAAATGATATGCAATAATGTACAAAAACCAAACTCCATTGAAACAGTCTTTGGAGGATCACTGGTATCAACTGACTGCTGTATCATCCTCAGTTTATAATTTTCGGTAAAGGTGAAATGTAGGAGTAAGTGGTGAGCAAACTGCTGCCCCACCAGTTATCAAGTTATGAAACCACAGCATGTAGTTCTAATTGAAGTACCTCCCTTCATTCATCTCAATGGCAGGGTGCAACCCATTGGCCAAGAGCGCTGAACAGATGTGGTCAGTCACCCATCCAAGTAGTGGCCAAGGTCCACAATGCTAAACATTGGTGACCTGGCAAGAACTGGTGTTCCCAATGTGGTAAGGCCATTGGCACACTGTGGCATGCAGTTGTATTCTTACCGCATCTAGCCAGGAGTGAATTCCTTGGGTTTGAAAGTTAGTGGACTGTTGTGTAATCAAGTTTGGCTCTGCATCAAGAATGAGTACCTTTTATTTTATTATGTTAGTACTAGAGAATAGCACACCATGTATAGAAAATACTATTGATGGTGTTTTCAATGGCTGCAAGTATTTTTGTTTGAATTGTATATTGAGAAAAGAAATGTTACTGTCATAACTACTGCAACTGAATAATTGGCATTCCCACAAGTACAAAGACAGTTCTGAAAGTCATGTACACTGCCTGTTTGCACTGTGGAAAAGTAAAGCATAACTTACATGTGAAACTAGTGCATCAGATCTTATGCTCATCTCATCTACTTCAACATCAAAATTATATTTGTAATACCAAAGGCCAGTTGTTTGCAGCAGATTTGAAGCATGTTACCCAATGAATTTTACAAACATAACTTGTAAGTCCTAAGATTGGACAAATTATTCATGGAAAAGAAAACTGTGAGATTCACAAATCACTTATGATCATTTTATATTTTATTGTCTGCTTCAATCGAAATTATTGTTTGAGAGTTGTGGAAAATGAGCAGCACTAAAAGAAAGTGACTTTATTATCGCTTTGTAACTCCTGAGATCATAACATCCTTCTCTTACACTAATGTTGAATAAGGCATGGTAGGAATATGGGACTGACTGTTATTAAGTTAAGTTTATTACACGGTTGTGAAGTAAGATTGACATAGCAAGAAGAATTGATATGAGAATTAAATAAGTTTCCTATTTAAATATAGTAATGGAGGTTGCTACTGTTTAGGGGTAGATCTTCATAATTGATGGAGGGTAAGTTCAAAGTCACTCTCATGTAGTCTGTACTCTGTATATTTCTGTATTTGATTAGTAATCTGTGCTTTTCTTTTATGAAAGTTATGCACATGTTAACTAGTGTGTGAGTGAAGTGTGCTGTTCCGGGGATAGTATATGTACCAAGAAAAATCTCATATGTTTTGTTACTGGCACATTGATTTGTATTTACAGGTAATAACATCATTCCCAGTTGATTGTCAGAGTTGAAGTACCAGGTGTACATCATGGTCTTTGTCAGAAGTACCTTTTCCCACAGATGACAAATGTTTGAGGTAGGTATGTTGTGTGATATTAGTATTAGTAGTTGCTGTAACTTGTGCAGAGCATTGCATTTTATGATGTGAGGGGTATTTGCACTCACCAGTGTTATATATGTATATTTTTGGTTAGGCACAATTGTTGCCTTTGATACTGCTCTTGAGAAGTTGGCATCGTTGGAGCAACGTAGATGTGAACAGATAGTAATGTTCCATAGCTTTTAAAATTCCTATGTGTAGTCAAAAAGAAGTGTCATTTGTCAGTAATTGAGTTTTGCATATCCAAGATTAAATTGTTTTGTTTTGTAATCTTATTGAGAACATGGGTATGCATATAGGAACATTCTCAACAAGAAGTGTCGTATGGCATGTTGTGGATGTAGCATAGGTTGCTCCTTGTTGCTAACGGACTATATTTATAATACCATTTCATTTTCTGAGCCTACTGTTACAGAGTGCAGGAATATTTTAGGTATTAATATGTGTAAATTACACCCACAGGGAATGTAATTCACTTTCATTTCAGCTGATAGTGTAAATACAAGTTGCAACCAGAAAGCAAGTTTTATGGCCTATAAAGAAAGGAAAAATGTATTTAGAAATATTTATTGGAATACTTACATTGATTGAGTGGCTACTTCACAACATAGTCACCAACATTGTTGAGACATTTTTGAAACAGTGCACCTTCAGTTGCATGCTCATCTCATAGGAGCCAGCCGCCAACATCCAACACCACAACGTTGTTTCTGTTGGCACCTCATCTTCATTGTGGAGATGTATTGCACTAAAAAAGAATTCATGAGATGGTACAGATGACAGCCACTCAGGCCAAGTTCACAGCTGTACTGCAGGTGGTTGAGCTTCTGCCATCCAAACTGATTTGGGGAATTTCATGTGGCATTGGCACTGCGGTGTCCTGAGAATCTTGTGTGCAAGATAAGAATTTTTGTAGCCTTTAATTGTGGCTTTGCCCAGTTATCTAGTGGACTCATTATCTGCTTGTTTTCAATCATTACAAGATGAGGTATGAAATGTTACAATTTAGATGCATCCTGAGTTGAATATTGCTGGTAATGAACTAGTTTTAAACCATTATTTGTGTTCAGTGCCTAAAGTTACTGAGGACAAGGTTAGCTGATGAGTCGATGTGTAGCTGTTACTTCCATAGGGCGACGAAATTCACATTAACCTCAGCAGAAATTTGAAATACATTTTTATAGTGTCTACACAGAGTATAGGCCTTCTCATTTTTTTGGGTATGTATCTGCTAAGTATTGCCTGCAGTTATCCTTTCTGACTATCACATTATACACTTTCAATTAATAGAAATACCTTGAAAGTGTTGCAAAGTCTCTGTTACATTGTACTCACAGCTTCAGTTTTGATGTTGTTGGTTACCATAAGGAAATCACAGTTATAAATTGTTGATTTGTTAGAATAACAGTTTACTGTGAAAGTGTGTGGTGTGAGGTAGTTTTGAGCTTCTGGAAATAGGTTTCTTGTTGGTATCATATATGTTACCAAAAGGTGTGTATTGTATTGTGAAAAGCCTTGGTGTTCTTATAGCTATTGACTTAACACTTTGTGTCTTACTCAACTTTATTGCCAGACATCTAGCTTATGGTATAGTTATATACAAGTGCATATATATATACAGGGAGGAGTCTTTGTTCTTGTTATATAGTGTATTAATTTTGTCATTTGGTCAGATATACAACTTTGTGAATGCACTGAAGGTAATGTACTCCGAATTTTAAGGAAGTGCATGAAACACAGTGCAGACATTAAATGGGGCAACTGAGTATATTTTGAAGCATATTTCAAATATGTTATCAGTATTCCCAACAGTTCTGCCATATAGCACTGGTTTTTGGGACTGTAATTGTTGGTTTATGAACATACTATAAACAGTCTACATTTTATGTTATGTTATCAATTGTAAATCAATTCCTGTGCTTGTTTATGTTTTTGGTGAGATCTTATATGATGACTGCTCAGTTTTAGGAGTCATGATTTTCAATATTATTTTTTTTTGTTTTAATGTAGAGTCATATACAGTTAGTTGCTAAGCAATAAGGTAAAAACACAGATATGTGACTGTGAGCAAGAAATTGTCATTCAAATATCTATAGTTTCTTAATGATGTGACTGTTGTAAAAAATGATATGCAATAATGTACAAAAACCAAACTCCATTGAAACAGTCTTTGGAGGATCACTGGTATCAACTGACTGCTGTATCATCCTCAGTTTATAATTTTCGGTAAAGGTGAAATGTAGGAGTAAGTGGTGAGCAAACTGCTGCCCCACCAGTTATCAAGTTATGAAACCACAGCATGTAGTGCTAATTGAAGTACCTCCCTTCATTCATCTCAATGGCAGGGTGCAACCCATTGGCCAAGAGCGCTGAACAGATGTGGTCAGTCACCCATCCAAGTAGTGGCCAAGGTCCACAATGCTAAACATTGGTGACCTGGCAAGAACTGGTGTTCCCAATGTGGTAAGACCATTGGCACACTGTGGCATGCAGTTGAATTCTTACCACTTCTAGCCAGGAGTGAATTCCTTGGGTTTGAAAGTTAGTGGACTGTTGTGTAATCAAGTTTGGCTCTGCATCAAGAATGAGTAGCTTTTATTTTATTATGTTAGTACTAGAGAATAGCACACCACGTAAAGAAAATACTATTGATGGTGTATTCAATGGCTGCAAGTATTTTTGTTTGATTTGTATATTGAGAAAAGAAATGCTGCTGTCGTAACTACTGCAACTGAATAATTGGCATTCCCACAAGTACAAAGACAGTTCTGAAAGTCATGTACACTGCCTGTTTGCACTGTGGAAAAGTAAAGCATAACTTACATGTGAAACTAGTGCATCAGATCTTATGCTCATCTCATCTACTTCAACATCAAAATTATATTTGTAATACCAAAGGCCAGTTGTTTGCAGCAGATTTGAAGCATGTTACCCAATGAATTTTACAAACATATCTTGTAAGTCCTAAGATTGGACAAATTATTCATGGAAAAGAAAACTGTGAGATTCACAAATCACTTATGATCATTTTATATTTTATTGTATGCTTCAATCGAAATTATTGTTTGAGAGTTGTGGAAAATGAGCAGCACTAAAAGAAAGTGACTTTATTATCACTTTGTAACTCCTGAGATCATAACATCCTTCTCTTACACTAATGTTGAATAAGGCATGGTAGGAATATGGGACTGACTGTTATTAAGTTAAGTTTATTACACGGTTGTGAAGTAAGATTGACATAGCAAGAAGAATTGATATGAGAATTAAATAAGTTTCCTATTTAAATATAGTAATGGAGGTTGCTACTGTTTAGGGGTAGATCTTCATAATTGATGGAGGGTAACTTCAGAGTCACTCTCATGTAGTCTGTACTCTGTATATTTCTGTATTTGATTAGTAATCTGTGCTTTTCTTTTATGAAAGTAATGCACATGTTAACTAGTGTGTGAGTGAAGTGTGCTGTTCCGTGGATAGTATATGTACCAAGAAAAATCTCATATGTTTTGTTAATGGCACATTGATTTGTATTTACAGGTAAAAACATCATTCCCAGTTGATTGTCGGAGTTGCAGTACCAGGTGTACATCATGGTCTTTGTCAGAAGTACCTTTTCCCACAGATGACAAATGTTTGAGGTAGGTATGTTGTGTGATATTAGTATTAGTAGTTGCTGTAACTTGTGCAGAGCATTGCATGAACATACTATAAGCAGTCTACATTTTATGTTATGTTATCAATTGTAAATCAATTCCTGTGCTTGCTTATGTTTTTGGTGAGATCGTATATGATGACTGCTCAGTTTTAGGAGTCATGATTTTCAATATTATTTTTTTTGTTTTAATGTAGAGTCATATACAGTTAGTTGCTAAGCAATAAGGTAAAAACACAGATATGTGACTGTGAGCAAGAAATTGTCATTGAAATATCTATAGTATCTTAATGATGTGAACTGTTGTAAAAAATGATATGCAATAATGTACAAAAACCAAACTCCATTGAAACAGTCTTTGGAGGATCACTGGTATCAACTGACTGCTGTATCATCCTCAGTTTATAATTTTCGGTAAAGGTGAAATGTAGGAGTAAGTGGTGAGCAAACTGCTGCCCCATCAGTTATCAAGTTATGAAACCACAGCATGTAATTCTAATTGAAGTACCTCCCTTCATTCATCTCAATGGCAGGGTGCAACCCATTGGCCAAGAGCGCTGAACAGATGTGGTCAGTCACCCATCCAAGTAGTGGCCAAGGTCCACAATGCTAAACATTGGTGACCTGGCAAGAACTGGTGTTCCCAATGTGGTAAGGCCATTGGCACACTGTGGCATGCAGTTGTATTCTTACCGCATCTAGCCAGGAGTGTATTCCTTGGGTTTGAAAGTTATTGGACTGTTGTGTAATCAAGTTTGGCTCTGCATCAAGAATGAGTAGCTTTTATTTTATTATGTTAGTACTAGAGAATAGCACACCATGTATAGAAAATACTATTGATGGTGTTTTCAATGGCTGCAAGTATTTTTGTTTGAATTGTATATTGAGAAAAGAAATGTTACTGTCATAACTACTGCAACTGAATAATTGGCATTCCCACAAGTACAAAGACAGTTCTGAAAGTCATGTACACTGCCTGTTTGCACTGTGGAAAAGTAAAGCATAACTTACATGTGAAACTAGTGCATCAGATCTTATGCTCATCTCATCTACTTCAACATCAAAATTATATTTGTAATACCAAAGGCCAGTTGTTTGCAGCAGATTTGAAGCATGTTACCCAATGAATTTTACAAACATAACTTGTAAGTCCTAAGATTGGACAAATTATTCATGGAAAAGAAAACTGTGAGATTCACAAATCACTTATGATCATTTTATATTTTATTGTCTGCTTCAATCGAAATTATTGTTTGAGAGTTGTGGAAAATGAGCAGCACTAAAAAAAAGTGACTTTATTATCGCTTTGTAACTCCTGAGATCATAACATCCTTCTCTTACACTAATGTTGAATAAGGCATGGTAGGAATATGGGACTTACTGTTATTAAGTTAAGTTTATTACACGGTTGTGAAGTAAGATTGACATAGCAAGAAGAATTGATATGAGAATTAAATAAGTTTCCTATTTAAATATAGCAATGGACGTTGCTACTCTTTAGGGGTAGATCTTCATAATTGATGGAGGGTAAGTTCAGAGTCACTCTCATGTAGTCTGTACTCTGCATATTTCTGTATTTGATTAGTAATCTGTGCTTTTCTTTTATGAAAGTTATGCACATGTTAACTAGTGTGTGAGTGAAGTGTGCTGTTCCAGGGATAGTATATGTACCAAGAAAAATCTCATATGTTTTGTTAATGGCACATTGATTTGTAGTTACAGGTAATAACATCATTCCCAGTTGATTGTCAGAGTTGAAGTACCAGGTGTACATCATGGTCTTTGTCAGAAGTACCTTTTCCCACAGATGACAAATGTTTGAGGTAGGTATGTTGTGTGATATTAGTATTAGTAGTTGCTGTAACTTGTGCAGAGCATTGCATATTATGATGTAAGGGGTATTTGCACTCACCAGTGTTATATATGTATATTTTTGGTTAGGCACAATTGTTGCCTTTGATACTGCTCTTGAGAAGTTGGCATCGTTGGAACAACGTAGATGTGAACAGATAGTAATGTTCCATAGCTTTTAAAATTCCTATGTGTAGTCAAAAAGAAGTGTCATTTGTCAGTAATTGAGTTTTGCATATCCAAGATTAAATTGTTTTGTTTTGTAATCTTATTGAGAACATGGGTATGCATATAGGAACATTCTCAACAAGAAGTGTCGTATGGCATGTTGTGGATGTAGCATAGGTTGCTCCTTGTTGCTAACGGACTATATTTATAATACCATTTCATTTTCTGAGCCTACTGTTACAGAGTGCAGGAATATTTTAGGTATTAATATGTGTAAATTACACCCACAGGGAATGTAATTCACTTTCATTTCAGCTGATAGTGTAAATACAAGTTGCAACCAGAAAGCAAGTTTTATGGCCTATAAAGAAAGGAAAAATGTATTTAGAAATATTTATTGGAATACTTACATTGATTGAGTGGCTACTTCACAACATAGTCACCAACATTGTTGAGACATTTTTGAAACAGTGCACCTTCAGTTGCATGCTCATCTCATAGGAGCCAGCCGCCAACATCCAACACCACAACGTTGTTTCTGTTGGCACCTCATCTTCATTGTGGAGATGTATTGCACTAAAAAAGAATTCATGAGATGGTACAGATGACAGCCACTCAGGCCAAGTTCACAGCTGTACTGCAGGTGGTTGAGCTTCTGCCATCCAAACTGATTTGGGGAATTTCATGTGGCATTGGCTCTGCGGTGTCCTGAGAATCTTGTGTGCAAGATAAGAATTTTTGTAGCCTTTAATTGTGGCTTTGCCCAGTTATCTAGTGGACTCATTATCTGCTTGTTTTCAATCATTACAAGATGAGGTATGAAATGTTACAATATAGATGCATCCTGAGTTGAATATTGCCGGTAATGAACTAGTTTTAAACCATTATTTGTGTTCAGTGCCTAAAGTTACTGAGGACAAGGTTAGTTGATGTGTAGCTGTTACTTCCATAGGGCGACGAAAAACAGATGTGGTCAGTCACCCATCCAAGTAGTGGCCAAGGTCCACAATGCTAAACATTGGTGACCTGGCAAGAACTGGTGTTCCCAATGTGGTAAGGCCATTGGCACACTGTGGCATGCAGTTGAATTCTTACCACATCTAGCCAGGAGTGAATTCCTTGGGTTTGAAAGTTAGTGGACTGTTGTGTAATCAAGTTTGGCTCTGCATCAAGAATGAGTACCTTTTATTTTATTATGTTAGTACTAGAGAATAGCACACAAAGTAAAGAAAATACTATTGATGGTGTTTTCAATGGCTGCAAGTATTTTTGTTTGATTTGTATATTGAGAAAAGAAATGTTACTGTCGTAACTACTGCAACTGAATAATTGGCATTCCCACAAGTACAAAGACAGTTCTGAAAGTCATGTACACTGCCTGTTTGCACTGTGGAATAGCAAAGCATAAGTTACATGTGAAACTAGTGCATCAGATCTTATGCTCATCTCATCTACTTCAACATCAAAATTATATTTGTAATACCAAAGGCCAGTTGTTTGCAGCAGATTTGAAGCATGTTACCCAATGAATTTTACAAACAGATCTTGTAAGTCCTAAGATTGGACAAATTATTCATGGAAAAGAAAACTGTGAGATTCACAAATCACTTATGATCATTTTATATTTTATTGTCTGCTTCAATCGAAATTATTGTTAGAGAGTTGTGGAAAATGAGCAGCACTAAAAGAAACTGGCTTTATTATCCTTCTCTTACACTAATGTTGAATAAGGCATGGTAGGAATATGGGACTTACTGTTATTAAGTTAAGTTAATTACACAGTTGTGAAGTAAGATTGACATAGCAAGAAGAATTGATATGAGAATTAAATAAGTTTCCTATTTAAATATAGCAATGGACGTTGCTACTCTTTAGGGGTAGATCTTCATAATTGATGGAGGGTAAGTTCAGAGTCACTCTCATGTAGTCTGTACTCTGCATATTTCTGTATTTGATTAGTAATCTGTGCTTTTCTTTTATGAAAGTTATGCACATGTTAACTAGTGTGTGAGTGAAGTGTGCTGTTCCAGGGATAGTATATGTACCAAGAAAAATCTCATATGTTTTGTTAATGGCACATTGATTTGTAGTTACAGGTAATAACATCATTCCCAGTTGATTGTCAGAGTTGAAGTACCAGGTGTACATCATGGTCTTTGTCAGAAGTACCTTTTCCCACAGATGACAAATGTTTGAGGTAGGTATGTTGTGTGATATTAGTATTAGTAGTTGCTGTAACTTGTGCAGAGAATTGAATTTTATGATGTAAGGGGTATTTGCACTCACCAGTGTTATATATGTATATTTTTGGTTAGGCACAATTGTTGCCTTTGATACTGCTCTTGAGAAGTTGGCATCGTTGGAGCAACGTAGATGTGAACAGATAGTAATGTTCCATAGCTTTTAAAATTCCTATGTGTAGTCAAAAAGAAGTGTCATTTGTCAGTAATTGAGTTTTGCATATCCAAGATTAAATTGTTTTGTTTTGTAATCTTATTGAGAACATGGGTATGCATATAGGAACATTCTCAACAAGAAGTGTCGTATGGCATGTTGTGGATGTAGCATAGATTGCTCCTTGTTGCTAACGGACTATATTTATAATACCATTTCATTTTCTGAGCCTACTGTTACAGAGTGCAGGAATATTTTAGCTATTAATATGTGTAAATTACACCCACAGAGAATGTAATTCACTTTCATTTCAGCTGATAGTGTAAATACAAGTTGCAACCAGAAAGCAAGTTTTATGGCCTATAAAGAAAGGAAAAATGTATTTAGAAATATTTATTGGAATACTTACATTGATTGAGTGGCTACTTCACAACATAGTCACCAACATTGTTGAGACATTTTTGAAACAGTGCACCTTCAGTTGCATGCTCATCTCATAGGAGCCAGCCGCCAACATCCAACACCACAACGTTGTTTCTGTTGGCACCTCATCTTCATTGTGGAGATGTATTGCACTAAAAAAGAATTCATGAGATGGTACAGATGACAGCCACTCAGGCCAAGTTCACAGCTGTACTGCAGGTGGTTGAGCTTCTGCCATCCAAACTGATTTGGGGAATTTCATGTGGCATTGGCACTGCGGTGTCCTGAGAATCTTGTGTGCAAGATAAGAATTTTTGTAGCCTTTAATTGTGGCTTTGCCCAGTTATCTAGTGGACTCATTATCTGCTTGTTTTCAATCATTACAAGATGAGGTATGAAATGTTACAATTTAGATGCATCCTGAGTTGAATATTGCTGGTAATGAACTAGTTTTAAACCATTATTTGTGTTCAGTGCCTAAAGTTACTGAGGACAAGGTTAGCTGATGAGTCGATGTGTAGCTGTTACTTCCATAGGGCGACGAAATTCACATTAACCTCAGCAGAAATTTGAAATACATTTTTATAGTGTCTACACAGAGTATAGGCCTTCTCATTTTTTTGGGTATGTATCTGCTAAGTATTGCCTGCAGTTATCCTTTCTGACTATCACATTATACACTTTCAATTAATAGAAATACCTTGAAAGTGTTGCAAAGTCTCTGTTACATTGTACTCACAGCTTCAGTTTTGATGTTGTTGGTTACCATAAGGAAATCACAGTTATAAATTGTTGATTTGTTAGAATAACAGTTTACTGTGAAAGTGTGTGGTGTGAGGTAGTTTTGAGCTTCTGGAAATAGGTTTCTTGTTGGTATCATATATGTTACCAAAAGGTGTGTATTGTATTGTGAAAAGCCTTGGTGTTCTTATAGCTATTGACTTAACACTTTGTGTCTTACTCAACTTTATTGCCAGACATCTAGCTTATGGTATAGTTATATACAAGTGCATATATATATACAGGGAGGAGTCTTTGTTCTTGTTATATAGTGTATTAATTTTGTCATTTGGTCAGATATACAACTTTGTGAATGCACTGAAGGTAATGTACTCCGAATTTTAAGGAAGTGCATGAAACACAGTGCAGACATTAAATGGGGCAACTGAGTATATTTTGAAGCATATTTCAAATATGTTATCAGTATTCCCAACAGTTCTGCCATATAGCACTGGTTTTTGGGACTGTAATTGTTGGTTTATGAACATACTATAAACAGTCTACATTTTATGTTATGTTATCAATTGTAAATCAATTCCTGTGCTTGTTTATGTTTTTGGTGAGATCTTATATGATGACTGCTCAGTTTTAGGAGTCATGATTTTCAATATTATTTTTTTTTGTTTTAATGTAGAGTCATATACAGTTAGTTGCTAAGCAATAAGGTAAAAACACAGATATGTGACTGTGAGCAAGAAATTGTCATTCAAATATCTATAGTTTCTTAATGATGTGACTGTTGTAAAAAATGATATGCAATAATGTACAAAAACCAAACTCCATTGAAACAGTCTTTGGAGGATCACTGGTATCAACTGACTGCTGTATCATCCTCAGTTTATAATTTTCGGTAAAGGTGAAATGTAGGAGTAAGTGGTGAGCAAACTGCTGCCCCACCAGTTATCAAGTTATGAAACCACAGCATGTAGTGCTAATTGAAGTACCTCCCTTCATTCATCTCAATGGCAGGGTGCAACCCATTGGCCAAGAGCGCTGAACAGATGTGGTCAGTCACCCATCCAAGTAGTGGCCAAGGTCCACAATGCTAAACATTGGTGACCTGGCAAGAACTGGTGTTCCCAATGTGGTAAGACCATTGGCACACTGTGGCATGCAGTTGAATTCTTACCACTTCTAGCCAGGAGTGAATTCCTTGGGTTTGAAAGTTAGTGGACTGTTGTGTAATCAAGTTTGGCTCTGCATCAAGAATGAGTAGCTTTTATTTTATTATGTTAGTACTAGAGAATAGCACACCACGTAAAGAAAATACTATTGATGGTGTATTCAATGGCTGCAAGTATTTTTGTTTGATTTGTATATTGAGAAAAGAAATGCTGCTGTCGTAACTACTGCAACTGAATAATTGGCATTCCCACAAGTACAAAGACAGTTCTGAAAGTCATGTACACTGCCTGTTTGCACTGTGGAAAAGTAAAGCATAACTTACATGTGAAACTAGTGCATCAGATCTTATGCTCATCTCATCTACTTCAACATCAAAATTATATTTGTAATACCAAAGGCCAGTTGTTTGCAGCAGATTTGAAGCATGTTACCCAATGAATTTTACAAACATATCTTGTAAGTCCTAAGATTGGACAAATTATTCATGGAAAAGAAAACTGTGAGATTCACAAATCACTTATGATCATTTTATATTTTATTGTATGCTTCAATCGAAATTATTGTTTGAGAGTTGTGGAAAATGAGCAGCACTAAAAGAAAGTGACTTTATTATCACTTTGTAACTCCTGAGATCATAACATCCTTCTCTTACACTAATGTTGAATAAGGCATGGTAGGAATATGGGACTGACTGTTATTAAGTTAAGTTTATTACACGGTTGTGAAGTAAGATTGACATAGCAAGAAGAATTGATATGAGAATTAAATAAGTTTCCTATTTAAATATAGTAATGGAGGTTGCTACTGTTTAGGGGTAGATCTTCATAATTGATGGAGGGTAACTTCAGAGTCACTCTCATGTAGTCTGTACTCTGTATATTTCTGTATTTGATTAGTAATCTGTGCTTTTCTTTTATGAAAGTAATGCACATGTTAACTAGTGTGTGAGTGAAGTGTGCTGTTCCGTGGATAGTATATGTACCAAGAAAAATCTCATATGTTTTGTTAATGGCACATTGATTTGTATTTACAGGTAAAAACATCATTCCCAGTTGATTGTCGGAGTTGCAGTACCAGGTGTACATCATGGTCTTTGTCAGAAGTACCTTTTCCCACAGATGACAAATGTTTGAGGTAGGTATGTTGTGTGATATTAGTATTAGTAGTTGCTGTAACTTGTGCAGAGCATTGCATGAACATACTATAAGCAGTCTACATTTTATGTTATGTTATCAATTGTAAATCAATTCCTGTGCTTGCTTATGTTTTTGGTGAGATCGTATATGATGACTGCTCAGTTTTAGGAGTCATGATTTTCAATATTATTTTTTTTGTTTTAATGTAGAGTCATATACAGTTAGTTGCTAAGCAATAAGGTAAAAACACAGATATGTGACTGTGAGCAAGAAATTGTCATTGAAATATCTATAGTATCTTAATGATGTGAACTGTTGTAAAAAATGATATGCAATAATGTACAAAAACCAAACTCCATTGAAACAGTCTTTGGAGGATCACTGGTATCAACTGACTGCTGTATCATCCTCAGTTTATAATTTTCGGTAAAGGTGAAATGTAGGAGTAAGTGGTGAGCAAACTGCTGCCCCATCAGTTATCAAGTTATGAAACCACAGCATGTAATTCTAATTGAAGTACCTCCCTTCATTCATCTCAATGGCAGGGTGCAACCCATTGGCCAAGAGCGCTGAACAGATGTGGTCAGTCACCCATCCAAGTAGTGGCCAAGGTCCACAATGCTAAACATTGGTGACCTGGCAAGAACTGGTGTTCCCAATGTGGTAAGGCCATTGGCACACTGTGGCATGCAGTTGTATTCTTACCGCATCTAGCCAGGAGTGTATTCCTTGGGTTTGAAAGTTATTGGACTGTTGTGTAATCAAGTTTGGCTCTGCATCAAGAATGAGTAGCTTTTATTTTATTATGTTAGTACTAGAGAATAGCACACCATGTATAGAAAATACTATTGATGGTGTTTTCAATGGCTGCAAGTATTTTTGTTTGAATTGTATATTGAGAAAAGAAATGTTACTGTCATAACTACTGCAACTGAATAATTGGCATTCCCACAAGTACAAAGACAGTTCTGAAAGTCATGTACACTGCCTGTTTGCACTGTGGAAAAGTAAAGCATAACTTACATGTGAAACTAGTGCATCAGATCTTATGCTCATCTCATCTACTTCAACATCAAAATTATATTTGTAATACCAAAGGCCAGTTGTTTGCAGCAGATTTGAAGCATGTTACCCAATGAATTTTACAAACATAACTTGTAAGTCCTAAGATTGGACAAATTATTCATGGAAAAGAAAACTGTGAGATTCACAAATCACTTATGATCATTTTATATTTTATTGTCTGCTTCAATCGAAATTATTGTTTGAGAGTTGTGGAAAATGAGCAGCACTAAAAAAAAGTGACTTTATTATCGCTTTGTAACTCCTGAGATCATAACATCCTTCTCTTACACTAATGTTGAATAAGGCATGGTAGGAATATGGGACTTACTGTTATTAAGTTAAGTTTATTACACGGTTGTGAAGTAAGATTGACATAGCAAGAAGAATTGATATGAGAATTAAATAAGTTTCCTATTTAAATATAGCAATGGACGTTGCTACTCTTTAGGGGTAGATCTTCATAATTGATGGAGGGTAAGTTCAGAGTCACTCTCATGTAGTCTGTACTCTGCATATTTCTGTATTTGATTAGTAATCTGTGCTTTTCTTTTATGAAAGTTATGCACATGTTAACTAGTGTGTGAGTGAAGTGTGCTGTTCCAGGGATAGTATATGTACCAAGAAAAATCTCATATGTTTTGTTAATGGCACATTGATTTGTAGTTACAGGTAATAACATCATTCCCAGTTGATTGTCAGAGTTGAAGTACCAGGTGTACATCATGGTCTTTGTCAGAAGTACCTTTTCCCACAGATGACAAATGTTTGAGGTAGGTATGTTGTGTGATATTAGTATTAGTAGTTGCTGTAACTTGTGCAGAGCATTGCATATTATGATGTAAGGGGTATTTGCACTCACCAGTGTTATATATGTATATTTTTGGTTAGGCACAATTGTTGCCTTTGATACTGCTCTTGAGAAGTTGGCATCGTTGGAACAACGTAGATGTGAACAGATAGTAATGTTCCATAGCTTTTAAAATTCCTATGTGTAGTCAAAAAGAAGTGTCATTTGTCAGTAATTGAGTTTTGCATATCCAAGATTAAATTGTTTTGTTTTGTAATCTTATTGAGAACATGGGTATGCATATAGGAACATTCTCAACAAGAAGTGTCGTATGGCATGTTGTGGATGTAGCATAGGTTGCTCCTTGTTGCTAACGGACTATATTTATAATACCATTTCATTTTCTGAGCCTACTGTTACAGAGTGCAGGAATATTTTAGGTATTAATATGTGTAAATTACACCCACAGGGAATGTAATTCACTTTCATTTCAGCTGATAGTGTAAATACAAGTTGCAACCAGAAAGCAAGTTTTATGGCCTATAAAGAAAGGAAAAATGTATTTAGAAATATTTATTGGAATACTTACATTGATTGAGTGGCTACTTCACAACATAGTCACCAACATTGTTGAGACATTTTTGAAACAGTGCACCTTCAGTTGCATGCTCATCTCATAGGAGCCAGCCGCCAACATCCAACACCACAACGTTGTTTCTGTTGGCACCTCATCTTCATTGTGGAGATGTATTGCACTAAAAAAGAATTCATGAGATGGTACAGATGACAGCCACTCAGGCCAAGTTCACAGCTGTACTGCAGGTGGTTGAGCTTCTGCCATCCAAACTGATTTGGGGAATTTCATGTGGCATTGGCTCTGCGGTGTCCTGAGAATCTTGTGTGCAAGATAAGAATTTTTGTAGCCTTTAATTGTGGCTTTGCCCAGTTATCTAGTGGACTCATTATCTGCTTGTTTTCAATCATTACAAGATGAGGTATGAAATGTTACAATATAGATGCATCCTGAGTTGAATATTGCCGGTAATGAACTAGTTTTAAACCATTATTTGTGTTCAGTGCCTAAAGTTACTGAGGACAAGGTTAGTTGATGTGTAGCTGTTACTTCCATAGGGCGACGAAAAACAGATGTGGTCAGTCACCCATCCAAGTAGTGGCCAAGGTCCACAATGCTAAACATTGGTGACCTGGCAAGAACTGGTGTTCCCAATGTGGTAAGGCCATTGGCACACTGTGGCATGCAGTTGAATTCTTACCACATCTAGCCAGGAGTGAATTCCTTGGGTTTGAAAGTTAGTGGACTGTTGTGTAATCAAGTTTGGCTCTGCATCAAGAATGAGTACCTTTTATTTTATTATGTTAGTACTAGAGAATAGCACACAAAGTAAAGAAAATACTATTGATGGTGTTTTCAATGGCTGCAAGTATTTTTGTTTGATTTGTATATTGAGAAAAGAAATGTTACTGTCGTAACTACTGCAACTGAATAATTGGCATTCCCACAAGTACAAAGACAGTTCTGAAAGTCATGTACACTGCCTGTTTGCACTGTGGAATAGCAAAGCATAAGTTACATGTGAAACTAGTGCATCAGATCTTATGCTCATCTCATCTACTTCAACATCAAAATTATATTTGTAATACCAAAGGCCAGTTGTTTGCAGCAGATTTGAAGCATGTTACCCAATGAATTTTACAAACAGATCTTGTAAGTCCTAAGATTGGACAAATTATTCATGGAAAAGAAAACTGTGAGATTCACAAATCACTTATGATCATTTTATATTTTATTGTCTGCTTCAATCGAAATTATTGTTAGAGAGTTGTGGAAAATGAGCAGCACTAAAAGAAACTGGCTTTATTATCCTTCTCTTACACTAATGTTGAATAAGGCATGGTAGGAATATGGGACTTACTGTTATTAAGTTAAGTTAATTACACAGTTGTGAAGTAAGATTGACATAGCAAGAAGAATTGATATGAGAATTAAATAAGTTTCCTATTTAAATATAGCAATGGACGTTGCTACTCTTTAGGGGTAGATCTTCATAATTGATGGAGGGTAAGTTCAGAGTCACTCTCATGTAGTCTGTACTCTGCATATTTCTGTATTTGATTAGTAATCTGTGCTTTTCTTTTATGAAAGTTATGCACATGTTAACTAGTGTGTGAGTGAAGTGTGCTGTTCCAGGGATAGTATATGTACCAAGAAAAATCTCATATGTTTTGTTAATGGCACATTGATTTGTAGTTACAGGTAATAACATCATTCCCAGTTGATTGTCAGAGTTGAAGTACCAGGTGTACATCATGGTCTTTGTCAGAAGTACCTTTTCCCACAGATGACAAATGTTTGAGGTAGGTATGTTGTGTGATATTAGTATTAGTAGTTGCTGTAACTTGTGCAGAGAATTGAATTTTATGATGTAAGGGGTATTTGCACTCACCAGTGTTATATATGTATATTTTTGGTTAGGCACAATTGTTGCCTTTGATACTGCTCTTGAGAAGTTGGCATCGTTGGAGCAACGTAGATGTGAACAGATAGTAATGTTCCATAGCTTTTAAAATTCCTATGTGTAGTCAAAAAGAAGTGTCATTTGTCAGTAATTGAGTTTTGCATATCCAAGATTAAATTGTTTTGTTTTGTAATCTTATTGAGAACATGGGTATGCATATAGGAACATTCTCAACAAGAAGTGTCGTATGGCATGTTGTGGATGTAGCATAGATTGCTCCTTGTTGCTAACGGACTATATTTATAATACCATTTCATTTTCTGAGCCTACTGTTACAGAGTGCAGGAATATTTTAGCTATTAATATGTGTAAATTACACCCACAGAGAATGTAATTCACTTTCATTTCAGCTGATAGTGTAAATACAAGTTGCAACCAGAAAGCAAGTTTTATGGCCTATAAAGAAAGGAAAAATGTATTTAGAAATATTTATTGGAATACTTACATTGATTGAGTGGCTACTTCACAACATAGTCACCAACATTGTTGAGACATTTTTGAAACAGTGCACCTTCAGTTGCATGCTCATCTCATAGGAGCCAGCCGCCAACATCCAACACCACAACGTTGTTTCTGTTGGCACCTCATCTTCATTGTGGAGATGTATTGCACTAAAAAAGAATTCATGAGATGGTACAGATGACAGCCACTCAGGCCAAGTTCACAGCTGTACTGCAGGTGGTTGAGCTTCTGCCATCCAAACTGATTTGGGGAATTTCATGTGGCATTGGCTCTGCGGTGTCCTGAGAATCTTGTGTGCAAGATAAGAATTTTTGTAGCCTTTAATTGTGGCTTTGCCCAGTTATCTAGTGGACTCATTATCTGCTTGTTTTCAATCATTACAAGATGAGGTATGAAATGTTACAATATAGATGCATCCTGAGTTGAATATTGCCGGTAATGAACTAGTTTTAAACCATTATTTGTGTTCAGTGCCTAAAGTTACTGAGGACAAGGTTAGTTGATGTGTAGCTGTTACTTCCATAGGGCGACGAAAAACAGATGTGGTCAGTCACCCATCCAAGTAGTGGCCAAGGTCCACAATGCTAAACATTGGTGACCTGGCAAGAACTGGTGTTCCCAATGTGGTAAGGCCATTGGCACACTGTGGCATGCAGTTGAATTCTTACCACATCTAGCCAGGAGTGAATTCCTTGGGTTTGAAAGTTAGTGGACTGTTGTGTAATCAAGTTTGGCTCTGCATCAAGAATGAGTACCTTTTATTTTATTATGTTAGTACTAGAGAATAGCACACAAAGTAAAGAAAATACTATTGATGGTGTTTTCAATGGCTGCAAGTATTTTTGTTTGATTTGTATATTGAGAAAAGAAATGTTACTGTCGTAACTACTGCAACTGAATAATTGGCATTCCCACAAGTACAAAGACAGTTCTGAAAGTCATGTACACTGCCTGTTTGCACTGTGGAATAGCAAAGCATAAGTTACATGTGAAACTAGTGCATCAGATCTTATGCTCATCTCATCTACTTCAACATCAAAATTATATTTGTAATACCAAAGGTCAGTTGTTGGCAGCAGATTTGAAGCATGTTACCCAATGAATTTTACAAACAGATCTTGTAAGTCCTAAGATTGGACAAATTATTCATGGAAAAGAAAACTGTGAGATTCACAAATCACTTATGATCATTTTATATTTTATTGTCTGCTTCAATCGAAATTATTGTTAGAGAGTTGTGGAAAATGAGCAGCACTAAAAGAAACTGGCTTTATTATCGCTTTGTAACTCCTGAGATCATAACATCCTTCTCTTACACTAATGTTGAATAAGGCATGGTAGGAATATGGGACTTACTGTTATTAAGTTAAGTTTATTACACAGTTGTGAAGTAAGATTGACATAGCAAGAAGAATTGATATGAGAATTAAATAAGTTTCCTATTTAAATATAGCAATGGACGTTGCTACTCTTTAGGGGTAGATCTTCATAATTGATGGAGGGTAAGTTCAGAGTCACTCTCATGTAGTCTGTACTCTGCATATTTCTGTATTTGATTAGTAATCTGTGCTTTTCTTTTATGAAAGTTATGCACATGTTAACTAGTGTGTGAGTGAAGTGTGCTGTTCCAGGGATAGTATATGTACCAAGAAAAATCTCATATGTTTTGTTAATGGCACATTGATTTGTAGTTACAGGTAATAACATCATTCCCAGTTGATTGTCAGAGTTGAAGTACCAGGTGTACATCATGGTCTTTGTCAGAAGTACCTTTTCCCACAGATGACAAATGTTTGAGGTAGGTATGTTGTGTGATATTAGTATTAGTAGTTGCTGTAACTTGTGCAGAGAATTGCATATTATGATGTAAGGGGTATTTGCACTCACCAGTGTTATATATGTATATTTTTGGTTAGGCACAATTGTTGCCTTTGATACTGCTCTTGAGAAGTTGGCATCGTTGGAACAACGTAGATGTGAACAGATAGTAATGTTCCATAGCTTTTAAAATTCCTATGTGTAGTCAAAAAGAAGTGTCATTTGTCAGTAATTGAGTTTTGCATATCCAAGATTAAATTGTTTTGTTTTGTAATCTTATTGAGAACATGGGTATGCATATAGGAACATTCTCAACAAGAAGTGTCGTATGGCATGTTGTGGATGTAGCATAGATTGCTCCTTGTTGCTAACGGACTATATTTATAATACCATTTGATTTTCTGAGCCTACTGTTACAGAGTGCAGGAATATTTTAGCTATTAATATGTGTAAATTACACCCACAGAGAATGTAATTCACTTTCATTTCAGCTGATAGTGTAAATACACGTTGCAAGCAGAAAGCAAGTTTTATGGCCTATAAAGAAAGGAAAAATGTATTTAGAAATATTTATTGGAATACTTACATTGATTGAGTGGCTACTTCACAACATAGTCACCAACATTGTTGAGACATTTTTGAAACAGTGCACCTTCAGTTGCATGCTCATCTCATAGGAGCCAGCCGCCAACATCCAACACCACAACGTTGTTTCTGTTGGCACCTCATCTTCATTGTGGAGATGTATTGCACTAAAAAAGAATTCATGAGATGGTACAGATGACAGCCACTCAGGCCAAGTTCACAGCTGTACTGCAGGTGGTTGAGCTTCTGCCATCCAAACTGATTTGGGGAATTACATGTGGCATTGGCTCTGCGGTGTCCTGAGAATCTTGTGTGCAAGATAAGAATTTTTGTAGCCTTTAATTGTGGCTTTGCCCAGTTATCTAGTGGACTCATTATCTGCTTGTTTTCAATCATTACAAGATGAGGTATGAAATGTTACAATTTAGATGCATCCTGAGTTGAATATTGCCGGTAATGAACTAGTTTTAAACCATTATTTGTGTTCAGTGCCTAAAGTTACTGAGGACAAGGTTAGTTGATGTGTAGCTGTTACTTCCATAGGGCGACGAAAAACAGATGTGGTCAGTCACCCATCCAAGTAGTGGCCAAGGTCCACAATGCTAAACATTGGTGACCTGGCAAGAACTGGTGTTCCCAATGTGGTAAGGCCATTGGCACACTGTGGCATGCAGTTGAATTCTTACCACATCTAGCCAGGAGTGAATTCCTTGGGTTTGAAAGTTAGTGGACTGTTGTGTAATCAAGTTTGGCTCTGCATCAAGAATGAGTACCTTTTATTTTATTATGTTAGTACTAGAGAATAGCACACAAAGTAAAGAAAATACTATTGATGGTGTTTTCAATGGCTGCAAGTATTTTTGTTTGATTTGTATATTGAGAAAAGAAATGTTACTGTCGTAACTACTGCAACTGAATAATTGGCATTCCCACAAGTACAAAGACAGTTCTGAAAGTCATGTACACTGCCTGTTTGCACTGTGGAATAGCAAAGCATAAGTTACATGTGAAACTAGTGCATCAGATCTTATGCTCATCTCATCTACTTCAACATCAAAATTATATTTGTAATACCAAAGGCCAGTTGTTGGCAGCAGATTTGAAGCATGTTACCCAATGAATTTTACAAACAGATCTTGTAAGTCCTAAGATTGGACAAATTATTCATGGAAAAGAAAACTGTGAGATTCACAAATCACTTATGATCATTTTATATTTTATTGTCTGCTTCAATCGAAATTATTGTTAGAGAGTTGTGGAAAATGAGCAGCACTAAAAGAAACTGGCTTTATTATCGCTTTGTAACTCCTGAGATCATAACATCCTTCTCTTACACTAATGTTGAATAAGGCATGGTAGGAATATGGGACTTACTGTTATTAAGTTAAGTTTATTACACAGTTGTGAAGTAAGATTGACATAGCAAGAAGAATTGATATGAGAATTAAATAAGTTTCCTATTTAAATATAGCAATGGACGTTGCTACTCTTTAGGGGTAGATCTTCATAATTGATGGAGGGTAAGTTCAGAGTCACTCTCATGTAGTCTGTACTCTGCATATTTCTGTATTTGATTAGTAATCTGTGCTTTTCTTTTATGAAAGTTATGCACATGTTAACTAGTGTGTGAGTGAAGTGTGCTGTTCCAGGGATAGTATATGTACCAAGAAAAATCTCATATGTTTTGTTAATGGTACATTGATTTGTAGTTACAGGTAATAACATCATTCCCAGTTGATTGTCAGAGTTGAAGTACCAGGTGTACATCATGGTCTTTGTCAGAAGTACCTTTTCCCACAGATGACAAATGTTTGAGGTAGGTATGTTGTGTGATATTAGTATTAGTAGTTGCTGTAACTTGTGCAGAGAATTGAATTTTATGATGTAAGGGGTATTTGCACTCACCAGTGTTATATATGTATATTTTTGGTTAGGCACAATTGTTGCCTTTGATACTGCTCTTGAGAAGTTGGCATCGTTGGAACAACGTAGATGTGAACAGATAGTAATGTTCCATAGCTTTTAAAATTCCTATGTGTAGTCAAAAAGAAGTGTCATTTGTCAGTAATTGAGTTTTGCATATCCAAGATTAAATTGTTTTGTTTTGTAATCTTATTGAGAACATGGGTATGCATATAGGAACATTCTCAACAAGAAGTGTCGTATGGCATGTTGTGGATGTAGCATAGATTGCTCCTTGTTGCTAACGGACTATATTTATAATACCATTTGATTTTCTGAGCCTACTGTTACAGAGTGCAGGAATATTTTAGCTATTAATATGTGTAAATTACACCCACAGAGAATGTAATTCACTTTCATTTCAGCTGATAGTGTAAATACAAGTTGCAACCAGAAAGCAAGTTTTATGGCCTATAAAGAAAGGAAAAATGTATTTAGAAATATTTATTGGAATACTTACATTGATTGAGTGGCTACTTCACAACATAGTCACCAACATTGTTGAGACATTTTTGAAACAGTGCACCTTCAGTTGCATGCTCATCTCATAGGAGCCAGCCGCCAACATCCAACACCACAACGTTGTTTCTGTTGGCACCTCATCTTCATTGTGGAGATGTATTGCACTAAAAAAGAATTCATGAGATGGTACAGATGACAGCCACTCAGGCCAAGTTCACAGCTGTACTGCAGGTGGTTGAGCTTCTGCCATCCAAACTGATTTGGGGAATTTCATGTGGCATTGGCTCTGCGGTGTCCTGAGAATCTTGTGTGCAAGATAAGAATTTTTGTAGCCTTTAATTGTGGCTTTGCCCAGTTATCTAGTGGACTCATTATCTGCTTGTTTTCAATCATTACAAGATGAGGTATGAAATGTTACAATTTAGATGCATCCTGAGTTGAATATTGCCGGTAATGAACTAGTTTTAAACCATTATTTGTGTTCAGTGCCTAAAGTTACTGAGGACAAGGTTAGTTGATGTGTAGCTGTTACTTCCATAGGGCGACGAAAAACAGATGTGGTCAGTCACCCATCCAAGTAGTGGCCAAGGTCCACAATGCTAAACATTGGTGACCTGGCAAGAACTGGTGTTCCCAATGTGGTAAGGCCATTGGCACACTGTGGCATGCAGTTGAATTCTTACCACATCTAGCCAGGAGTGAATTCCTTGGGTTTGAAAGTTAGTGGACTGTTGTGTAATCAAGTTTGGCTCTGCATCAAGAATGAGTACCTTTTATTTTATTATGTTAGTACTAGAGAATAGCACACAAAGTAAAGAAAATACTATTGATGGTGTTTTCAATGGCTGCAAGTATTTTTGTTTGATTTGTATATTGAGAAAAGAAATGTTACTGTCGTAACTACTGCAACTGAATAATTGGCATTCCCACAAGTACAAAGACAGTTCTGAAAGTCATGTACACTGCCTGTTTGCACTGTGGAATAGCAAAGCATAAGTTACATGTGAAACTAGTGCATCAGATCTTATGCTCATCTCATCTACTTCAACATCAAAATTATATTTGTAATACCAAAGGCCAGTTGTTGGCAGCAGATTTGAAGCATGTTACCCAATGAATTTTACAAACAGATCTTGTAAGTCTTAAGATTGGACAAATTATTCATGGAAAAGAAAACTGTGAGATTCACAAATCACTTATGATCATTTTATATTTTATTGTCTGCTTCAATCGAAATTATTGTTAGAGAGTTGTGGAAAATGAGCAGCACTAAAAGAAACTGGCTTTATTATCGCTTTGTAACTCCTGAGATCATAACATCCTTCTCTTACACTAATGTTGAATAAGGCATGGTAGGAATATGGGACTTACTGTTATTAAGTTAAGTTTATTACACAGTTGTGAAGTAAGATTGACATAGCAAGAAGAATTGATATGAGAATTAAATAAGTTTCCTATTTAAATATAGCAATGGACGTTGCTACTCTTTAGGGGTAGATCTTCATAATTGATGGAGGGTAAGTTCAGAGTCACTCTCATGTAGTCTGTACTCTGCATATTTCTGTATTTGATTAGTAATCTGTGCTTTTCTTTTATGAAAGTTATGCACATGTTAACTAGTGTGTGAGTGAAGTGTGCTGTTCCAGGGATAGTATATGTACCAAGAAAAATCTCATATGTTTTGTTAATGGCACATTGATTTGTATTTACAGGTAATAACATCATTCCCAGTTGATTGTCAGAGTTGAAGTACCAGGTGTACATCATGGTCTTTGTCAGAAGTACCTTTTCCCACAGATGACAAATGTTTGAGGTAGGTATGTTGTGTGATATTAGTATTAGTAGTTGCTGTAACTTGTGCAGAGCATTGAATTTTATGATGTAAGGGGTATTTGCACTCACCAGTGTTATATATGTATATTTTTGGTTAGGCACAATTGTTGCCTTTGATACTGCTCTTGAGAAGTTGGCATCATTGGAACAACGTAGATGTGAACAGATAGTAATGTTCCATAGCTTTTAAAATTCCTATGTGTAGTCAAAAAGAAGTGTCATTTGTCAGTAATTGAGTTTTGCATATCCAAGATTAAATTGTTTTGTTTTGTAATCTTATTGAGAACATGGGTATGCATATAGGAACATTCTCAACAAGAAGTGTCGTATGGCATGTTGTGGATGTAGCATAGGTTGCTCCTTGTTGCTAACGGACTATATTTATAATACCATTTCATTTTCTGAGCCTACTGTTACAGAGTGCAGGAATATTTTAGGTATTAATATGTGTAAATTACACCCACAGGGAATGTAATTCACTTTCATTTCAGCTGATAGTGTAAATACAAGTTGCAACCAGAAAGCAAGTTTTATGGCCTATAAAGAAAGGAAAAATGTATTTAGAAATATTTATTGGAATACTTACATTGATTGAGTGGCTACTTCACAACATAGTCACCAACATTGTTGAGACATTTTTGAAACAGTGCACCTTCAGTTGCATGCTCATCTCATAGGAGCCAGCCGCCAACATCCAACACCACAAAGTTGTTTCTGTTGGCACCTCATCTTCATTGTGGAGATGTATTGCACTAAAAAAGAATTCATGAGATGGTACAGATGACAGCCACTCAGGCCAAGTTCACAGCTGTAGTGCAGGTGGTTGAGCTTCTGCCATCCAAACTGATTTGGGGAATTTCATGTGGCATTGGCTCTGCGGTGTCCTGAGAATCTTGTGTGCAAGATAAGAATTTTTGTAGCCTTTAATTGTGGCTTTGCCCAGTTATCTAGTGGACTCATTATCTGCTTGTTTTCAATCATTACAAGATGAGGTATGAAATGTTACAATTTAGATGCATCCTGAGTTGAATATTGCCGGTAATGAACTAGTTTTAAACCATTATTTGTGTTCAGTGCCTAAAGTTACTGAGGACAAGGTTAGTTGATGTGTAGCTGTTACTTCCATAGGGCGACGAAAAACAGATGTGGTCAGTCACCCATCCAAGTAGTGGCCAAGGTCCACAATGCTAAACATTGGTGACCTGGCAAGAACTGGTGTTCCCAATGTGGTAAGGCCATTGGCACACTGTGGCATGCAGTTGAATTCTTACCACATCTAGCCAGGAGTGAATTCCTTGGGTTTGAAAGTTAGTGGACTGTTGTGTAATCAAGTTTGGCTCTGCATCAAGAATGAGTACCTTTTATTTTATTATGTTAGTACTAGAGAATAGCACACAAAGTAAAGAAAATACTATTGATGGTGTTTTCAATGGCTGCAAGTATTTTTGTTTGATTTGTATATTGAGAAAAGAAATGTTACTGTCGTAACTACTGCAACTGAATAATTGGCATTCCCACAAGTACAAAGACAGTTCTGAAAGTCATGTACACTGCCTGTTTGCACTGTGGAAAAGCAAAGCATAAGTTACATGTGAAACTAGTGCATCAGATCTTATGCTCATCTCATCTACTTCAACATCAAAATTATATTTGTAATACCAAAGGCCAGTTGTTGGCAGCAGATTTGAAGCATGTTACCCAATGAATTTTACAAACAGATCTTGTAAGTCCTAAGATTGGACAAATTATTCATGGAAAAGAAAACTGTGAGATTCACAAATCACTTATGATCATTTTATATTTTATTATCTGCTTCAATCGAAATTATTGTTAGAGAGTTGTGGAAAATGAGCAGCACTAAAAGAAAGTGGCTTTATTATCGCTTTGTAACTCCTGAGATCATAACATCCTTCTCTTACACTAATGTTGAATAAGGCATGGTAGGAATATGGGACTTACTGTTATTAAGTTAAGTTTATTACACAGTTGTGAAGTAAGATTGACATAGCAAGAAGAATTGATATGAGAATTAAATAAGTTTCCTATTTAAATATAGCAATGGACGTTGCTACTCTTTAGGGGTAGATCTTCATAATTGATGGAGGGTAAGTTCAGAGTCACTCTCATGTAGTCTGTACTCTGTATATTTTTGTATTTGATTAGTAATCTGTGCTTTTCTTTTATGAAAGTTATGCACATGTTAACTAGTGTGTGAGTGAAGTGTGCTGTTCCAGGGATAGTATATGTACCAAGAAAAATCTCATATGTTTTGTTAATGGCACATTGATTTGTATTTACAGGTAGTAACATCATTCCCAGTTGGATGTCAGAGTTGAAGTACCAGGTGTACATCATGGTCTTTGTCAGAAGTACCTTTTCCCACAGATGACAAATGTTTGAGGTAGGTATGTTGTGTGATATTAGTATTAGTAGTTGCTGTAACTTGTGCAGAGCATTGCATTTTATGATGTGAGGGGTATTTGCACTCACCAGTGTTATATCTGTATATTTTTGGTTAGGCACAATTGTTGCCTTTGATAATGCTCTTGAGAAGTTGGCATCGTTGGAGCAACGTAGATGTGAACAGATAGTAATGTTCCATAGCTTTTAAAATTCCTATGTGTAGTCAAAAAGAAGTGTCATTTGTCAGTAATTGAGTTTTGCATATCTAAGATTAAATTGTTTTGTTTTGTAATCTTATTGAGAACATGGGTATGCATATAGGAACATTCTCAACAAGAAGTGTCGTATGGCATGTTGTGGATGTAGCATAGGTTGCTCCTTGTTGCTAATGGAGTATATTTATAATACCATTTCATTTTCTGTGCCTACTGTTACAGAGTGCAGGAATATTTTAGGTATTAATATGTGTAAATTACACCCACAGGGAATGTAATTCACTTTCATTTCAGCTGATAGTGTAAATACAAGTTGCAACCAGAAAGCAAGTTTTATGGCCTATAAAGAAAGGAAAAATGTATTTAGAAATATTTATTGGAATACTTACATTGATTGAGTGGCTACTTCACAACATAGTCACCAACATTGTTGAGACATTTTTGAAACAGTGCACCTTCAGTTGCATGCTCATCTCATAGGAGCCAGCTGCCAACATCAAACACCACAACATTGTTTCTGTTGGCACCTCTTCTTCATTGTGGAGATGTATTGCACTAAAAAAGAATTCATGAGATGGTACAGATGACAGCCACTCAGGCCAAGTTCACAGCTGTACTGCAGGCGGTTGAGCTTCTGCCATCCAAACTGATTTGGGGAATTTCATGTGGCATTGGCTCTGCAGTGTCCTGAGAATCTTGTGTGCAAGATAAGAATTTTTGTAGCCTTTAATTGTGGCTTTGTCCAGTTATCTAGTGGATTCATTATCTGCTTGTTGTCAATCATTACAAGATGAGGTATGAAATGTTACAATATAGATGCACCCTGAGTTGAATATTGCTGGTAATGAACTAGTTTTAAACCATTATTTGTGTTCAGTGCCTAAAGTTACTGAGGACAAGGTTAGTTGATGAGTCGATGTGTAGCTGTTACTTCCATAGCGCGATGAAATTCACATTAACCTCAGCAGAAATTTGAAATACATTTTTATAGTGTCTACACAGAGTATAGGCCTTCTCATTTTTTTGGGTATGTATCTGTTAAGTATTGCCTGCAGTTATCCTTTCTGACTATCACATTGTACACTTTCAATTAATAGAAATACCTTGAAAGTGTTGCAAAGTCTCTGTTACATTGTACTGACAGCTTCAGTTTTGATGTTGTTGGTTACCATAAGGAAATCACAGTTATAAATTGTTGATTTGTTAGAATAACAGTTTACTGTGAAAGTGTGTGGTGTGAGGTAGTTTTGAGCTTCTGGAAATAGGTTTCTTGTTGGTATCATATATGTTACCAAAAGGTGTGTATTGTATTGTGAAAAGCCTTGGTGTTCTTATAGCTATTGACTTAACACTTTGTGTCTTACTCAACTTTATTGCCAGACATCTGGCTTATGGTATAGTTATATACAAGTGCCTATATATACAGGGAGGAGTCTTTGTTCTTGTTATATAGTGTATTAATTTTGTCATTTGGTCAGATATACAACTTTGTGAATGCACTGAAGGTAATGTACTCCGAATTTTAAGGAAGTGCATGAAACACAGTGCAGACATTAAATGGGGCAACTGAGTACATTTTGAAGCATATTTCAAATATGTTATCAGTATTCCCAACAGTTCTGCCATATTGCACTGGTTTTTGGGACTGTAATTGTTGGTTTATGAACATACTATAAACAGTCTACATTTTATGTTATGTGATCAATTGCAAATCAATTCCTGTGCTTGTTTATGTTTTTGGTGAGATCTTATATGATGACTGCTCAGTTTTAGTAGTCATGATTTTCAATATTAATTTTTTTGTTATAATGTAGAGTCATATACAGTTAGTAGCTAAGCAATAAGGTAAAAACACAGATATGTGACTGTGAGCAAGAAATTGTCATTCAAATATCTATAGTTTCTTAATGACGTGAACTGTTGTAAAAAATGATATGCAATAATGTACAAAAACCAAACTCCATTGAAACAGTCTTTGGAGGATCACTGGTATCAACTGACTGCTGTATCATCCTCAGTTTATAATTTTCGGTAAAGGTGAAATGTAGGAGTAAGTGGTGAGCAAACTGCTGCCCCACCAGTTATCAAGTTATGAAACCACAGCATGTAGTTCTAATTGAAGTACCTCCCTTCATTCATCTCAATGGCAGGGTGCAACCCATTGGCCAAGAGCACTGAACAGATGTGGTCAGTCACCCATCCAAGTAGTGGCCAAGGTCCACAATGCTAAACATTGGTGACCTGGCAAGAACTGGTGTTCCCAATGTGGTAAGGCCATTGGCACACTGTGGCATGCAGTTGAATTCTTACCACATCTAGCCAGGAGTGAATTCCTTGGGTTTGAAAGTTAGTGGACTGTTGTGTAATCAAGTTTGGCTCTGCATCAAGAATGAGTACCTTTTATTTTATTATGTTAGTACTAGAGAATAGCACACAAAGTAAAGAAAATACTATTGATGGTGTTTTCAATGGCTGCAAGTATTTTTGTTTGATTTGTATATTGAGAAAAGAAATGTTACTGTCGTAACTACTGCAACTGAATAATTGGCATCCCCACAAGTACAAAGACAGTTCTGAAAGTCATGTACACTGCCTGTTTGCACTGTGGAATAGCAAAGCATAAGTTACATGTGAAACTAGTGCATCAGATCTTATGCTCATCTCATCTACTTCAACATCAAAATTATATTTGTAATACCAAAGGCCAGTTGTTGGCAGCAGATTTGAAGCATGTTACCCAATGAATTTTACAAACAGATCTTGTAAGTCCTAAGATTGGACAAATTATTCATGGAAAAGAAAACTGTGAGATTCACAAATCACTTATGATCATTTTATATTTTATTGTCTGCTTCAATCGAAATTATTGTTAGAGAGTTGTGGAAAATGAGCAGCACTAAAAGAAACTGGCTTTATTATCGCTTTGTAACTCCTGAGATCATAACATCCTTCTCTTACACTAATGTTGAATAAGGCATGGTAGGAATATGGGACTTACTGTTATTAAGTTAAGTTTATCACACAGTTGTGAAGTAAGATTGACATAGCAAGAAGAATTGATATGAGAATTAAATAAGTTTCCTATTTAAATATAGCAATGGACGTTGCTACTCTTTAGGGGTAGATCTTCATAATTGATGGAGGGTAAGTTCAGAGTCACTCTCATGTAGTCTGTACTCTGTATATTTTTGTATTTGATTAGTAATCTGTGCTTTTCTTTTATGAAAGTTATGCACATGTTAACTAGTGTGTGAGTGAAGTGTGCTGTTCCAGGGATAGTATATGTACCAAGAAAAATCTCATATGTTTTGTTAATGGCACATTGATTTGTATTTACAGGTAGTAACATCATTCCCAGTTGGATGTCAGAGTTGAAGTACCAGGTGTACATCATGGTCTTTGTCAGAAGTACCTTTTCCCACAGATGACAAATGTTTGAGGTAGGTATGTTGTGTGATATTAGTATTAGTAGTTGCTGTAACTTGTGCAGAGCATTGAATTTTATGATGTAAGGGGTATTTGCACTCACCAGTGTTATATATGTATATTTTTGGTTAGGCACAATTGTTGCCTTTGATACTGCTCTTGAGAAGTTGGCATCATTGGAACAACGTAGATGTGAACAGATAGTAATGTTCCATAGCTTTTAAAATTCCTATGTGTAGTCAAAAAGAAGTGTCATTTGTCAGTAATTGAGTTTTGCATATCTAAGATTAAATTGTTTTGTTTTGTAATCTTATTGAGAACATGGGTATGCATATAGGAACATTCTCAACAAGAAGTGTCGTATGGCATGTTGTGGATGTAGCATTGGTTGCTCCTTGTTGCTAATGGAGTATATTTATAATACCATTTCATTTTCTGTGCCTACTGTTACAGAGTGCAGGAATATTTTAGGTATTAATATGTGTAAATTACACCCACAGGGAATGTAATTCACTTTCATTTCAGCTGATAGTGTAAATACAAGTTGCAACCAGAAAGCAAGTTTTATGGCCTATAAAGAAAGGAAAAATGTATTTAGAAATATTTATTGGAATACTTACATTGATTGAGTGGCTACTTCACAACATAGTCACCAACATTGTTGAGACATTTTTGAAACAGTGCACCTTCATTTGCATGCTCATCTCATAGGAGCCAGCTGCCAACATCAAACACCACAACATTGTTTCTGTTGGCACCTCTTCTTCATTGTGGAGATGTATTGCACTAAAAAAGAATTCATGAGATGGTACAGATGACAGCCACTCAGGCCAAGTTCACAGCTGTACTGCAGGCGGTTGAGCTTCTGCCATCCAAACTGATTTGGGGAATTTCATGTGGCATTGGCTCTGCAGTGTCCTGAGAATCTTGTGTGCAAGATAAGAATTTTTGTAGCCTTTAATTGTGGCTTTGTCCAGTTATCTAGTGGATTCATTATCTGCTTGTTGTCAATCATTACAAGATGAGGTATGAAATGTTACAATATAGATGCACCCTGAGTTGAATATTGCTGGTAATGAACTAGTTTTAAACCATTATTTGTGTTCAGTGCCTAAAGTTACTGAGGACAAGGTTAGTTGATGAGTCGATGTGTAGCTGTTACTTCCATAGCGCGATGAAATTCACATTAACCTCAGCAGAAATTTGAAATACATTTTTATAGTGTCTACACAGAGTATAGGCCTTCTCATTTTTTTGGGTATGTATCTGTTAAGTATTGCCTGCAGTTATCCTTTCTGACTATCACATTGTACACTTTCAATTAATAGAAATACCTTGAAAGTGTTGCAAAGTCTCTGTTACATTGTACTGACAGCTTCAGTTTTGATGTTGTTGGTTGCCATAAGGTACTCACAGTTCTATATTGGAAGGAGGTTATAACTGTTGATATGATGCAATAACACTTTATTGTGAAAGTGTATGGAGTGAGGTACTTTTGAGTTACTGGAAATAGATTTCTCGTTGGTATCATAAATGTTACCAAAAGGTGTGTGTGTATTGTGAAAAGCCTTTGTGTTCTCATAGCTAATGAGTTAACCCTTTGTGTCTTACTCAGCTGTATTGCCAGACATCAAGCTTATGGTATAATTATGCACAAGTGCATATATGGACAGGGAGGTTTCTTTGTTCTTGTTATATAGTGTATTAATTTTGTCATTTGGTTAGATATACAACTTTGTGGATGTATTGAAGGTAATGTACTCCGAATTTTAAGGAAGTGCATGAAACACAGTGCAGACAATAAATGGGGCAACTGAGTACATTTTGAAGCATATTTCAAATATGTTGTCAGTATTGCCAACAGTTCTCCCATGTTGCACTCGTTTTTAGGACTTTATTTGTTGGATTATGAACATACTATAAACAGTCTACATTTCATGTTATATTATCAATTGTAAATCATTTCCTGTGCTGCTTTTTGTTTTCGTTGAGATCTTGTATGATGATTGCTCAGTTGGAGGAGTATTTTCAGTATTAATTTTTTTTTGTTTTAATGTGGTGTCATATACATTTAGTCAGTAAGTAATAACATTTTTTTCATGGTTTAGAAAACTGTGAGATTCACAAATCACTTATGATCATTTTATATTGTATTATCTGCTTTTATCGAAGTTATTGTTTGACTGCTGTGGAAAATCAGCAACATGTAAAAGAAAGTGGCATTGTTATCTCTTTGTAAGTCCTGAGGCCATAACATCCTTCTCTTACACTAATGTTGAATAAGGCATGGTAGGTATGTGGATCTTACTCTTGTTTACGTTACGTTTGACACACAGTTGTTGTTTGAGCTTGATGTAGCTAAAAGAAAAGATACGAAAAGGAAATAAGTTTACTCTGTAAATCTAGTAATGGAGGGTGCTACTGTTTCGGGGTAGATTTTCATAATAGATGGAGTGTAATTTCAGAACCACTCTCATCTAGTCTCTACTCTGTATATTTCTGTATCTGATTAGTAATCTGTGCATTTCTGTTATGAAAGTTATGCACATGTTAACTAGTGTGCAAGTGAAGTGTTCTATTTTGGGGGATAGCACATTTAGTAAGATTCTTCTCATATTTTTGCTAATGGCACATTGATGTGTATTTACAGGTAATGACATCATTCCCAGTTGATCGCCCGAGTTGAAGTACCAGGTGTACACCATGGTCTTTGTCAGAAGTACCTTTTCCCATGGACTACAAATACTTCTGACAAAGACCATTTTGTACACCTGGTACTTCAACTCTGAAGATCAACTGGGAATGATGTTATTACCAGTAAGTACAAATCAATGTGCCATTAACAAATCATATGTTGTTTTTCTTAATACATGTACTATCCCCTGAACAGCACCCTTCACCCGCACACTAGTTAAAATGTACATAACTATCATAAAAGAAAAGCACAGATTACTAATCAAATACAGAAATATACATAGTACGGAACACCACGTAAATAAAATAAGAAAATACTGTTGATGGTGATTTTAATGGTGTCAATTATTTTTGTTTGTTTTTATATTGATAAAAGAAATGTTTGTGCCGTAACTAGTGCAACTGAATAATTGGCATTCGCACAAGTACAAAGTCACTACTGAAGGACATGTACACTGTCTGCTGGTACTGTGGAAAAGCAAAGCATAAATTACATGTGAAACTAGTGCTTCATATCTTGTGCTCATGTTGTGTACTTCAACATCAAAATTGTATGTGTAATGCCAAATGGCAATTTTTTGCAGCAGATTTGAAGCATGTTATGCAAGAAATCAGATCTTGAAAACCCTAACAACACACGTCTGTGTCATGGAATAGAAAACTGGGAGATTCACAAATGACTTATGATCGTTTTATATTGTCTTGTCTGATTCAGTCGAACTTATTGTTTGAGAGTTGTGGAAAATGAGCAGCTCTAAAATGAAGTGCTTTTGTTATCCCTTTGTAAGTCCTGAGATCATAACATCCTTCTCTTACAATAATATTGAATAAGCCATGGTACGTATATGAGACTTATTGTTATTTAAGTTTGATATGCAATTGTTGTTTGAGATTGATGTCACACAAACAAATTATATGAAAATTAAATAAGTTTACTATTTAAATATAGTAATGGATATGCTACTATTTTGAGGTAGATTTTCATTTTGATGGAGGGTAATTTCAGAACCAGTCTCAAGTAGTATGTACTGTGTACATTTCTGTATTTGATTAGTAATCTTTGCTTTTCTGTTATGAAAGTTTTGCACATGTTAACTAGTATGTGTGAAGGGTGCTGTTTAGGAGATAGTACATGTACTAAGAAAATTCTGATATGTTTGGCTAGTGGCAAATTCATTTGTATTTACTGGTAATGACATCATTCCCAGTTGATTGTCAGAGTTGGAGTACTAGATGTAAATCATTTCCTTTGTCAGAAGTACCTTTTCCCAAGGACGACATTTGTTTGAGGTACGTATGTTGTGTGATATTAGTATTAGTAGTTCCTGTAACTTGTGCAATGCATTACGTCTAATGACATGACGGGTATTTGCTCTCACCAGTGATATATCTGTATATTTTTGGTTAGGCAAAATTGTTGCCTTTGATACTGCTCTTTAGAAGTTGGCATTGTTGGAGCATTGTAGATGTGAAAAGATAGTAATTTTCCATAGCTTTTAAAATTCCTATGTGTAGTCAAGAGTGGTCATGTTTGTCAGTAAATGCATTGTGCATATTCAAGATTAAATAATTTGGTTTGTAATCCTTTAGTGAACAGTGAATATCTATATTACAACATTTCTCAACAAGAAGTGTCACATAGTATGTTGTGAATGTATCATGCGTTGCACATTGTTGCTAATGGAGTAAATTTATACTGTCATTTGATTTTCTGACCCTACTGTACAAAGTTCAGGAGTATTTTGTGTGTTCATATGTGTAAATTAGATCCACAGCGAATGTAATTTACTTTCACTTAAGCTGATAGTGTAAAAACAAGTTACTACCAGAAAGCAAGTTTTTATAGTCTATACAGAAACGAAAAATGTATTTAGTAATATTTATTGGCATGTTTACATTGATTGAGTGGCTACTTCACAACATAATCACTGACATTGTTGAGACCTTTTTGAAACCGTGCACCTTCAGGTGCATGCCCATCTCATAGGTGCCAGCTGCCATCATCCAACACCACAATGTCCTTCCAGTTGGCACCTCAGCTTCAGTGTGGAAAGGTATTGCAACAAAAAATAACTCATGAGAGGGAATAGATGACAGCCACTTGGGCCAAGTTCACAGCTGTAGTGCTGGTGGTTGAAGTTCTCCCATCAAAACTGATTCAGTAAATTTCATGTGGCATTGCCTGTACCCCGTCCTGAGTATCCTGTGTATGAGATAAGAATTTTCATAGCTTTTAATCGTGTCTTTTCACTGTTAAGTAGTTGACTCATTAGCTGCTTCATTTCAGTCACTACAACATGAAGTAAGACATGTGTTCAATATAGATGCATCAAGTGTTGCATATTGCTGGTAGTGAACTATTTTTAAACCATTACTTGCGTTCAGTGGCTAAAGTTACTAAGGACGATGCTAGTTTATGAGTCCATGTGTGAAAGTGTGTGGTGTGAGGTACTTTTGAGCTTTCTTGTTGGTGTCATATATGTTACCAAAAGGTGTGTATTGTATTGTGAAAAGCTTTGGTGTTCTTATAGCTATTGACTTAATACTTTGTGTCTTACTCAACTTTATTGTGACACATCTAGCTTATGGTATAATTATGCGCTACTGCATATATGGACTAGGAGGTTTCTTTGTTCTTGTTGTATGGTAGATTAATTTTGTCAGTTGGTCAGATATACAACTTTGTGAATGCACTGAGGATTATGTACTTCGAATTTTAAGGAAGTACATTAAAAACAGTGCAGACATTAAATGGGGTAACTTTGTACATTTTGAAGCATATTTCAAATATATTTCCAGTATTCCCAACAGTTCCGCCATATTGCATTGGTTTCTGTGACTTTAGTTGTTGGTTTATGAACGTACTGTAAACTGCCTATGTTGTACGTTATGTTATCGGTTATAAAACGTTTCCTGTTTTTGCAATTATCAGTGTTATATCTGTATATTTCTGGCCAGTCACAATTGTTGCCTTTGATACTGCTCTTGAAAACTTGGCAGTGTATATGTGAAAAGATAGGAATTGCCCATAGCTTTTGAAATTCCTAGATGTAGTCAAAAATGGTCTCATTTATCAGTATGTAAGCCCAAGTGCCTCACCGAGTGAGCTGCTAAATTGCAACCCCTACGAGCACTAAGAATAGCCACACTGTGCCAAAAATCTAAGTAGATCTGGAAAATAGAAACAAAAATTGCCACTGGTTGGTGACATTCTCTACAGATCTGTACAAAACAGTTGCTGGGCACTAGCTCTAAAGTGTAATCAAACCTGATTGAATAAATCAAGCTAATTTTTATAAGCTTTGTGAATTTACGCAATTGTCCAAATGTGTGTGAAATCTTATGGGGCTTAACTGCTAAGGTCATCACTCCCTAAGCTTACACACTTCTTATCCTAAATTATCCTGAGGACAAATACACACACCCATGCCCGAGGGAAGGCTCGAACCTCCGCCGGAGCCAGCCACACAGTCCATGACTGCATCGCCTTAGACCGCTCGGCTAATCTTGTGTGGGTTGAACTTACAGTTAATGTAAATAAACATTTTTCAGTGGTTGTGAACATATAATGTATTCAACTGAACACAAAATATGTTCACAATTTAATGATAATTTGCTTTGAACAATAATATTTACGAAAACTATTTAATGTTGAACAAAATAATAAACAACACAGTAAATAACCAAGACACTGATCATAATATAAAAATTTAAAAAAATACTACACAAATCGAACCTTCCTAACTTTTGCTTGTGCAAACTCTTTCTCATGATCTGTGTAATGTAAGTCCTCTGCCAGTTCATTCTCAATCGATATTGTTGCAAGATCATTCAAATTAATTTTGTTCATCATTGATCAGAGGTATGTCTTTATCAATTTCAGTTTTGAGAAACTCTTCTTTCCACTCGCAACTGTCACTGAGAGTGTTAAGGGAATTCTCAGAGCAATGTTAACATTCGGGCAAAAATTATGTCTTCCCATAAACTTCAGAATCTCTTTGGGACCTATTCCAGGTTTCAACAATGTTGAAAGCACTTTTAGTTCATCTCTCAACTCCAGTGCATAAATGTCGCTTGACTCATGATCTTGCAAAATCGCTGCAAGGTTTCTACACTTTGTGTCCAGGTTGTCAGGAGGTGTGTTCTTCAGCTCGTCAATGTCGTAGAGAAAATCAAAATAATCACAATGAGCTTTCAGTTGATTGAATCTCTCATCCAAAGATGTGATTACTATATCTAAGAGATAATAGTAGAATTCAATCTTGTTTCGTTTTGTTGGGTCATCTATTGTCTCATCCCTTCCTTCATAGATGTATTGTAGTGTATTGGCTTCTTATTTCATCACCGGGAAACGCTTATCCATGGTAACATTAGATCTTCTAGCTCTAATTCTGTAGCCAGTTCTTTGGAATCCATCAAGAAAGACACAAACTTTTCTTCTGTTCTGCAGGTCTCATTTTATGCTTTTGTATTTCAAGCATTTCCACGGTCTCAGAAACATTTATGTCAATGGTCTGGAGGGTCTTACTGACTGCACTAATGTGAAGCAGAATGTCATATCAGATTACCACAGAAGAGAGAAAGGTGTAATTTTTTATTTGATTCACAAGTGACGTTGTTTCGTGAGTGGTCATGCCATTGAATTTTTCTGATATCTGAACCAGTGCATCATAAACGCCTCCAATTTGAAACCTCAGCAGAGTAAAGTCATTGATGCTACTTTCCCACCTAGTATCGTTCAGTGGCTTCAGCGACAGGTTAGGCAGATACTTCTTCAAGACATCCCAAAATCGAACGGAGGACGAGAAGAAGACATACAAGCTTTTCACTGTCAAAAACATGGAAACAGCATATTTAGAAGATTAGCGGCATCATTTACATCAGGATTCAATGAATGACTCCTACATGGTACATAAAATGATCTCTTGTTCATATCTGAAATTCATTTCTGGAGATCAAACATCTTTCCTTTCATGTTTGCTCCATTGTCATATCCTTGCCTTGTCATATAACACCATAGGATTTTTTTTATCTTCGAAGAACTTGAGTACAACCTGCATGAAAGTGGAGCGTAAAGAATCAGGCACTGGAAGAAATCCCAGGATTTACTCCCAAATTCGGACATCATATACCCCGTCGAGTCTTGTCTCCTGGACGAAACATACCACAACTGTCATCTGGTCAACTTTTGAAATATATTGTGTGCAGTCCAGAATTATACTGTATTACTTAGCAGATTTCATCATTAATAGAATGTTGTTGGTTATAGATGATCCAATAAGATGAATTATTTCATTCTTTGTTTCTTTTCCAAGATAATGATGACCCTTGTTCTCACCTTGCTTTGTTCTGTGCAGGTGCTCCATCATCACAGCGTCGAACTTTCTGAATAATTCAACAAGTTTCAAGAAGTTTCTGTTGTCAGGCTGAAAGAGTGTATCTGTACTTCCTCTCAAAGGCAGACAGTGCTGACCCAGGAAAGGAATTATTGCTATTAAGCGCTCAAGAACATTTTTCCAATGTTCGCTTTCAGTATTCAGAAGCCATTGATGATGGGCATCAACAGTTCGTGACTTTTTCAGACCCTCGGACAACACCATCCACTTCTTATGTGAATTCAAATGCTCGGTAGACTTCCTGTGACTTTCGAGATATGATGCAAGTTGCCGCCAGTAGCTTATACCTTTCTTTGAAATTTTTACTGTAGATGACGAAAAAAGCTTGCAACAAAAAAGCTTGCTCATTGAGTACACTAACCAATGTATATCTGCTTCTTCTAAATTCTTCAAAGAATAGCTATAGTGCCCAGGGCTGAAACTCCGGTTGTCCACGTTTTTAGGACGTTCTTCAGTTTCCTTGATGCGCTCGGGGGACCTCGCATGACCAAAGTCGTTCGAATGCAGTCGGTAATAATTTCCTGCCATCTTCCGGGATATGAGTCAATTGTGTCTTTCAGTTTAGGTTCGCCTTAAATCTCTTTTCCTGTGGTTAGTAACTTGGCTGATGTTCCTCTGGTATTTTCCGAATCGGGTTGCCTAATTTCAGTTTTGCCTGATGTTTCAATCTTGAAGCTTTCATGACAAAGTAGGTCTTGAGTCCAGACGAGGTCTGTTGAACACTTTGTGGGTGGCCCACCGTCAGCATTGCTACTGTATGCAGTGGTTGCAGTACTGTGTTTGTCAACTTTCTGGTCATGTCCGGAAGATAAAAATGTAGCTGCAGTACCTCCACTAGGATCTGTACTTTCAGGATCTATTTTTCCACCCTCACTGCTGCTAGGTCGTTCTCTCTTTGGCTTGAAATATCGTTGTAGTGCATCCTTTTGCTTCTTATCATCATCTTCCTTCATCACCCGTATTTTCCTATATTCACTGCCAGGCAGTCTTTTTCTACCATCGGACATGTTTCGATCCAGCCTGCAAAGAATGATTACATGAAACTGACTGTTGATGTCAATGTACTAACTTTATTTGCAACACACTTTGCAGACAATTTCCTGATACTCCACTGCACATAAACGGAAAATTATATTACTGTTCAGGAGATGAAGTCATAGGAATTGAGCCACGTGAAATTTAATTTCATGACAAATTTCACTACAGACGCAGGTGAAACAGTCAAAGAGTGGGACAGAAGACCATGGAGAGAGGAAGAATAAGTGGATGGAGTAGCATAATAATGCCATAAATACATAGCTGACCAGCGACGGGTACTAATGCTAGTCAAAATATATTAATTCACTGGACTGTGGTTGTTCTGATCAAAGAACTGACACAACATCTGTCATAATTTCCATGTACCACTTCTTTCATGTCTGATTATGGAATAAGGGGTAACAAATTAGTCATCGCCGTATCACTTAACTTTTCTTCGATTTATATTTATTCTAGCTATTGGGACAACGCATGCTTTTTTGCCAACTTGCCAATTTTTGAAGCAACAGATCATAAGAAAAATAAATTTTCCTATTCTGCAATCTTGAAGGAGAAAAATTCTAACTTATGAGTAACGTGCATGTGCAATACTAATTGTATGTTATATGAAAAGTACTTACCTATTACATGCCAAGTTGCAAGAAATTCGGACGCACCAATTCTTCTGTTTTTACGAAATGCAATGAAGGAGCTTCTGACCAATCGACTTCCTCGGCCATCTACTGAAACAAATTCTGTAGTTTTAGTTGTAGAGAATGCAACAATACCAATTGCCTGGAAAGGTGAAGTGGTGACTCGGCAGTGCCAGGAACTAGGTCACATGACGAGGTACAGCGAGGCTACGGTTAAACTAGCGCCCAAGAAGAAGAAGTAAGAAGCTCACAGTAGGTATGTGACTGATGATATGGATAAACGTGTTATGAGGCTGCAATTTCTATGGCATTATGGACAATAGAAAGAAGTATGAAATTTGCAAAAACTGCACAACTTTTTTCAAACAGAAACGAGCTTCAAAGCCAGCAAGGAAACGGTTCTGTCTATAGATTTTCGTTTTAGAAGGTGTCAAAATTAACATTTTGTTTTGTGCGAACGAGAAGGCATTGTTGCTAAAAGACCAGTCTTTCTTAGTTTACTAAGATGAAACATGGATTCACATGCATTGTACAGTAAATAAATGTTGGCAAGGTAATAGTGCGTGAGTAGCATTGTCAAACAAAAGTGCCAGTCAGAGTTTAATTGTTGTTCATGCAGGCGGAGACAGGTGTTTCATGGCTCAAAAACCAAAATGTCTGACTATCACTCTGAAACGGATAGCAAAAATTTCCAAAAATACATTGTAACCCAACTTATGTCAGTCTTATTAGCAATGTCTTTATCTCTTGTAATTACTCGCAGAGTATTTACCCATTCGGAATACTTCTAGCCATTGTAGGTGTTGGATATGTTTGACTGTAGTAATGTTTAACCATTTTCTCCGTAATGCAGGAAGAATAAGACACTCAGAAACTGCCATTGAAGGGCTTAATAAAATTGCTTCAGACATGTAACCACAGTATCAAACATTGCATTCAAATTTCCGAATTAGATTTCGTCTTCTGCAAAATTAGTTGTGAGTAAACTCACGGTACATAACAGGCTGGCAGAACTCCACTCATAAGAATACTGGCCGGTACGCCAGACTGCTTCCCCCTCTCTGTTCCTCCAGTGAAAACATGATGGTGCTGCCACAGTGCTGAGGAAGAAATTAGCCCTCCTCCCTCCCTTTGTTC